>NC_053162.1:51195148-51531934 GCF_016835505.1 Polypterus senegalus | reverse complement strand
TGGCATAAACTTGATATTCCTGATACTACTTTAACACTGGATGAATTTCACCTGATATAAGCAGACAGTGACCTGGTACAGTGTGGAAAAAAGATAAGAGATTGATTTGTCATCTATGAGAATGAGGAAAGGTGTGACAAGTGTCTGGTCACACTTACAGGTAATATAACTTAGACACCATTTAAATATCCGACTACGCCACCCAGTTTATTAAGAGACTGGGAACTCCTGAAATTTTACCAATAATAGCACACAGTGTTCTTTAAATTGGGCGGTGAGTAAACACACAATGAAAGACACAACAGTAATATCAGGAAAAGCAACAGTAACTTCTATTACACTAGACAATAATAAGTACATGAAAAAGATAAATGAACATAAACAAAATCTAACAATAACAAGAACAAATTTCCTTTTTCTAAAAGGAAAGCACACAGTCCACACTCTAAAAGTCCATCAAAAACAGAATTGGAGGATACAACCTTCAGTGGGGCAGAGTCCAGTTTGTTCTCAGTGTTACCCCAACACTTAATCGTTCAACTGTCCATGGATGCACTCTGTTCATAGGACACTCGTTTCACAACAGAAGTTTTGTCAAAATCATGGAATCCCTGTCAGCGTGTCTTCGTTGTTCCTTTTTTCCACTCTGGGCACCTTGGGCTGCTGTGACCTAGGCACGCCTCATTTCTCGTCTGCCAGCTTTGCTTGGTCCTTTCATGCGGCTTCCCTCTCTCGCTGGACTCACAACTGGCGTCTCCTTGTGGAGCTGTCTCTTCCTCCCTGGAAGTAAGTCTTGCTATCCTTGTGCCTCCCATCGTGCCAGCCAGGTACCCCAGTCTGCCAGTGAGCCTCTGTGTTTTCTGCAAGTCTTGGCAGCGTTCTCAGTGGACTGTCCCTCTTGTCTTCTGCTGCCAGGAGTTTTTATCTACATCAGTCCCTGCCATTATCAGTTCTGGACAATCAGATTAAACAATGGTACATCTGCATTTCCTGGGTTTAACAATTAATGAAAACACAAGTTAAAAAAAGGAATTGTTACCAATCATGAATAAGTACAGATATGCTGATTAGAAACCAATATTTCCAAGTCAGGTAAATACAGACATCCTCCAAGGCCAGACTTCAAAATGGTGACACCTTTGCAATACAGCCAATGCCTACAATCTGCAGACAGCCTTTTAACTTCTTGCCCCCACTGCCAACAATGAGTGACTATTGCCTGTTCATCTCTGCGGTGGGTTGGCACCCTGCCCAAGATTGGTTCCTGCCTTGTGCCCTGTGTTGGCTGGGATTGGCTCCAGCAGACCCTCGTGACCCTGTGTTCAGATTCAGCGTGTTGGAAAATGGATGGATGGATGGATGCCTGTTCATCTGCTGGGCTTTAAATGTAATATTTGCATGTTTCTTTTCCTAAGAGAGAAATGGAATGACCCAGTGTACAAAAATGTCCCCCCTCTGACAAAGGTCTAAAAAGTAGCATATATCAGGAGTGGGCAGGAGGAGGAGTACAGGAAGCTAATCAAAGACTTTGTTAAATGGTGCGACTCAAACCACTTACACCTTAACACCAGCAAGACCAAGGAGCTGGTGGTGGATTTTAGGAGGCCCAGGCCCCTCATGGACCCTGTGATCATCAGAGGTGACTGTGTGCAGAGGGTGCAGACCTATAAATACAGTATCTGGGAGTGCAACTGGATGACAAATTGGACTGGACTGCCAATACTGATGCTCTGTGTAAGAAAGGTCAGAGCCGACTATACTTTCTTAGAAGGGTGGTGTCCTTTAACATCTGCAATAAGATGCTGCAGATGTTCTACCAGATGGTTGTGGCGAGTGCCCTCTTCTACGTTTTGGTGTGCTGGGGAGGCAGCATAAAGATGAAAGACGCCTCACGCCTGGACAAACTTGTAAAGAAGGCAGGCTCTAGTGTAGGAGTAAAGTTGGACAGTTTAACATCTGTGGCAGAGCGACGGGCATTAAGCAAACTCCTGTCAATCATGAAGAATCCACTGCATCCACTGAACAGTGTCATCTCCATGCAGAGGAGTAGCTTCAGTGACAGACTTTTGTCATTGTCTTGCTCCACTGACAGACTGAGGAGATCGTTTATCCCCCACAATATGCGACTCTTCAATTCCACCCAGGGGAGTAAATGCTAACATTACTCAAAGTTATTGTCTGCTTTTACATGCATTTTTATTACTATTTAATTTAATATTGTTTTTTGTATCAGTATACTGCTGCTGGATTATGTGAATTACCCCTTGGGATTAATAAAGTATCTATCTATCTATTACAATTAAAAGTAAAGTTTGCAATCAAGAAAATGAAATACTGGCTGTGGGGATCTGTCTATTATCTGCCTAGGAAGATAAGTTGCATCATCCTGATTAATGTTTATATTTCTCTGTCTGTAAGTGATGGGAACTCAGCAACAGAAATGATTCGCTCATTGTTACCAAAATTCTAATGATGAAGCATTCTGAACCTGCAGTTATAATATGTGGTGACTTCAACCATGTGTCTTTATAAGAAGCACAAACCAGGCACAACAAACCAGACCTGCTTTAATACAATTTTAAAGATATATTTAAATGTAAATATGTGATAGCACTGGACAGATCTGACCACAATCTAATTATTCTTACTCCCAACTGCAACCTGTTTCCACCAGTATAGTGAAGATTCTATCTAAAGGACAAAAGTGGAGAGGATGTGAGAGACTCATGGAAATTATTTAGAGGGTCTGTTTGTCAGAGACTATATTAACTACATTTTCAACACTATTGTTGCTTCTTTTCCCTGTCAGACAAAGATTGAAGTGGAAGATGCAATTATCCATCTGCTCCACAAGGCGTATTCACTTTTCGACAAAGCTGGAAGCAATGTGAAAGTGATGTTTTTTATATCTCTCCAGTGCCTTCAGTACCCTCAAGCTATTCCTGTTAAGGGGTAAGATCAGGGATATGTAGTTGGATAATCCTATAGTGTTTTAGATTTTTGACAATCTGTCAGGCAGATGGCAGTTTGTAAGGCTTGAGGACTGTGCCTCTGATATGGATGTGAGCAACACTGGAAAACCACAAAGAAGAGACATGTCTTCTTTACTGTCTACCCTGTACACCTTGGCTTATAAATATAACATCAGGTCATGTCACTTGCAGATATTCTCAGATGATTCTGCACTAATTGGGTGCATTGACAATTGGGTGGTGAGACATAGAACATGAATTGAGTGGAGATCTTTGTTTCTTGGTGAAAATTTGGATTGTCCGCAACTCATGATCAACAAAACCAGGGAACTGGTCATTGACTTTTGTCACAACAGGAAACCTCAAAGTTACTTTCCAGGGAGTGGATATAAAGGTGGTGCACTGCGACTTGGGAGGTCCACATTAATTTTAAGCTGGATTAGTCTAGTGCCAAAGATGAGCTATATAAAAAGGGCATGCTCCTTTTTCTTAATTGACTGTGTTCTTTTAATGCAGGTAAGAGACATCCTTTATATATTCTCAAGTCCAGAGATGGTTTAAGTCAAGTGCCCACTGGTGGAAAAAAGTGTGAGGTGCCAAGTAGAGAAGGGGATACAAGCTGTGGAATACTTTGAGGTTAGTAAATAGTTAGCGACCAGACCTGGTAGGCATGGAAATCAACATTTGTGAAGGTATGCTCATGGATACTGTATATTTAGTGTTTCTTTATCTGTCTATGTGATACTATTGTGTTTTGTATATTTTGACCTTTTTGCTCTTATTTTCTGTATGGAAGTTTCTGTATGAATGTTTCCTCCCGTCTCCACTTTTAGAATATGTATACACAATAATGTTAGCTTTGCTTTTGCCTGTTTCTGGGCAAAGTACTCAATTGTTACTATTACGGTTATTTGTTTGCTTCTTAGAGATTCGGAATTGAGTCAACTATTGAGAGGCTTTTTTGTGTAGGCACTGCTGTCCTTTTTTTTTTTTTCCTTTTATTAATTTTATTCCAATCCATACAAATTAATCAAGTTTTTACAAAAAGAAAGATTGAGTTAAGAATAAATCGATCCCCACCCCTGAGAGAGAAAGCAAGCCAAACGGCATGAAATTTAAGACCTGTAAACATACCTAAATTAATAAATTCTCTGTGCTTTATGAGATTATTTTAAAATATTACTGATTAGATCCGTCATGTTTTAAAAAAAGTCTGTATGGATCCTCTAACTGAGTATTTGATTTTTTCCAATTTCAAATAGTATAACACATCAGTTTCCCACTGACTTAAAAGAGGAGAGTTTGGGTTCTTCCAGTTTATCAGAATAAGTCTGCGTGCCAAAAGTGTAGTGAATGCAATCACAATTTGTTTGTCTTTCTCCACTTTAAACCCATCTGGAAGAACCCCAAACACAGCTGTTAATGGGTTAGGAGGGATTGTGAGTCCAAGGCTGTCTGAAAGGTAATTAAAAATTTTGTCCAGAATAATGTTAATTTGGTGCTGGCCCAGAACATGTGACCCAGTGAGGCTGGAACTAGTTTGCAGCGTTCACAGGTTGGATCATGCCTTGGAAACATTTTGGAGAGTTTTAGTCAAGACAGATTTGCTTGATATATAATTTTGAGTTGTATAATTGTATGCTTTGCGCATATGGAGCTCGAGTGAATTCTCTGCATTGCTACTTTCCACTCCTTTTCTGATATATTAATTGAGAGATCTTTTCCCAGTGTCCTCTTGGATCTTTGAAAGGGAGGGATTGTAAAATGATTTTATATATTGTAGAGATGGAGTCTAAGTCCTTGAGATTGAGCAATATTTTTTCCAGCATGGATGTGGGTGCAAGATGAGGAAAATCTGGAAGGTTCTGTTTAACAAAGTTCCTGATTTGAAGATAGTGAAAGAAATGTGTAGTTGGAATGTTAAATTTGGAATGTAATTGTTCATAGGATGCAAAGACGTTGTCTATATAAAGATCTCTAAGCAAGTTAATTCCAAATTTTTTCCAGATATTAAAACTGCATATGTTTGTGAAGGTTGAAAAGGTGGTTCTCTTGCAGAGGTGCCACAGATAGAAGCTTCTCCGTCTTAAAATGCTTTCTACATTGGTTCCAGATTCTAAGTGAGTGGAGCACAATTGGGTTATTAGTGTATTGCCGATAACGTGTGTTTATTGGAGCACAGAGCAAGGAATACAAAGAAGTACTGCAGGATTTTACTTCTATTGCGACCAAGCCTGTGTATGTTCTTCTATTTGTGTCCAGGTTCTTATGCCTGTATATTTGCTGCCCAGTAATAAAACTGGAAGTTAGGTAGAGCCATGCCGCCTTCTGCCTTTTGTCTTTGTAGGGTCGCTCTTTAGATGTGTGGATGTTTTGAATTCCAAATAAATGAGGTTATTGTTGAATCTAATTGCTTAAAGAATGATTTATTAATGTATATTGGAATGTTTTGAAATAAAAAGGAGCTTAGGAAGAATATTCATCTTAACAGTGTTAATTCTTCCAGCTAGTGTGAGATGAAGGGTTGACCATCTATGCAAGTCTTGTTTAATTTTTTCCATGTAGACGGCAAAATTTTGTTGATAAAGAGCTTTATGTTTACTTGTGATGTTTACCCCTAGGTATTTAAACTGTTCTGCAATGATAAAAGGTAGGGTATCTAATCTAATATTATATGCTTGAGAATTCACTGGAAAGAGTACACTTTTATTCAGATTAATTCTGAGATCAGAGATTTTTGAAATTCTGTGAGTGCTGTTAAGACTGCAGGCACAGAATTTTCTGGGTCCGATATATACAGTACCATATCATCTGCATATAATGAAATTTTCTGTTCCAGTCCTTCTCTGCTAATCCCCTTTATCTGATCAGTATTTCGACAATGTATTGCCAGTGGTTCAATGGCAATTGCAAACAGCAGCGGTAACAAGGGGCATCCTTGTCTAGTACCACGTTCTAGTTTAAAGTAGTCTGAGCAAATGTTGTTGATGCAAACTGAAGCTTCTGGGTTAGTATACAGTAATTTAATCCATGCACAAATGTTTGGGCCAAACCCAAACTTCTCCAATGTAGTAAAAAGGTATTCCCATTCAATCATGCTTTTTCTGCATCCAATGCTAATAATATTTCTGGGGTGTTTGATTTAGTTGGTGAGTATATTACATTAACACTAGAATTACCAGAGTCTACAAAAAAACTTGTAGATCCATCCCACCTTAAATCGCTTTTTAAAACCATTCTCACCTCTCCACCAGCCTCCTTTGCCCTGTAAATATGCCGATAAAAACAAACTGCAAGCAGCCGGCTATTCCATCCCCCCCACCGACTTAGAACATGCACAAACTTCTCCCAGCTCATGCCTCGATGATCTGGGAGTGAAGTGGAGTTTTAGAGTGGAAATAATACATTGTTATTTGGAACACACCCATTTCATGTGTGTTCCGTTTCTACAGTAATCTGTGTAAACACAATGTTAAAACAGAAACTTTTTCATATTTTAGTAATAAATGTTACAAAATGTAGGCATAATCTATAAAATGTGTGAAGCCTGAAGTCCAAAGATCAAATAAACACTTTCATAAAAGGTTCAAGAATTTACCAAATGCTTCTGTGGCTTAGTGGTAAGATTTTGTCATTTAGAGCGCAGCAGACTTGCTGTACCTCAAGAGATCCGAGTTCGATTCCCCGCTGGAGAGAAAACTAATTTATTTTTAACCTTCGCCGTTCTACCTGCCTGAACTCCCTGTCTATCTATATAGTAATAACAGTCATTTTTATATTATATAGGAGCTTCCCTGTCTGCCTATCATATAGTGCATTTCCTTCCTATCTATCTATATATCTATCCCCTTAGCTGTTTTTTTATATATTTATTATACAGTGCCTTTCCTGTTTATTTAAATATATAGTGCCTTCTCTGCCTGTCTGATTGCATATAGCACTGAACTTACTGCTCTGTACTATTCTGTTCTCTGCATGTCCTGGAGTACAAAAGAAACACCACCATACAGCAGCATGTGCGAACTGGCAAGATTGGGGAAAAAAACACGCGTTCACTGATTACAAACCGCAAGATGAATGAAAGAGACAATATATGTAAAAACATCATCGCACTAATGCAATATTATTTGAAAACGAACAGCGTCAGATCGGGTTTGAATATCTGATGCTGTTCGTTTTCAAATAATATTGCAGGTACCCTGCGTTGAAACTGTTGTACTGAATAAGCTGACGCCTTCTGTAACAGCGTCAGCATGTATTCAAACCCGATCTGACACGGTTCATTTTCAAATAATATTGCATGTACTGTACTATTTTAGAATAAAAACATACATTTGATTTCAGTCAGTCTGTAAGAGCCATTGTAAATGCATGATAATTGTAAAGGTTAGCTTTTTTTTTAAATTCAGTTCCATTCTCTCTGTCGCGTTCACGATCCCCCCACCCCATCTGACACTGCTGTTTTTACATAAAGACGCACTATAGCTCAAATTTGATTTATTTGGAGACGCGCTATAGCTCGAATGTTGTTTATATAGGGAAGAAAGTACAGTGTCAGGTGCTCATTCAGTGTAATAGGAACCACAGCACAGAGAGATGTGTACACTGCAACAAGTACACATGTCGTAAATGTAGGAAGGGTGTGTGGGAATTGTTAATATTTGAATGTGATGATTTTATATAGCATGGATTGGAAATCAGTAGTTCTTAGCATTGACCTACGAAAGCTGTCGTATCAACCGCCTACTGTAACTTGTTTTATTTTTTCTTCACTTATAGTCTAGAATAAAAGTGCCCTTGTTTTGTTATTCTTGTACACCAACATATGTTCCTGTGTTTGAGTGACACGGGCATGCTCAAAAAATAGACGTGTAATGCCACGAAAAGTGCACGCAGGCACTTCAGTTCGCAAGCATTGGTATGCAAATGCAGTCACAAGTACGCTGCAGAGCTATTGCGCATCTTTATGTGAAAATAGCAGTGTCGAAGGAAAGGATCCTGAACACGACGAGAGAATGAAAAGTGAATAAAAAAAAAAAAAAAGCTAACCTTTACAAGTATCATAAATTACACTGGCTGTTACACACTGAAATCAAATGTATGTTTTTATTCTAAAATAGTAAGAATAAGAGCAATTTACTTCTCAAAACTGAGTAGTGCGGGATCAAACTCATGACCTTTTGATTACTAATCAGTGGCTGATACCAGTACCCTATCATGGCAGCTGTAGTAAGTATGTGTCAATGTGGCATACTAAGGCGCCTTTTTTCTGCAGTTATATTTTTGAATAAAAGCATACTTGTTCTGTTATATTTGTACCTTTTATGAAAGTGTTTGATATTTGGACTTACATACATTATATAATTTATGCCTACATTTTGTCATTTACTACTACAATATGAAAAACGTTTCTGTTTTAAAAATGTGTTCACATGGATTACTGTAGAAACACACGTGAAATGCGTGTATTCCAAATAATGATCTATTATTTCCACTCTAAAACTCCACTTCACTCCCAGATAATCAATCAAGGCATGAGCTGTGAGAAGTTTGTGCACATCCTAAGTCAGTGGGGGATGGAATAGCCGGCTACTTGCAGCTTTTCTTTTATCAGCACATTTAGATTAACAAAAGACACTGGCGGAGAGGTGAGAACGGTTTTAAGAAGCAATTTAAGATGGGATGGACCTACAAGTTTTTTCGTAGGCTCTGGTAATTCTAGTGTTCAACAGGCGTCAAAGATTTGAAGATAAGTGTCGGCCCCTAATAAATCCAGTTTGGTCTTGTGATATTACCGAGGGGAGCACTTTCTCCATCCTTCTAGATATGATTTTAGAGAGTATTTTAATGTCGTTATTCAGAAGTGAAATTGGTCTGTATGATGCACATTGTAATAAGTCCTTATTTTGTTTTGGAAAATGGTGATTAGTGCTTGGCGAAAGGTTTGAGGAAGAGATTGGTTATCTCTGGCTTCTGTAAATGTTGCTAATAGGAGAAGAGCTAGCTGAGCAGAGAATTTCTTGTAAAATTCTGCAGGGTAGCTATCAGGGCCTGCTGGTTTCCCGCCTTGGAGTGACTTTATAGCATCTAGTAATTATAATAACGCCAGAGGTTTCTCAAGTTCCTCCGCACTAAAAGTGTCTATTTGTGGTATTTGTAATGTATCCAGAAATGCATTAGATTGTGTATTGTCTTCTTTAAACTCAGTAGTATATAAGGATTTATAGTAGTCTCTGAAAGTGTGCATTATATTTTTGTGGTCGACGATTTTATCTCCGTTCGCGTTGGTGATTACTGAGATTGCGTTGCGCACTTCTTGCTTGTGAATTTGTTGAGCTAAAAGCTTATTAGCTTTCTCTCCATGTTCATAGTAATGATGTCTGGATTTATAAATTAGTTGTTCAGTTTCTTTAGTTGTCAAGAGGTTTAGTTCTGAATGTAGAGCCTGCCTTTTCCTATGTAGAGTCTCGCTTGGTAGTCTGCTGTGTTCTTCATCTATTCTAGTAATTTCGCTTTTTATCTCTGCTACTTTCTTGGCTTCGAATTTATTTCTGTGGGAAAGATATGAGATAATCTGTCCTCTTAAGAAGGCCTTAAGAGTTTCCCAAAGTATTCCTGCAGAGATCTCAGAGGATGTATATCTCTAGAAAGAATTTGATTTGTTTGGATATAAATTCCGTACAATTCTCGTCGCTAATAGAAGCGGGTTGAGACACCATCTGCGGGGTGAGTGTATGGGGCTTAGTAATTTTAGCTCCAAGATCATAGGTGCATGGTCAGAAATAACAATAGCATCGTATTTGCAAGATTTAATCATAGGCAAGAAGTTATTGTCTATAAAGAAGTAATCAATCCTTGAGTAGCAATGATGTACTGGTGAGTAGAAAGAATATGTTCTTGAATTTGGGTTTGAAAACCTCCAAGGGTCTGATAAGTTGTGATCAGTTATAAACTTTGTAATTATCTTTGCAGTGTTAGATGCCATTCCCCTGTGGTAGAAGTCCTATTAAAAGTGGATTTAGAACACAATTAAAGTCCCCAGCCATTATAACTTTATGAGTGTTCAGATTGGGAATGGATGCAAATAAATTTTGTATAAATTCCTTATCATCAACATTAGGTGCATAAACATTTATCAAATCATTTTACAGTTAGATAAGTCTCCCATGACCATTACATATCTCCCTTCAGGATCCAATACTACATCTGATGCTACAAATGGTACTGTTCTATGTATGAGAATTCCCACACCTCTAGTTTTCTTTGTAAAACTAGAATGGAACATTTGGCCAGTCCAGTCTTTTTGCAGCCGGAACTGATCATGTGGGTCTCCTGTAAAAATACTATTTTAGAGTTTAGACCTGTTAGGTGAGAGAGTACTTTCTTTCTCTTTAATTCGTGATTCAGTCCTTTAACATTCCAGCTCATGAAATTAACTGTCCCATCATGGAGACATTGATTCTGAGTTTTTGATGTCATTTTATAGTCTGAACACGAAGTGAGACCGCTTCGGCCTTAATTCCCTATTTTGAGAGTTGTTGCCATGCAGCTTATTATTATGTTGGTAGTTATAATTATAAAGATTAAGAGGATAGATTAGGTATAGATCACGCCTGCTCTCTTTCTCTCCCGCCCTTAACCTCCCACCCTCCCTTTTTGCCTCCCCAAGTGAGCCTAGAACCCACTTTACACAGTCCCAGTCCTCTGACATACCCAGAGACAGAGCACATCCAAAGCAAAACAAGCCCCCACGCAGCGGCGTTTTAGGATTAAAAGATAGAGATTTCTATTACCAATATAGTCTTAAAAAAAAATGAATTGTGCACATGGCATTTTAGCTATATGGCCCTAATAAAATGGCTCAGTGATAAATCATTTTGTGGTTATTTTTACTCTGATTATATGGGGTCTTTATCATCTTTTATGGTTGGGAGTTCTTTGTTAGTTTCACAGCATCTGTATTGTTCTTAGTTGTGGGTGCTGTTACTGGGTTAGCCTTTGTTGTGCAGTTTAATAAGTTAGTGCCAGGTTATGAATACATATTTGATTTTTTAATTAATTTTAAATGTGGGTTTGGTGTCAAAGCTTGAGTAAAAATATATATGAGATAAGAATTAGGCCATATGCATCCAGCTATTCCTCTAATCATTCCACAAGTAGGTAGAATTCTGATGAATTATAAGTGTTTTCAGTTGGTGAACTGTGTGTGCAAAAGCAGCTAGATGTACCAAAGAGTGCAAGAAATCACGATCAATAAAGGTATTTTTTTTAAATAGAGACTGAAGGCAGGGCTCAGCTACACAAACACATCCATAATAACCCCCTGCCTCCATTCACTACATTAATAGAAAAAAAAGTGCTGCTTGGAAGGTGACTGGTGTTTGTGACAGTTTTGCTAATTTTTTGATCTCATGTGATTTAGGAAGACATCAAAGTTGAAAATGTGTGACAGAAAATAATATAAGAAAATTAGGCTCAACCACTTTTAAAATAATGAAATAGTACTTAGTTGGAAATGGGACAGATGCTGTGTTTTTCTGAATTGGTGCTCAAAAAAAGGTTTAAAAGTAGAATTTGCCAGTTTGCATCAAACATGGTACTTTTCTTTTTAACAGTAAGGTGGGACTTAGATAATTACTTTTATGACTGTGACACCACGGAAATGGTTGTTTCTATTTAGTGTATTGTCAAATAACAGTATATAAGAAATAAACTTACTCATTCAGGATCAAAATTTACAAAAGGGAAAAGATTGAGCATAGTGGGTACTTAATTGGGTATTATGTGTATGTAATTGTAATATTTTAACTAAATCTTCTAGGTTTCTTCTGTAGTTATTTGCAGAAAATCTCATGATTGCTGAAATGAAACATTCTGCCCATTCTCTGTTTAAAACACAACAGTGGTCTATTAAACCCACATTTTCTTTGGTATTGTTTAATTGTGCAAGATTATACTTGCATTAAGAATGCAGCATACACAAAAATATTCTAATCTAAGTAAATAATACAAAATTTTTCTAGCCTGTTTTCTTAGCTAGTAGTACACTATGATAAAAACAATAAAATATAATTTTATCCATTGTAAGTGGATGGACACTAGGTGGCATTATTGCCCACCTTTTCCCCAACAGACAGACACTTGGGACACAGGTTAAAAGCACTAAGAAGATTTTAAATATTTTTTCTTCTTCAAAAACAGTGTGTCCAAAGCACCACAGCCACAACAAACACAACAATAAACCACAATAATCTCCCCTCCACACCTCCCAGCAAGCTCTGTCACACTTCTCACGACTCTGGCTCACTTGCTGGGTGTCCAACAATTCTTTATATAGTCCTTGACCCGGATTATATATCACTTGGCTTTTTCTTCAGCCTGGAAGTACTTCAGGGCTCCCGTCCTCGTGACTTAGGAGTACTTCTGGGCTATGGATGAGGCATGGCTCCTCCGGTCCGGGCACTGTTATACTCCAGGGGAGCTGCCTACTAGCGTTTTGGGGGAGTCAATGTCCTGGAAAAGCTGCCTTCCCCCATCCTTCCATCTCTGGAGCGTCCTGGCTGGGATGAGCTGCTGGCTGTTCACCACACCATCTATTATTCAGCATGCTCAATCACAATACACAAATAAAGACTGATCACTAGGCAGATATGTACAATAATAATAAAGGGAGAAGGGCTATTATTGTATCCTTGCAATGAAATTTTAAATGAGGCCAAAATTCTAGCTCTTAATTTATATTAATAAAATCGTAATCTATTTGTATGTCTGATTCTTTGCTATTCATAAAGCAATTTTCAGGAAATTTTATATATGCTTTCCTATCTGTCCAGCTTAAAATACAGGCTGTATGTCTTGTCAGGGAAAGAGGTTTTAATGGGAGGGGGGCAATCCAAAAATCAGTGCTGATATGGGGACTACAATTTCCATCAGGCAAATTACTTTTTCTACCAGTGAAAGTGGAATCTCATCTGAGAGCACAGGTAGAGCATTTTCTTCTCGCCTAATTTGGATAAAAATTTGAATTTGTGAATGAATTACAGTTTTTGTCTAAAAGTCTTTTTGTCTCATTGTGGGTTGTGTTTAAACATGTTGCATTTTAAGAATTAGTTTTCCCGGTGTATTTATCCCTGTGCAGTGCCAAGTACCTAATGTAATAGAAATATAAAAGTAAGGGAAAATGAATAACCTACAGCTTGCTTGGCACTACCAACACAGTTGTCATCCCCAATCTAACAGGCTGAGAGGGCTTGTTTCTTTACCCACCATTATTATACCAGTTATACCCAACTTATCTTCTGTAAATCATTCTTTTTCTCCCAGTTTACCCACATGGTCATCTGTTACCTACATTCAGTCAAGTGTTTACCTTCACTGACCTCCAGACCCAACACTTACTGAGTCACTTGCAATGAAGTGGCTTTAAACTCAGTTTACTTATGGACATTCCTCAGAATCACTTTTTTGGTACTGGGGCAGCCTTACAAATGTTTCAGAGAAACCCGCAACTACATAATGAAGTTCTAGTGTTGCTAAATTCCTTCTTAAAAGGAAAAAAGTATAAAGGCAGCTCCATGGCTGCCTATCCTATCAAAGGAACTGCATAGTCTTAGGAATTCCCTCCTCAGACCACTTATGGCCTTAATTTTTCACCTAACAGATGACAAAATATATAATAAGTATGATAAGTATATATCATGTACAGTTCCTGCAAAAATGACTACCTCCTGACATATCATCCATGCCAGTGCCTCTTTCTGTTCTTAATTGCCCTTGCACTGCTCTGTCCCTGTTCCCTGCAATCCCATTGCTTACCAGGCCAGACATCACAATATACTGTATACACAGTTGAATGATTCTTTCAGACTTCTTGCATACTTTCAGACATCAGTCAATTGAGCATATACACCACTGAAGGTCAAATGAGAGTGAAAACAACACATCCTCTTATATGTTTTTCCTTAACTTGCAAAACCATTCAGAAGCACAGTTGTAAGCAATTCCCAGAAGGTTGAGGAAGGATTGATTTCTTTTTTCATTAATAATAGCCTTCTGTAATAGAAATCAATATTTTGTAACTGTGTTTTGAAGCAATCAGGTCACTTTTTATTGAATATAACTTGTAACAGTAGCATTTTCCAATATCCAGCTTTACACTCGGAATTGCTCTGGGAACTGTGACAGACATATATTTAATAATTAATCCTTTAATACTTAATAACGACTGCTGAGGTATAAAACCAAAACATTATTTTTTTAGTTATTCATTTAAATTCTGAAAGCATATATAGTAAAGTTCATATTAATAAGTAATTGTCATGGTAAAGAATACCTGAGAAGTTATGGGGTTTACGTTCTTTGATTTAAAATGTCCCTTTCATTGTGTAACAGGGAGTGACTGGCCAAGAGAGTACATTAATGAGTCCTCAAGTCAACAGGAGCACAAAACACAGCTCCCATCTAGGCATATCTTACACATAAAGAACAAAAAAACATAAATAAACAGCTGAAGCTGTTTCAAGTAGCTCTTTGAAAAATATCTGAAATTAAATACTGTTTGAGAGCCTTTCATCTTTACTATGTATTACCTTCTCTACATTGTCAATATAGCTAACTACCAGCCAAACATAAAAATGCTATTTACTAAACCATTTTAACGAAAGAAGCAACAATTCTACTGGACATTATTTGGTGATAAAAGTGAGGAACTTCCTAGATGGACCTGAATCACCAGGGGCCTCATGCATAACGCCGTGCGTAGAATTCACACTATAACATGGCGTCAAGATCAAGACCATACATTGTTCTTCTCTCGCTTGTTAAATTAACCCCAGCCTGAATGAATCTATTCATTTTTTACATTTAAGATTTCTCATTTAAAGATTTACCAATGTTGTTTCTTGTATATAAACACAGGGAACTCCAGTTTCTGTATTACATCTTGCCTGAAGAAGGGGCCTGAGTTGCCTTGAAAGTATGCATATTGTAATCTTTTTAGTTAGCCAATAAAATGTGTCATTTTGCTTAGCTTTTCTCTACAATCATAATGTCTAACACGGTACTACAATCAGATGCATTAAATTAATAAACAGTATGAGGTTAATTTCAGTATACTTATAAAGCTGTGTCAGGGATATAGATTTAAAAAAGAAAGGGAAACCACACTGGAACAGTAGCAATGCTTTGACGCTGGGTGCTTCCAGTTTGCAAAACCAAGCAGAGAACTTGTGTACGCCAGAGTTGGAGCTACCATTAAAATGTGTGTGACTTTCCGCCAAGTTTAGGTTTTATACATCGTCATTTGAACGTGGAAATGTTCGTACGCAACATTTTTGCGTGTACGCACCGTTTACACATGAGACCCCAGATGTGTGTGCTGAATATACAGCTAGAACAGGCCATGTGCAAAGTATAAGAAGTGTACATAATTCAGTTTGTTCTGTCTCATGTAATGGCTGAAGAATCGTGACAATATTAATCATGTTGTTACACAATTAATAGTTGTTTAGAGAATCAGCTACACTGTATTATTTTAGAAAACGATTGCTAATTACATATATTCCTCTTTAAAACATTATATTTTAGGGCAAATATTTAATATAGCCTGTGGAATGTGACTCGGACACAGACAGGTAGACATGTTTAAAAGCATCACCACACATTTATTTACAGTTGCTATTTACACAAGTGCACACAACCCACAAACTTCCCCAAAGTCCAGGCATCTCTATCCAATGCCTCCTCTTTGTCTCTGACCGCCTCCACTCCTCTCCTCGTGAGCTCTGTCCTCTTCCACCCGACTCCAGCCACCGAATTGAGGGAGACGGCCCCTTTTATTTGCACCCGGCTGGATACCACCCCCAGCCACCTGTGACACTGCCCTGAGGGGTCTCAGCTGGCGGAAGCGGGTCCTACTTTTGCATATCCGGGGTCCGGTCCTGCAACAACAAGAAAACCCAGGGGCGGAGCTGCTGCCTGGACACCAGGACCTGGTTACCAACTGTGTCACATACAGGCAACACTCCCCCCTATTTCCCTATTTTCCTGGCCTTTGCCACTTTGGCACCCCCTCCGAGGATTCTGTGCCCCTCTGGTTGGGACCTCTCACGCCCTTATCGTCTCAGCCGACTTTGGGTTTTTCCTCTGCCTCCGCAGAGGACGGCCTTTCTCCGAACGTGAGCAGCCCCGGCTCTCGTCCTTTGATCCCTCCTCTTTCTCTGGGATGCCGTGATGGTTTGGGTCTCCCTATGGGAAAGGTATACACCCTGTCCCATCTGCGTCCCTGTAGAGTGACGTGAGACCGGCATAGGGTGCTAGGACCTGGGGCACACATCAGCCTGCATTCTGCCAGCCCTCTCGCTCTCTCCCCCCTCACCATGCACTCGGCTGTCACCGTTGTGTCCACTGTTGGAAACCCCCCTACTCGGTTACAATCATTTACATCACGGGGCTTTTCGGTGGGGTCTCCCTTATGCTTTACGGGGTTGGTTCTACTCACCGTCCCTGCCGTACCGCTCCGGCCGAAGGATCCAGCATTGCGCCGTTCTGTCCACCCACGCAGTGACTGCAATAACGCGACTACCTTCCTCTCCAGCTTCTGCAACTCCACACGGAGGGCACGTAACACCTGTGAAAGTGACTCTGCGGGCTGAAGGCACTCCTCCAGCTCATGCAGAGCTGCCGGCAAGCACAGAAAGTCAGCCAGCGACTGACTCACCTGTCCGTCAGTCACATACACCAGCTGCTTCCTTTGGGGCCTTTCCTCCGGCACAATCGGGTCCTTCCCCGGCCCAGGATGGACATTCCTTCATCCTGCCTCCATCCACTCATCGGCGGGCCTGCAAGACACACCATCCAATCCCATGCCTATCTTGGGGTGGGACTTCCTGTCCACGGCCATCTTGTCTCCCCCCTTCCCAGTGCGGTGGCGTGGTGATCTCACGAGCTGCAGTGGCTCCTTCTCCGCACCTCCACGTCGCATCTGGGCAGTCCCTGCCTGCAAAACACAAAACATGCCCGGCCCTCCAGGGCTGGCTGCCGGCGAGCAGGGAACTTGTCTCCTGGGTCCCGTCTGTCCGAGGAGACATCCTCGGCGTGGCCTCTTTAGATGCAATGCCGTCCTGGGCGCCTCCTGCAACGGTGCGCTCGTTGGAGCCCGCTGCACTCCTGCAACACCGGTTGTCTTCCCGCACCAGGGGGAAACGGCTCTTGAGCGAACTGGTGGCGGTCTGCAGGAAGAGTCTCTCTTGCGAGGTTGTGTGCACGCTGCTCATGCGGCACGTGGGTGGGCTCCCCTGCTGCGCTGGCCCATCCATAACATTATTTTTTTCTTCAGGTCCCCTCCTTGAACCAGGCGGAGCATCCTGCCGACTATGCCAGTATGGAACATGACCCAGACACAGACAGGTAGACATGTTTAAAAGCAACACCACACGTTTATTTACAGTCGCTATTTACACAAGTGCACACAACCCACAAACTCCCCCAGTCCAGGCCTCTCTATCCAATGCCTCTACTCCTCTCCTCACAAGCTCTATCCTCTTCCACGTGACTCCAGCCATCGAATTGAGGGAGGCGGCCCCTTTTATTCACACCTGGCTGGGTACCACCCCCAGCCACCTGTGACAAGCCATAAAGATAAGATTGCATGTCTCCTCAAACCATCTAGTCCATTTAATATAAAAAAGTGACTATCAAAGCTTTACCACAACTTTCATTATTATTTTGCCTTCTTTTCTCTTCTTCTGGAAGGCGTTCATGATTAAAATGTTCATTAAAGCTGGAGAAGAAATCCTGTGGCTCTCAGAGTATAATTAACCCCCAATGAGCAAAGGATTATTACAGAACTATACCATATCTGTTTCCTTTGAGGCCACAATGTCATATCCTTGCATTAAAGGCCCTCATAAATTGAGACATTTAAATGAAAAATGGATTTATGTAATAGAGCCTCAGGTACTAGGTCATATTGCAGAAGCTATTTCAAAGCAATCAAGGCAAAAATGTAAATTGCATCTTAACATAACACAAAGATACATTTTGATTATTTTTATGATTCACTCATTCCTCTTCAATATAGCACCTAACACATTAAGGTGTATCATCAGATACATTTAAGATTATAAATTATATTATTTAAAAAGATTTCTATTTTTCTTCTTGCTTTTATCTTGAAGCGAATGCACTTCAGATCACTGTTGGCATATATTTATTACACAAACCTTAAGCACTTCATCTCTTATGTTATTATATTATTGGATTGGAGGGTGGGCAGTGGACCTGCATCAGACAAACTTTAACTTGGCTCATTTCAAGAAGGGATTATTTTCTCCAGGAATGCCATTAGCTGTAGTTTTATTTTCATCTGTTGTGATGTAACCTTTTCTGTTTGCTGAGTGTTCTTTTGGAAATATTTATTAGATTCAAACCAAACTTTCAGGGTTTCTCTATCACTGTTCATGCATTTATATCTTCTTGGGCATTATGTTAACATTTTTAGGTGTCCTCATGCCTTGAGAACTGCTTCAATAACATTGGAATGCTGTAGATACTTAAAGTATCTGGAACTGGACTGCAGGTCAGCTTTGGTAATGGTAGTTGTATAAGCCTGACTTAGGTGCCCGAGAATTTTCCACTTTGGCTTAAACTTGTCATCTAGAAAGGGTATGGCATATGGGTGACACTGTTATCATGGTCAATAAGCCATTTACTTACCACATATGACCTGTGGATGGAGAATAGTGTCAATATGAACTGTTAGACTGCTTTACCAAAGCATGAATGCAATCAGTAAAAAAATTGTATGTATTTTACTATCTAAGGAAAATATAAATGTATACTAGACAAGAAAAACGCACCACACACTATTACATAGCCAACAGCAAACCTTCACTGTTGGAAAGTGAGACTGTAGTGAGTCTGTAGAACTGTTGGCTGAACCGGAATGTTTCAATGATCAGGAAAAGAAAATTTAACAGAACCCGGTTTTCTCAAATCCAAATCGTGCAAACTACTATAATAACTGCCCAAAGGTCCTGTAAACAACAGGGTATGCTCTATTAGAGATTCATGAAGTATTTTCCTTTCTTGTAGTCTCTAACACTTTCCCAAGGGTTAAAGCATACCATATGCCCAACTGTAGAAGGTGAACTGTTGGTCCCTCTGCTAGCTTTCCATTTTATCTGTGATACACATGCCAGAAGGGGTGGTCACACTATGCAAAATACCTTGTCAGAACTGGTATATCCTTTTGGCTGAAAACTGAAATCTTTCTACTTATATACATTGTAAATAAAGATAAGCACAAAGAAATGAGGGTTGGGGTCCCACAGGATTGCCTATTCAATGACACTGTAACAAAGAGCAGAGCCAGGGCACAATCATGCCACAATTAAGGGGTCAACAAATGCTGTCTTCAGAAGGAAAAGACTCTTAAGAAGAGTTTCAGTAATCAGTGTCACAGGACATTTGTTTCCTATGGTATTGTCCCCTTGATCCTTTATTTTGTCTGCTGGTTCTCACCTTAGAAGAAGAGGGGACATGTTTTGAGTCTTGCTTATACCTTAGACTTTCCCTGTACTCTGTGTTCTGATGTCAGTAGAAGGCCCAGCACTACAATATTTACTTGTTTTCTTGTTGAAAAGAAGATAAAAGATGGCTCATCTGATCATAAGAGTTTTTCTACTTATTAGAAAACCACTGGTTGTATTATTTGCAGCACTTTACGGACAAAAGTATATTTAACAGTGTAATAAGAGACTTATTCACTTTATTCCAGCTACAGTAATCTTCTCCGTCATGTTCTTGATAAAAAGTTCTTGTCCCTCTCCTAAAGTGACATTTACAGGAAGGTGATATGGAGTTTTAATGTGTTTTTCCTTATATCTCTTATCAATGCAAGTTGTAATCAATTCAACAAAATCAAATTGCCTTTAACTGATTTCCTTCCCCTCCAGTGTTCACGTGTACATGGCAGCTGCTAGCTGTGTCCTCTTTGCTGAAACTCTAGCAAGACTTATATCAACAATCATGGCTTTCTGAATGTTAGTGTTAATGGTAGGTAACATAATGAATCAAGAACAAATAAGCAAAAATTGAAAAATGACTTGAATAATAATTTTGGACTAAATTAATAATTAAAAAAATAATTGGACACGTACAATGTATACAAATCATCTCACTAATGAAAGTTACACATCACGTAAAAAAAACTTTTTTAGAAAACATTTGTAAAAAATGAACATCAAACATCAGAACTTCTCAAAAATAAAGTACATAGAAGTGTAAATATTTATAAGTTGTATATTAAAGTCTATAAATGATTACATTTAAAAATGGCCCACAAAAATAAGACACTAAAAACAGCCATGTGGAATCTGGGTTGAAGTATAGTAACAAAATATAAAAGGTAAGTGATGTTCATAATTCCTTTTGGCAGAAATCTATACATAGACAACTAAAGTATCAAGGACAAAAAGATGTATGTAAAGAGATGATGAAAGTAACTCAAATAAGTGCCTATGCATTCTGAACTAGACTCTTCATCAAAGCAATACCACTGAAGAAAGATAATAACACTAATTAATATAATAATACATAACAATATCAAACAAAAATAAATATGACAGTTATAATGATCATTATAAATATGTTGTAAATATTATATGGTTGCACAAAAAAACAAAAAGGCATACCTTGGTTTAAATCTAAGCATTCCTCATAGACTGAAAATATCAGTGTCCCTAACAAGCATTTTAAATTTAGCACAATAAAAACAAGCAAATAGTCACAGGTCGTTAATGTGTTAAAAAATTGCACAAATGAAAAAGCAATTAAAGAAATAAATTAAGTATATGAAAACTGGACTGCATCCTATAGTGGCTGAGGTAGTTGTTTATATAAAGGTGCAAATGACTCTTGAAAATCATCCCTTGTTGGTCAGTTATGTGGTTCTCTCCACAGTAACACCACAGAAACATTTTTTTATTAATGAATAATATCTTCTGCAATTATATACTCATAACTAGTGCATAAAGAATTCATCTCCTTGTTCCCCTTTTTTTTATTCATCTTTCTCTTGCCTCTCATTTGTGTTTTCATTGCGGTGATTTGCATTTTGTCTTCTGGTCTTGTTTAGCTATAACCTGTGAAGCACCTTCACTAGATTGACACATTTATATTTCTCTTCATCTGTCTAACAATTATAGCTTATTACTTAAGACAACAAGTTTCCTTGGCAATCATTTTGACCAAAATGTCAAAGGGATGTATTATAGGAACTAATGATACTGGATAGCCATCTCTTGCAGAAGACAAGAATTTTGCAAATTTAAACATGGCACTTGGGTTTCAACACAACACTATGTAGCATATGGTAGGAAATTACTTTTTTGTATAATAAAGGGCTGTATTACTATGTTCAGTCAATTTAATTGTTCTCTTTCTGTCTTAACAGTTAATGCAAAATACGACCATAACAGGATCTAGAACATATCATTAAAGTACTCAAGTCTTCTCCTGTTATTAAGCATTTTTTGTAAAACATCAAATGGTTCACTTTCCCTTCCCTTGGCTTTACTAAGCCTACTTACCTGAATGTACTTTTTTAGTGTGCATCAGATGGAACTCCGCAATAACATGGCATTGGCCTTCTTGTAATTTTCACAATAAGTAAACCACTACATGGAGAGGGGTCTGGCTGCAGCCACTGTGGAGCTCCACAGTAAGCGGAAACACGTGACCTCCACAGTCGGCGGAAACCGCCTTCAAGCATTCACGCATGCGTTAAACAGATTGGGCAGCACCGTTAAGTGTGTGATGGCGTAGCCTTTCAATACGCACGCACGCAGATCAGGCCGGCAACGGGAATCACGTAGTGACACACACCGCATGCTTAATGAAAAAATATTTAAAACAAAATATCCACTTTACGGCCCGATCGAACTGTGCATGATGTACAATTTGACATTACAGTATATTATTCATTTTAGTTCCACATTAGTTGACCAAAATGAAAATATTAATCCTGCAAAATAAACGAAGCAGCCTTTGTGGCGTAACGTTGATGTCCAATGTTCAACCGCCGTAAGAGGAAGCTTAGGTGTGCACACCTGATAAGCCCCAATTAGGGCGAAACACATGCGTGTACTCTTTGTATTATTTGGCAGGTACTGTACTATATATATATATATATATATTATATAAAGTATGTAGTGTTTTTATTTTCCCACTCACGTAAATCATATAAAGTTTCCTTTCCGTTTTGATCTATTGTTGCAACTTCCCTCTTATGAGCAAATTGTGTTTGTTTAAAGATATCTTTAGACATCAGTTATTATTAATAAAACTGCCATTTGTCTTAAGGCATCAGGTTTATAAAACCTAACGTATCCAACCAGTTTTTAAAGAAATGTATGATCCTTTTTCAAAAAAAGAAAAGAACACTGTGTCGCTGACTGTCCCTGTCCTTAGTGCTGTTACTGTCCACTTGTTAAAATTCTTTAATTCGTTCTGAGTTGTGCAATCAGGTCAGATGCCGAAGAAATGAAGAGCATAAAGCCACTGGTTCAAAATACTCATTTATTCCAATGGCTATTAATCTTACAAAGAAGTTTAACTTTATATCCACAGACTTAAATTAAGGAAATGAGCTATTATCACTTAAACCAATCTATTTGATCAATTTTTTTTTACAGTAAGTTGCTTGCTGCTATAGTTCATATTTATAATACATTTGTTCTTAGTGATGTTTTTAATGTTATTTCAAGGCATCTTTGTAAAACACCCTGAGATAATATGGAGGAATATTTCGGACAAAATTAAATAAATAAATAAATGCGTGAATAAATAAAAGTACTGTGAAATGTGAGCATAAATAAATAAATGTATCATGAAATGATAGCATAAATAAATAAATGTGTCACGAAATATGTTTTTCGTTGCTTATTTATTTATTTCATTTTGTCCGTAACATTCCTGCAAACCGTCATGAAATACGGCTTGAAATAAAACTGTCACTTTCACTCGTCAAAGTTGAGAGGGTGGGCTCTAACACGCCCTCTAGTTACTGATTGGTGAATCGATAGCACAAGAATGAATTAGAAAAATGCTTACTACTGCCGATGAAATGGATTCTGCGAAGATATTACGTATTTCAGAGAGAATTGAAGATATATCGGAGGAAATTACAATGTTGGCGGCCCTTTTAGACTCCGATATAGATGAAACTGTTTTTGAAATTGTCGAACCGGTGGAGCGGACTCTACTACACTCCAGGTCAGGTGATGCAGTTCCCTGCTCTGGACGTCCAACCTTTGACATTCCAGCTGAGTCAATAGAACACCGTCTGTTATGCGGTTTAAAAGTACGACAGATTGCAGATCTATATGGTGTATCGGAGAAGATGATCACAAGGCAAATGAACCAGTTTGATATACGGTAAGGTGCAACGCTGTATTAGTTTAGGTACTTTGACATGGAATGTCCAAATCAGCTCAACTAATATTTTGAACTGAACAACTTTACCATTGATCAGAGCTGTAGAGTTGTTTGAAAAAGTAGCTGCGAATATGCACCTGACTTTATACTCGTACAACAAGGGTCAAATACTCAGTTCAAAATATTAGTTGACGCTGCTTTGGGTATTCCATGTCAAAGTACCTAAACTAATACAGCCGGTGCAGCTTACCGTATATCAAACTGGTTCATTCGCCTTGTGATCGTCTTCTCCGATACACCATATAGATCTGCAATCTGTCGTACTTTTAAACCGCATAACAGAAGGTGGTCTATTGACTCAGCTGGAATGTCAAAGGATGGACGTCCAGAGCAGCGAACTGCATCACCTGAACTGGAGTGTAGTAGAGTCTGTTCCACCTGTTCTTTGATAATTTCAAAAATAGTTTCATCTATACCGGAGTCTAAAAGGGCCGCCAACATTGTCATTTCTTCCGATAAATCTTCAATTCTCTCTGAAATACGTAATATATTCGGCAGAATCCATTTCATCGGAGTAGTAAGTATTTTTCTAATTAATTGTTGTGCTATCGATTCACCAATCAGTAACTAGAGGGCGTGTTAGAGCCCACCCTCTCAACTTTGATGAGTGAAAGTGACAGTTTTATTTCAAGCCGTATTTCATGACGGTTTGCAGGAATGTTACGGACAAATGAAATAAATAAATAAGCAACGAAAAATATATTTCGTGACTTATTTATTTATGCTCTCATTTCATGACACATTTATTTATTTATGCTCACATTTCACAGTACTTTTTATTTATTTACGCATTTATTTATTTATTTCATTTTGTCGAAATATTCCTCCATACTCCACAGTGGCTGCAGCCAGATCCCTCTCGTTGCCTGCCCGATCTGCGTGCGGCGTGCGTATTGAAAGGCTACGTCATCACACTTTACGGTGCAGCCCAATCTGTTTAACGCATGTGTGAATGCTTGAAGGCGGTCTCCGCCGACTGTGGAGGTCACGTGTTTCCGCTCCGACTGTGGAGGTCACGTGTTTCCGGTTACTGTGGAGCTCCACAGTGGCTGCAGCCAGGTGCTCTTGACTACATGTGGTGGAGCCTGTGGGTCTGTTATAATTGTCAGATTTCACAAATGTATGTTGGTCAAGGGAACAGAGGAGATGAGGAGGTGATGGGTAGGTATGATGTCAAGGATGTCAGATTTCACAAATGTCTTACTCTTCTTTTGTTCTTCTTGGTGTCTTGAATAAGCAGGTTCTAACGTAAGAGCACTACTTTGCCATGGTTGAGACAATAGGCCTCAGTAGAGTCAGACTATATTATATTCATTGACGATGGAATGGACCTCTGATAATTTGTAATGTAGTTTGTTCCTGGAGAAACCTGACATTTTACAACACAAAGATCTGTAACAAATGTTTAATGTAACCCATTTATAAATATTGCCTACAACATGCATATATTTCTTCAAGATTTACTAGAAGAGTAGATCAAAGACATGACCTGTAGTTCATATTTATTTTTACATTCACAGTAGTACTTCATCATCACATTGAACCTCTGATATAGCCAATTTTTTATTTTTCAATATTTACATAATATCTTTGAATCTGTAAATTGAGTTTATGAACCTTAGCCCACACAATGAACTATATATGAATTTGTGAAATTCATAAATAAATGCTTCTTATTTCAATTTGAAAACTGTTTTCTCTGTTCAAAAAGATGTATGCTGCATAACAAAATTAAAAAAAGTAAATTATTTTTTAAACTAGCAATTTCAGGCTACTTAATTTCAGCCTAAAGAAATGAGTACCTCACACACTTGTACAGTAAGTATGATGACACTTAATATCTAGGTCACATATTCAGTGTGTTTATTTATGTATTGTGATGTGAAATTATATTCCATGCTTTCATTACTTTCTTTGTTTGTGTCAAAACCAATACTGTTTTCAAGCTATACAAATCTAATAAAGTACAGGAAAAACACAGTTTAGTATACTGTAGTTGTACCTTTAACTCTGGGTTAGGTATAATTTATTTTGGACATTTCTTGCATGTTTTAATTTTTAACTTTACTCCACAGTATTTGAAGTGCATAAGGTATGGACTGGGTGGTATCTAGTCTCGCTGAAGCCAGATGTACTGTATAATATATATCATACATGTTGAGACAACCTTGAGTAGATTTTGCTGGGGAACAATTAGAAGGCTTACTTAGTGTTATATTTTTCTAAACAAAGCCAATACCTTGTGAAGGAGGCGCTCCAAGTAGTGGCAATAATTATGAATTGCAAAGATCAGAAGTGTTCTTGACAACCTGCTCCAACAGATTGAGCTGAACTATCTACAGTTGAAAAGTCTCTTACAAAAACCCCATTAGACAAATAAATGTGTGTTGAGTGTGCAGAGATCATATTGCATGTTTTAAAATGCATATAAGCTGTTTTAAAAATAATTATAACCTGTTGCAAGGGAAACGAAAACTTTCCTGTAGAATCAGATTATACATTGGCATTTGATGGCATCAATGGAAGAATGGTGAACGTCAATGGTACATTGTCACAAGTGCTGTGTGTGCTCTCTGTTGTTCAGTGTTATAGTGATAGTGTAGGAGTCAAAGTAAGCTTGAAAGAATTGGCAGCGATATTCAAGTAAATGTGAACTGCAAAATATGAATTCAAAGTAAACAGTGTGTCATGGTCCATCAAAAGGACTGCTGTTAAGAGAGCTAATAACGAAGAACACCAGGAGATGCAAATTTCAATAATCAAAACACCTGAATCAACACATCTGCCTAGCAACACCATTAGATACATAGATAAGGTGGCATAAAAGCCAACTTCTGACTGAACATCTAAACGAATAACTAAAGGAAGTTAATATTACTGTATAATTAGAAATGTGAACAGCCATGACAAAATTGCATTTTAACCCGTTGTATATTCTTAGACCCCAGTGTCTAAACTCTATTTGCTATTGTTATATTATATAGTGATGCAATAATTAAAATGGCAGGTAGATATCATAGGTAGACAGAGGCTCTTCTCAAATTTGTGGAGCCCAGTAACTGCAGTGGTCTAAGTGTGTGTGTGTGTGTGTGTGTCTGTCTGCCTGTCTGTCTCCACTGTCTCGGTGCTCATGCAAATGAATTATTAAACTTTACTTACCTTATGCTACTGAGCTTCTGAATGGATAACAGCAATATTAGCTTTTTATTTTCTCTTAGTGTCAAGTTTTTTGTTCCGTATCTGATAGACTATTTCAAATGCACGGACTGGAGAAATTAGGAGCAGGTATTTGAGTAAGAGGTCGTGTGTGTGTGCGTGTGTGTGTGTACCATTTGCAGCACAGGAATTTGCCATGCAGCACAGGAATTTTCATTAGACACGTTTTTATGGGATGCTCCAGTCAGGTCTGGCCCCATGAGACTAGGTGCTAATAAAATTAAAGCATTGACAGAAGGCTATCTACTATTTTTGCTTTTAGAACAGATCAAGAGAAATTTTACTATGTAATGGTTATTTACTATTAATTAACTAATTATGGTTTCAGTCATTCTACCTGTATGTAGAGGTGCCACAGTTTGGT
Organism: Polypterus senegalus; assembly: GCF_016835505.1. Lineage (NCBI taxonomy): Eukaryota > Metazoa > Chordata > Cladistia > Polypteriformes > Polypteridae > Polypterus > Polypterus senegalus. The sequence continues at coordinate 51,504,886 of NC_053162.1, read as the reverse complement.
CTCTTATACTGTTTATCTCAATATTATCTATGTGTACACAAAATAAAAATTATAGAAAAGAATATAAGGGTCGCAATTAATCTTAGGAAAGACTAAATGCAGATTATTAAAATCACAAATTAAATGCGTCTGTGCATCAAAGGATTTAAAGTAAACACCCCATCACAATATTTCTGTCAACACTTACCATGAATTTTTCTCCTTGACATACTTCAGCCAGTTTGGCCTCATGCTCAAACTAAATAATTCTAGTTTTTTTTAGTGCAAATTAAAGCAGGAATCCACAAGATAAAACAATTCTAACATTAATACTATATCATGTGAAATATACTTTGATTGCCTTTTGTATTTTAATGGTTTTGATCTTTTTGAGAATGCTTTAATGCATTTGAATGAATGATTGAATGGATAGGTTTGATCCAGTAGTTCATTAGATGAAGTGTTTGTGGTCATTCAGTTAAAAGTAATTTTCACCTTGGAACTATAACTCTATTTTAAATTCATATTTAAACTTAGGTTATTCATTTTGTTAGATCATTCTTAGCATAAGGATTGCCCACTTTTTGATGAATGGTACCAAAGCTCCTAAAATATCATGACAGAAGGACTTGGATAGCATACAGGCTTGAGCAGATTTGTGGCAGATAAAATTTAATGTTAGTAAATGTAAAGTATTACACATAGGAAGTAAAAATGTTAAGTTTGATTACACAATGGGCGGTCGGAAAATCGAGAGTACACCTTATAAGAAGGATTTAGGAGTCATAGTGGACTCTAAGTTATCGACTTCCCGACAGTGTTCAGAAGCCATTAAGAAGGCTAACAGAATGTTAGGTTATATAGCACGATGTGTGGAGTACAAGTCTGGTGAGGTCTCTTCTGGAGTACTGTGTGCAGTTTTGGTCTTCAGAATACAAAAAGGGCATAGCAGCGCTAGAAAAGGTCCAGAGAAGAACGACTAGGCTGATTCCAGGGCTACAGGGGTTGAGTTATGAAGAAAGATTAAAAGACCTGAGTCTATACAGTTTAAGTAAAAGAGGATTAAGAGGAGACTGAAGTGTTTAAAATTATGAACAGAATTAATACAGTGGATCGAGCCTGTTATTGTAAATTAGGAAACTTTTCTTTACACAAAGAACGATAGACACTTGGAATAAGCTACCAAGTAGTGTGGTATACAGTAAGACTTTAGGAACTTGATGTGTTTTTGGAAGAAATAAGTGGATAGGACTGGCGAGCTTTGTTGGGCTGAATGGCCTGTTCTTGTCTAGAGTGTTCTAATGTTCTAATATATGGTATTTACTCTAAGTACAGTTATAAATTGTGGTAGCACCAAAATTAATTTAGTAGTGAGAAGTCAAATTCCTTAGCTACGCTGCTTACCTGCTTGCCAGATTAAGATTTTGATGACAAAATTACCTGCTTTTTAATGATAGAAGAATCTACAACATGGTTATGAATTTATTTTGCATGAACTGTTACATACACAATGGTTACACTGCATAAATATAAAATTTTGCATAAAACACATACAATTTCAATTTTATATTGTGATTGGCTAATATTCAAATGCAAAACTCTATTTAAGTAATATGACTGGTGTTGTGTAGTGTAGTGGTGTGATATATTGCATATATTTTGCATGTTTTTATTTGTAAAATAAACAAAGCAAATGTAATATTAATGTTTCATGAGGCATGTTTTATTTCATTAATGAGAACAGCAGTGCTTTGATATTTACCTAACTAACCCTCATTCTTTGTAAAGTATCTATCTATCTATCTGACTCAAGATGAGGAATTTATTGCAAGGGGGAAGAAGCATCAGTCCAGCTTGGCAAAGGTGACTGTGGTTGGACTTTGAGACTGTAGGCCATCACTGCTGCAAGGCCATAAACTTACTAAACAAAGAAACTGGGGGGATGAGTTGTACCTGAATTCTATTGGTCTAAAGTGGGGCTTTATATAATTGGTTTTGAGGCCATTCTGTACAGTGGTGCCCCATTGGTTATGTTTCAGTATAAAGTTGGTCACCATACCTTTTCCCCTCTCTCTCACCCTATGGCTTTAACTTGGCAGCCACAGTGAGACAGGTGTGTGACCTATTTTAATACACCACTCAATGTGGTAGCAAAGCAAGCTAGATAGAAGATAAGCTCGTAAGCAAGATACACTGGTACTTAGGCTGTTAGCGTATGATTCACCAATATTCACATAATATTCTACTTCTTTAATATTTTTGGGCTTTTTTTGTCATTAATACATAATTAAATGTGTAACTTAACTTCTGCTTTATTCTTTACTATGTCTAATTGCCTGAGGTTACAGATGTAGAAGGGAATGGGAGAAGAAGTGCTAAAGTACCTGAACAGAGAGTGGTAAGTGCATGGATTTTTAATCATTTTATTAATGTCTACACAATAAAAAGTATAAAAGGGGAAAATAGGGTCACAATAGGATCTTATACAATAAAACACATAATGAGGGGACAGCATCAGCATTTAGTAACTAAAAACATGGCTTTGGATTTCTAGATTTTGTATGTCTAAATCATCTATCCATTCAATTCCGTTCAATTTTTGTGTAGCACTCCTCAATTATTGTATTGATATCTTTACAGGTTGATACAAATACAAACTTTACAAACTACTGATTACATAATTAGTACACATTAAGGTACAGATTTGATTAAACAGAAAAATAAAGGGTTTAAAAACTGATTAGTAAAAATTGAAATCAACAAATTCTGCCCATTACTTAACTGTTGAACTGTGGCCGGTTGACAGTGGAGGAGAGTAAAACGTCCAGTCAACAGCATCCATGGAGAAAAGTAACCTGTGAGAGGTCCAAAACAGACAAACTCAGATAGGATCAGAGTTCTGCAGACCTAGGCCAACTGGCCATCTGTGCATTCCTGGGTATTCCTCAGTCTGTGGTGAGCTGTCTAATCCATCAACAGACTTTTTCTATTTGTTGATTCCAATGATTCTCAGATTTTTTTTCTTTTTTGCAGGAAACAGTCTGGAATTAGAGCAGAGTCACCAAGTACCACTACAGGATATGGCATATAGAAAAGGAATAGAGCAAGATTAGTAACAGTCATTAATAATATATTATTATATTTTTTGATCCCTATGCATTCACATCATTACGACTAGTCACTTCTATTCTTACATGCACTCCCATTCCACCTACTGTATATAGCTAGCATTATGAGCCGGTCTCGAAATAAATGCATTGTTATTGGAAAGTGCTAAACTTGCCAAGTTATGTTAGCAGGGCCAAACCTTTCCTGGTTGGGGGCTGTGGACACTAATATTCTTTCCGTAATCATGAATTGAGAATGTGGGCCTGTATAACATTCCATACACATGTTGCATTAATTATACACCCCCATTCCCATCCTGAAATAAAATGCTGCTTTAATAATTTCCCTTTCCTTCTATACTCATAAATGGGACTTATTTGGGTTGACATACATTTTTAATTTACTGATATAAACTGATATGTCCTTAGCTATGTCTAATTTAGATTGCCCTTATCGGGACAATGTCACAATGAGACAGGAGATGGAAAGTGAACATTAGCACTAAGGTGAGAACAGATTAAGAATCTGATTGAATGTATTTATTGTATAGCGCTGTTAATTGAACACAGGCTTAAAGTGCTTGCATAACTTTACAGTATAATGCATTAATGGGAAATTGCCAAATGTTACAATGTTAAAACAATTGAATTAAACACACATTAAGAGAGGTTCATTTTGGTTTGATCAATTTAAGCAAATAATGACAATTTGAAGTTCATTTTAATTTATATGTGCTTAATTGACATTGTCGGAGAGAACAAAAACAACAGACTTGTCCATGGTCGGTTACAACAGACAAAGATTAAATCACATTAGGTCATGGTTCTGATGCCCTAGGTCAACTGGTTGTCTATGCAATCATGAGAATGCCATATCCTAAATACATTGTGAACAAAGTAAAAGTAGCATGATATCCTTTTGTCAGCGATTCTAAGTTTCCCAATATCTCTGAAGTCACATCCCAGTGGCTGTAGTAGTAACCTGGCAATTCACCAGTGGTACCAAGTGCCAAAGCAGGATGTTGAGGAAAGAAGCAACATACAGAACAGTCAGTAAAAGTTTATAATGACTGCCAAACTTGATTTGCAATATAAACAAGCAATCAGCAGCTCTAATCAATGTAAGCTGGAATAAATGAATAAGTCTTCAACCTATATTTTAAATGTTGACAGATTCCACAGTTTTTTCATGCTGTAGATAAAGGCTCATTGTCACACAACAGTTTTCTTTATTCTTTGAACCTTAAAGGACCTGCACTTTGAGATTGTAATTTATAGTATGGTGTGTATGCATTTCTGAGTTCTGTCAAGTAAATGTAGTACCAGCTAATTCAAGATTTTTATGTCGGAAGAATTTTGAAATCAAGCGTATACTTAACTGGAAACCAATGTAAAGAATTAGGAACAGAGGTTATGTGATTTTATTTGTTTGTTCAAGAAATGATCCTTGGATTAACTGCAAGTTTCACATAGCAGTTGTTTATTTTAATATACTAGAAATAAACACAAACATTTTCTTCTCTGTACCCTGTGTATGGGCAAAACATTTAAAAGTTCCTTTATTGATTAGCCATAAAAAGCAAAAGTGCTGTAAATGAGCAGTCACATATAGACTGGTGGTAAAGATAACACAAAGCTGCATGCTGACTCAGTAAAAAGAATGTTTAAGCCTACCGAGTTATTTCCACCAATTAATAACAATAAAAGATATGTTGTTATGCCTCATCCAGGCATTTAACACCTTAATTAAGGATACGTCAACAGAAATATCTTTTGGTCTAAAGGAAAGGTGCAGATGAGTTTCACCCACATTAAGTGTTCTAATTATGTCCGTCAAATGCTGTGTGTAAAGTGAAATTATTAAGTGTCTGAATACTGTGCCTAAAGGAACACCTTATCTCTCTTCAAAACAAAATGGTTGAGTACTATTATCACATTTCTGTACATATTAAAATTGATTTGAACAATATTAACTAAATGACTCAAGCAGAATGCCTCCCGTTTAACAGAACAGGGTGCTCAACAGTGTCAAAATCTAAAAATATAATAACTGTAGCACTTCCCTTCCCAATCATAAAACAAATGAAAGCCTTTTCTGTATGAAGATCAGTGTGAAAGTTGTAAAGAGTAAGCTAAGACTAGAGTTATGAGGCTACAACTTTTTCAATTACTTTAGACAAAACAAGTAAACTTGAAAATGTGGTGTAATTATTAAATATATTGCGCTCTGGCTCTCATTTTTTTCAACAGTGATTTGAAACTATTGTACTAGCAGTAAAACCTATTGATAATGTTAAGATTTGTTTCTGCCAAAATAGTGATTGAGCTTTTCAGTAGTTTTGTTGTGATTGCTTTTAAGGGAAAGTTAGAATGTTACATTTTAGAAATAAAAGTTGTAGCTTTTTCTTCTGTTATTGATTTAAAATTTTAAAAGAAGTATGCTCAAGTTTTGATGGATTTTGACACCACGGTACCGAGATTTTGAGATGACTATTAAATCTGGCATCCTTTATCATCCATGATATTTATTATTAAATACTTTATTAAATCTGTGCTGCTGATGCTTAAAACTAGGCAGAAAATGTGCATGTGCATATTTTGCAGAAGGAAGAATCAAACAGAATAATCAATTTGAAAGATACTGTATGTGCTAACCACCAATTACATCGTGTATGCCACTTATTAGGATCTATTCAGCCTGACGAAAATTGTCATTCTTCCATCAGATTACAATAATGAAGGACAAGAAGGTGAAGGATTGAACCTGTCCTGGAAATTCATAAGTCTTTTCCTCTTTTTTGAATGTACAAGCTTCTTTTCTGTAGGAAAAAATAGTATTTTTTTATTTGAGCCCCATTTAAACTTCAGGGGCTCAAATAAAATCACTGCCAAGATTAGATGTCCATTTTAACCTTATCTGACAGGCTTTGTTTAAGACCAACGTGGAGCTTACTACCTCCTCAATTTTTAAGAAAAATGAAAGGTCAATATCACCTTGATGGCTTTTGAGTAATGCAGCACTCAAACAATTTTCCAGGTTTTCATTAAGTGCATCTTTTATGTTTTTCATAGTGTACCTGAATGGTAAATTAATATTTTCCACAGACTCACCTTAGCATATGGATCACATTCAAGAATTGCTCAGCTTACAATCTTGGTAATATTCCAATGACAAAAGGAAAAGGTCATTTTCTTTGGTTGTAACATTTTTTTCCCCAAAAATCTCCTTTTTGATTCAAGAAAATACTTTTCTATTACTATTATTGCCAATTCATTATGAATTTTAGCCTGTGTCTCATAAACATATGAAGCATTGAATAGTTCTGACCAACAGGGGTCTGTTGTATCCCAAACCTTAGACAAACCACCACTGAACAACAGTTTTAACCCAAAAAGACGTAGGTAAGGTGGAGTGATCCTTTTCAGTGTGGAGAGGGAAGGCTTCCAGTCTAACAATACTGCATCCAGCAAACGCTTCCTGTTGAGGCAATTTGGACTACAACTCCCATGCTGCCCTTGCAGGTGTCCAAATATTACCTCAATGAGGGATGCTTCCACCTACCATACTGGAGGAACACATGACCCCAAGTGGCAGCATTCCACTGTCCTGCACTTATTTTGGCTCCCTGACGTGGAGAGAGAGAACACTAACAATCTCAGTTGGGATGTTTATCCATCTCTGCTGTCAATTCATTATCATGGAGTTCCTTTACCTAGCTGGAATGCCAGTTCATACCTACCTTCAGCTCTATAATCTAAAGTCCATACAAGTTGTAAAGCAGTTCAGAGGTGATGTTACACACAGCCTCCAAGACACAGAGTCTCAGATTACCTGGAAGCATGCAAAAAGTTTTCTCAAACCATGAGAATGATTCTTATAAAATTTTAAAGTAAGAACCAAACACCAAATAAATGTTTTTCATTTGAAATCTGTATTATCTGCTGCCTTTTCAATACAGACATACTCGTCAATGAATCCATAAACAGCAGCTCTTTCCCATTCCTACAAGTGCCTATAGGCAGTTTTGAAACAATATCTGGAGACTGACAAGAATCAAATTGAAAGGCGGGCATTGTCTTTTACTTCAATTCAGAACTAAAGCAAACATAAATCAATCATTTCGTTTTTAATAGAAAGAATGCAATATTTGCTAGAGTTTAAAAAATGTCTGTTTCTAATTTCAATTCCATTTCTCTGGATTAAATTTTTTTTAGCCTTAATGCCTTCCCCTGCCCTGCTTTGATCAATTTTATTTTGGTTGTGTGTCAACCAGCTATTTTGAGTAAATATCTATCCATTCATTTTAGAAATTGTTCAATCCAGTTCACAGTTGTGAGGAAAGCAACCAACGCCAACAATATCAGGCACAATGTGGGAATAAACAGAGACCAGATTATTGCAAGCCATACATACTTACATACTTACATACTCACATGGAACCAATTTACAGCTGCCAATGAGCCTAACACACATGTCCTTGCAATGTTCCAAGACATCTAGAGTACCATAAGAAAAAAATTGAAAATTTAAGTAGACAGTGACTAGGCAAGTATCTGAACCTCTTACTGATGTAAGGCAAAAGGGCTAGCATTTTTTTGACAAGTAATTCTTGCAAATATTACTTAACAGTAGAATCCCCTTAAGCCTACGAAAGAGCTTGTAAACCTGGCCCACCTTAAATTCCCTTGCACCTCCCCAACAGTGTCTTTTGTTTTGTAAATGTGTCGATCAGCACAAGCAGCAAGCAGCCTGCTATCCTACTGACCCCCACCGACGCAGCTCAAGTCTCAGAGAAGATTCTCAGAGGCCAAGTCTCATTTATCTGGTTGTGAGGTGCCTAGAATTGTAGAGGGTAAATAATATATTGTCATTTGGAATACATACACATCATGTGTGTTCTGTGTCTACAATGACCTGTGTAAATGTAAGATGAAATGTGAGGCAGGAATTGTTGAACACATAACAAAAAAGAAACGTTTTTTATATTTTAGTACTAATGTGATTAGTAATGACAAAATGTAGACATATAATGTGTGAAGAATAAAGTCCCAATATCAAATTAACACTTTCACAAAAGGTACAAGTATAACAAACAAGTGTGCTTTTATTCAAGACTATAACCGTAGAAAAAGAGATTGGGTTAGGGTATTACATTGACACGACCGCTTGGGTGGCACAGTGGTAAGAACTGTTGACTTGTAATCAAAGAGTTTCCCAGTTTGATTCCAGACACATCTGTATAGAGTAGTGAGCTACTCTTATTGTTACTATTATAGAATAAAAACATACGTTTGATTTGAGTCTGTAAAAGCCAGTGTAAAGTTATGGTACTTGTAAAAGTTAGTGTTTTTGTTTTTTATTCAGTTTTATTTTCTCGCTCTCATTCACGACCCCCCAACCCCCCCCCTCCATCTTGACACTGCTAGTTTTCAAATAAAGATGTGCTATAACAGAGATGAACTCAGATGAGGATGAGGGTTCTACATCTGAGAAAGAGAACAGAAGCCCTCCTGCAAGAAACATCCACTCACACATAAGAACAATGCAGCTGCACCAGGCGTAAAGGTGAAAGATGGCACCATATGTATGCAGCAACAGGTCGGGCGTCGTCCTACCAGTCAATTTGCCACATGCATGTCCTTCAAAGAAAAAGCAGGGTTTACAGAACTTGCCAAGGTATTGTGCAAAGTCCTGTTTGTGATTATGTTTTGTGATGGTCTTTATATAGATAACATTTATATATTACTTTTAATGTTATTTACCTATTTACCTTGATTATTTACTTATCTTCCTATAGCATAAAGTCACAAGAAGACTGACTGCAGTGCTTGCTTTGTCTGATCAACACGGTCATGCTGACAAAGTACTGAGTTTAGCTGCAGGTGGAAGCTCCTGTCGTACCTTACGCAACTGTTTTTACAGTTCTGTCATTGTCCAGAAACGGCTCCATAAGATTTATGACCACAGTGTCAGAAGTCTTTCTCCCATGGGATGAGTGGGATCTTTTCCTAAATAAGGAGTGGCACTGCACATGTATTTTGTCAACATGCCCATGTTGATCAAGCACAGAAAGCTCTGTAGTCTACTTGTGACTTTACGCTGCAGGATAAGTAAATAAATCAAGATAAATAAGTAAACGACATTCGATCTTGCTTTTATATAAGTAACATATAAATGTTCTGTGAAATTGTCATTTGACTTCAGTCTTCACACATTATACACTTCATATCTACATTTTGTCAATTATTACTAAAATATGAAAAACGTTTCTTGTTTAGTTATGTGTTCAACAATTCCTGCCTCGCATTTCATCCTACATTTACACAAATTTGTTGTACACATGGAACAAATATGAAATGCATGTGTTCCAAATAACAATATATTATTTACCCTTTAAGCTCCAGGCACCTCACACCCAGATAAACAGACTTTAACTCAGAGAATCTTCTCTTGATTTGAGCTACTTGGATGAAGGGAGATGGGATAGTAGGCTGCTTGCCGCTTGTGTTGATCAACACTTTTACAAAACAAAAGACACTGACGGAGAGGTGCGAAGGAATTTAAAGTGGGCTGGGATTACAAATTTTTGTGTAGGCTTCAGGGATTCTAGTGTTAAGGAAGTATTATATCTTTTCTTCACAATATCTTTGCTGTTAAAATCAGAAAGAAATTAGTTATTGAAAGTTCCCTTACTCATTAAATAACTATTCCTCAAATAATATACCTCACACGTGTCTGTTTTCTTCTCTCTTAATCAAATTACAAAACAAAGTAAAAAGTATAAATATACATATAAAAACTCTTTGGCCTTTTTAGTTAAAAAGCTGAAATTTGACAGGATGGTATGTCTAGGACAGTAGGTATCAACTAAGAACGAACATTTTGATATTTTATTATTTTGGGCTAAATCCCCACAAAATCTCAAAAACACTGACTGATTTGATCGAAATTTGGTGATGAAAATTAGCCAACACGTGTTTTCTTATTTGTCAATATTTCTTGGGAATAATGCTGTAGTGAGTGGGGTATTCTTGAGCACTGTGCTCTTATTTTGGCTCAGCGCTGACAAGTAATCATCACAGAAATGGGGCTTACAGTTTACACAGATAAACACTGCAAGCAGAAGAGTGTCAGTGAACAAGGTGTAGCTGTAATTGCACAGAGGAATTGGGCTGGTGGTGAGTGAACTGCAAATTCTGTGGAAAATGAAAGAAGAAAATAAAGGAAACCTTAGACAAAACTCAAAGAAGATTTGGTTAGCAAGTGGCCTCCTTGGGTACATGCAGAACTCCCTATTCTGTGGGCTTCTGCTTACTCTTCACTATATGGTATATGTTATACAATATATACAAAATCAAGCCAGATTGGATTGTCAAGTGTGCTTCTATACATATAGTTCAAAGAACTGGGTTTTCCTTGGAAAAAACACATTAAATATTGCCGAAAACTGTGGCGTGTTCTATGAAGTTAGACCTTGATATGCCACTATATTACAATTTACAACACAGAAACAGGGAAATGCCGGTGTGCACTTCAAGCCCTGTGTACAACACAAGCTAGGAGGCTACGGTATGTCTTGGATAGCTAGGTAAAGGGGTCCCAAACGTACAGAACATAGAGGAGGTGGACATTTTACATAGTTCACAATATTTTGTCTTTTCATACATAAATGTGAAGCCTGTAAACAGCAATGTTGTATTTAAGAAGTTAAAGTAAACCACAATTCGGTGTATATTGCTTTTTATCTAAACCATCCAAAACTTTTTAAGTGTACAAGATTAAGTGTTACATTCAAATCTAATTTGGGCTACCATTTTTACAGGATGTGCTGCAGGATGAAATTATATTTATACTGAAAATTTCCATTGTTCTGACTAATTTCCTGTTTGAATTTAAAATAATGCAATTTCCTCTAAACTTTTCCTTTGCAATGACCATCAACAAAAGCCTACTCACTAGGAAAGGCAAGAATTGATCTACAGCAGGGATATTTTACTCACAAGCAATTGTATACTGCATGTGCAAGTGTAAAGAGCACTGGTGAATTAATAATATTGACCTCTGGAAAAAAAAAACAATAATTAATATTGTATACAGAAGAGTACTCAGATGAGTACTTAGTTACTTACAGTACATCTTATTAATCCTCGGCACTATAACTAAGATGCACTCTCTTAGGAAATTTCCCAGAAGAAGCCAGGTAACACAACTAGTATTTCATAAAGGGTGGCACAGTGGGTAATGCTGCCACCTCATGGATCCAGTGTCCTGGGTTTGAATTCTGCACCCAGTTTCTCTGGAATTTACACTAATTCTCTGTGTTTGTGTGGGTTTTCCTCCCACATGTAGGACACATGTGCTGGTTAGTTCAACTGGTGATTTTAAGTAGCTCCACAGCGAGTTTGTGCATGACGCGCCTCACAATGGACTGAAATACTGTTCACCACTATTTTCCACCTTGCACCCAGTGCTGCTGGGATAGACTCCAGCCAATCATGATGATAAACTGGACTAAGTGTGCTCAAAAATATTATATTACATTATGTCATGGTATAACTTATGTGCAGAGATAACTTCAGGAAAATTACTCTAACAACAATATGCCAGGTTTGTAAATGAACTGCATCAATTTTAATTACACCAAAATTGTCCACCTTGTTTATACAGTATACTACTAAATATGCCTACTGAAATATAATTTAAGCAATCACATGAAAAAAACATGAAAACACGGTGAGATAATGCATATTTAAAATACCTCAAAAAATCCTAGGCTGTGAAATTACTGTGTAAATGTTCACACTGCCTTAGAAGACAGCATGCTGGAAAAAGAAAAAATACAATAAAAGTGTAAATAGTGAGGAAGTTATTAAAAAGTATGTTCACAATAAAATATTCTGGCTGTCCTCCAGTCTTTTCAGAATGATTCAGTGATGAGAGGAGGATTAAACATGACAGAGGCAGTGAATGATAACACTTTTACTGACAATTTGAACAGTTACTATAAAAACCCTCTTGGCAAGATCGGGTGCTGGCTATGTTTTATCTGACTAAGAAACAAATAGAACAGAAAGCAATTGTCTTATTAAATTCTACATGAACCATTGCCCAGTTTTGTCATGAATTACTGTTTATAATAAGTACTGTTTTTTCTGTCTCCAAAGTCAACACTAGCTTTGTTAATTAGCACTGACTGCAGTTTAAAAAGTGGCATGCATTCAAATGGAAACATTTCCAATATGGCACCGGTTCTTCCCTCTCGAATTACAAGTAACAATGAAGCACCAACATGTAAGCACAGTGTTTAAAACTGAAGAAATACTGTACTAAATTTGTCATGAGTTTTTGAATAGAACAGTACACATATTTTACAACTTCTTACAGTATTATATTTTCACAAGGTTTCATTTCATATTTTATTTTGTCTATTGAATGACTTTGTACTTTATTTACACTGGGTGGCCATTTTTAAAGGTGCAATTAAATAAGCCACCAGAACAGTCTGACATCTAAGGGTTTGATTTCTACTTTCTGTAGGGATCCAGCTGTAAAATGAGCGGCATGAATTTCAGACAGGGCGCGTCTTTTGTCAATAAAATTAATATAAATATTGTGGCAGAAAGACTAGTCCTTTGAACATTTTTTTTATTGAAATCTATTTTCTTTTCTCCCCTTAGGAGACAGATAAAAGGAAATGACAAATTGACTGCTTGTGATTATTGATGAGTGTCTTTAACATCTTAATAACCTTGTCACTGTCATTTGGGTCACATATGTCAACAGAGAAGGTAGGTTTACTCAAGGTTATATAACATTCTCAACCACAATTAATCCAATTCAGGGTTGCCTATTCTGGCAAAACTGGGTGCAAGGCAAAAGTCAACATTGCCTAGAGTGTCACTCCATGGTAAGATTTACTAGAGCACACACCCATATTTACATTCAACTGATACAAAATCACTAGTTCACCTATGCTGGTTATCTTTGGAGATGTGGGAGACACATCTATGTAGACCCAAGGAGCAAATTCCACATAGACAATGACTAGATCCATGAAGCATTAGCGCCAATCACTATGCCATAACGACACCAACTGTAGATTTTACTAATACAAAATTGAAGCATGACAGTCTCTATAATTATATCCAAAATTGTCTTTTTAATAGCAGGTGCCACTTCTTGCTGGGATTTAAACAGGGAAACTAAGTAGATGAGTCCACAAATTGAGCTGTTACTGTAGTAATGTCTCATTTGGTCCAATAGATAGATAGATAGATACTTTATTAATCCCAAGGGGAAATTCACATACTCCAGCAGCAGCATACTGATAAAAAAAATAATATTAAATTAAAGAGTGATAAAAATGAAGATATAACAGACAATAACTTTGTATAATGTTAACGTTTCCACCCCCGGGTAGAACTGAAGAGTCACATAGTGTGAGGGAGGAACGATCTCTTCAGTCTGTCAGTGGAGCAGGACAGTGACAGCAGTCTGTTGCTGAAGCTGCTCCTCTGTCTTGAGATGATACTGTTTAGTGGATGCAGTGGATTCTCCATGATTGACAGGAGCCTGCTCAGTGCCCGTTGCTCTGCCACAGATATCAAACTGTCCAGCTCCGTGCCTACAATAGAGCCTGCCTTCCTCACCAGTTTGTTCAGGCGTGAGGCGTACTTCTTCTTTATGCTGCCTCCCCAGCATACCACTGCGTAGAAGAGGGCACTCGCCACAACCGTCTGATAGAACATCTGCAGCATCTTATTGCAGATGTCGAAAGACGCCAACCTTCTAAGAAAGTATAGTCGGCTTTGTCCTTTCTTATACAGAGCATCAGTATTGGCAGTCCAGTCCAATTTATCATCTAGCTGCACTCCCAGGTTATTTATAGGACTGCACCCTCTGCACACAATCACCTCTGATAATCACGGGCTCCAGGAGGGGCCTGGGTCTCCTAAAATACACCACCAGCTCCTAATAAGCTGGATGGCTGTGGTACACTGAGGCCTGACTTGGCTGGACACCTACAGCTGTGCCAGTCTGAGTCATAATTAAGTAAAGTTTGATATATGCCAATTTACTGAGCTAATTAGCATATCAACAAGACAATAACAGGAGCTTTGTCTGCATAAACGATGACATTAATGATGTCTACTAATCCTGACTGGTCTTTTAAAATTGCATGTCCACTCACCTAGCCATTCTGGCCTGTTCTGTAGAATGTTTAAAGCATTGATTTAATCTGCTGGATCAAACTTCTTGGATTCTGAGCAAAGTGACTGTAAGCAAATTTTATTTTAGAATTAACTCACACTCTCAGGTGTGTACATTGTGATGGACAGCATGCATATGAGGGGTTGGGATGGATTCTGGTGCCTTACCTAACTTCTGGTAGGATGGAAGGACAGGGGGAGACAATCTGGCAAGACTACGGACTCTCCTGACACAATAGACGGCAGCCTCACTTTGTGATGCTACAAGTATGGACACCAGCAAGGCATGCTAGAGTCCAATAGAGTAGCCTTGTTGTATCCTGTGGATGCTACCAAGGTTTGCTGTAGGGATATATCATCCTACTCTCTGTGACTTCCAATGGACCTAGAAGTACTTCCATCACACTATGCTCTGACAACGGAAGTATCCCCAAGTCCAAGATAAAAGGAACCACCCTGCCACATAAATGCAAAACTAAATCAGGAGGAAGGTGGACAAAGCTAACCTGAAGGTATGGAGGAGAGGAAGAAAAGAAGGAAAAAAGGTATTGTGTGTATTGGAGACCCATTGTGAAGGCTTTATTGATAATAAATCATTTATTTCAACCGGGGACTTGTGTCTGTGTGGTGATGTCTGAGGTTTGAGGTGCTCCAATGCCCCCTACTGGTCACAACATTTATTCATTTTACCTGATACTGCTTTGCAAGCCATGTTAATATCTACAGTGTGTCCACATTTCTTTATGAGAGCACAGGCACTTTAAATGACTCATGTTTGCAATGTGAGTTAATGGGATGGGTCATAATTGGCCACCTCTTGGTGTACAGTTCATTGCATAAGGTGATTTTCAACTGGCAAAAGCTTACCAGGAGCAAGGTTTCCTTAAAGATGTTACAGGGTAGTCCTGCAAACAGTGTCCAGTAAAAAGGGTGCAGTGCCAGTGTTTTGCAGAAGGTGTGGACTGAGTCAATGAGAGACAGAAAGATTAAGCTCAGCTAACATCACCTGCAAGCAGTCCGCCTGCAGGTGTTGCAGGTTCTTGGCTAACTATGGTACAGTTACCACAGTGCAACATGAGTAAACTAGAACAGATTATGCCAGATGTCACAGATTCATGGCTGACTCCTGCAAGTTAGTAAAAAATGTGTGAATAGTAATGGATCAGTTGGCATAGTCGTCAACATCTGCATATTTTTAACTGGAAGGGAAAAAAGTTACTAAGATGACACTGTAAAAATCCTCCTAAAAGATGCATTATGAATATTAGCCAAGTACTCCTAATTTTCATCTTGCAACATATCTCAATATCCAGGTAATTTTAAATATTTTCCTTATAAATTCTGCTCATTACGAAAATTAAATTTAAGTGGAAACTGAAAATGACATTGGCAGTACCAGCAATCTTTTTAAATTCTTATTATGTTTAATCATGAATGGCAAACATGTATAATAAAACACAGTGGTTTTTATTATGCTGTGAAAACCTATGTTTATTTTACTCTAAGAAAAAAGTAAAAGAACACCCATATTAATAAGCCATGGCAAATGGGAATAATGAAAATGAGTTACTGTATAAAATATCAAAACAAATATTGTATTTATCTTTGTGAAAATTTAGCATAATTTGTGTCATACATCACACAGAATTATAATGATATCAATTTACGCATAAATACTTGAATCCTAATTTACAAGAACAGCATCCCTGCTGTGAAGTAATAATGTTATTTTGCCAACCATGAAACACACGTGCTTTTATTTTACTTTATTATTCCACAAATGTAAAGTGAACGAGCAATACTATGTAAAAATTTATCTCTAATGGCTTTTGCCCAATGTGCTTCACAGAACTCCCTGTTGTTTGGCAGCAATATCTTTAATGAATACATTGCTTAATAAATAACTGTAGCAAAGCACATCATAATAAACCATCAGGTATATGGCAATATTGATAATTCTGCTTTGATCATAATAAAATTAACAGAAAAGCATACTAGTAAAGCATACTAAAATTTGATAAACTAGCATTTTTTTGATTTCAAAGATTATTACTGATGCACAATGTGTTGCATTGGAACGTTTTTTAAATTTAAAACTGTGACTAGAAGGGAGTCTGTTATGAGTGATACATTTACATTATTTTCCCCACTTTGAGGTGTTACTTAAATATTGTGCTCTAAATAATGCACTGTAAAGTGGCTTGAGTGATCTAACTAGGATATAATGGACTGTGACCCGACAAAATAGCGCTGATTAAAACGCGCCGACAAAATCACCCCAACAAAATTGCGAAAGTTTCATTAAATATGAATTACTAGTTTAAAGCATATATAATAATGTTTATTTTAGAAGTTAATATTATGAGACGTGGCATGCCATCAGCATGGCATGCAGATAGTCCTTAAGATCACGCCCTGCATATGTAGGAAGAATTGCAGCAAGGGGGTCCCACTCTCTTGGCCTCTTTCGCGATTTTGTCGTGGCGATTTTGTCGGCGTGCATTTGTTGAAAACCAGTGAGCGGGTTTGTCGGCACTCATTTGTCAGTCGCAGTTTTGTCGGGGCGCATATGCCTATCGTGCTTTTGTCGGTGAACCATAATGGACAGTGTAGCAAAGGCGCTATATAGGCGTTGACACGACACAGACTGACAACTGAGTCACAGGTACAAATAAAAAAAAGATTTTATTGTCTTTAACTGTGTGACACGTCTTCCCCATGTCCCACTGGCCCCACACATTCCCCAAAATCACATCAAAAGAAAACACCAACACCCCACAAGATCACTCTTCCTTCTCCTCCACTCCTCCTAGGCAGTTTTGTCATTGTCATCGCCGTCGTTGTTGTCGTCCTCCTCCCAACTCTGGCACCCCGAGTAGTGGCTGCAGGTTCCTTTTATAGCCCTCCCAGAAGTACTCCAGGTGGTAATTGGCCTAATTAGGCTGCACTTCCAGGTGTGGCTGCATTCCAGCCCACACGGGCTCGTTAAGCCATGCAGCTTCTCTGGGTGGTGGCCACAGAGCCCAACAGGTCTGAGCCCTGAAGTCCCACGTCTGTGGCTTCGATGTAACCCAGGAGGCCTGCCATCATGTAGTGTGCATCCCATGGCTGCTCCCCCACAACAGGTAACATAAAAATGATTCCTGGATCTGCAATATGACCATAAATTCAGAGGACATGTCTTCCTCCCTCTAGATCCTTTTTCTGTTGCTACACACAACTGAAGACTGGAATTTATTGTTCAGAGAACGATCTGGACAAGAATGTAATCGATAATCTGGTTAAGTCTGTAAATGGTCTGAAACTAGAAGGAAGGACAAATAATGCAGAATTAGAGGCGCTTGGGTAGGTACTTGCCTTGGCAGATGGGGGACAGATGAAAATTAATTTAAGTAAATGTCAGGGATTATACATAAGATGTTGAAATGTTAGAGTTTAGTACACAATGGGAGATCTGAAATGTAGTACACCTCATGAGAAGGACTTGGGAGTGATATACAGTATCATGATGTCAGCCAGTCAGTCATTATCCAACCTGCTATATCCTAACACAGGGTCACGGTGGTCTGCTGGAGCCAATCCCAGCCAACACTTGGCGCAAGGCAGGAACAAATCCCTGGGTAGGGCACCAGCACACCACAGTATATCATTATGTGTGGTGTATAATTCAAAGGAAGTTATGGTTAAATTATATAATGCATCGTTGAGGTTTCACCTGGAATACTGTGTGCAGTTTTGGTCTCTATATTACAGAAATGGCACAGCAGCACTTGAGAAAGTCCAGAAAAGAGTAACTAGGTTGATTCCAGAACTAAAATGATGTGCCATATTGTACTGAACCTGGTGTCCTTATACAAAACTAGCAAAATACCCGGCTTAGCAATGGAGAAGTAGTGTGTTAAAGAAGTTAAGAAAAAGAAAAGGAAACATTTTAAAAATAACGTAACATGATTGTCAATGTAATTGTTGTAGTCTTATTTTAGTATTGAGAGTGAATTTGATGATTATAAAGAGTTTAATTTATGATTGTAAATGTTGTGTATGAGAAATGCACATTTTTAGGCAGGGACCCAACCACGTGGTAGGTGCGTGGATAGGGGCCGTGCAGAAAAAGGAAGGGGGACCGGGGGCAGCACTTGCACATCTCTGACATGAAATAAATCATCTGTTAATGGAAATAAGGAATGAAACTGCCAAAAGGAGAGGTCAGTTCTGAAAATTCCTTACAGCATAATGGTTAGAACCACCTTAAAGAAGACGTTATTTTCGAAAGTTTGTCACGGGGCACGGCGCAAAATGAAAAATACTTAACATTTGTAACTACAGTGTAAAGGATGAGCATGGGAAATTTGGGCTTCCTATGTATATTAGAAGCTGCAGAAATAGTGAGGAGGGGTTTCCCCTATCTATATATAAAGCTTAGGGGGTACACCCATTTCCCCAATTGGGTATTGCAATAGGACATGAAACATACCTAACCTTTGTAAGTACACTGCAAGGAATGAGCACGTGAAATTTCAGCTTCTCACCTATATGGAAAGTGGGAGAATTAGGGATGAGTCAGTGAGGGCTTTGCCTTTTATATGTATAGATATGTCTGTTGCTGTTATAGATTGTGTGCTCATCAGCTGTGCACACTTAGTGAGCTGTTCTTCTTACATCATGTACTTAACTCTAGTTTGACAGTTTCCATGTCTTCCAGTGACTACTTGTGTGATGTTGGCCTTTCCAAAAGTGCATCTGCTGTTGTTGAATTTGCTAGTAGATGTCCACATTTCTATGTGTTATTGCATTTATTTGTCCCCGATTATGCTAAATATTTTATTACTGGGATGGTAGCTTCTTTGTGGTGCTTTCATGTTAGTTTTTCTTTGCAGGCACCACAATTGTGTGTTTCATGTTGTTGATGGTTAGTTCATGCCATTGCCATCATGTGACGAGACTATGTTCAAATTTCTTACATCTGAGCATCCCCTTATTTAAAGTAGGCAGTGTGTGGTTTCTAGTATCCATTTGTGGCAAAAAGAGGCATGTTTTTTCTATTAATGTTTTTTGCAATAGTCTTTAGGGAAAGTCTAATGGACCAGTGTATTTTTTCACTCACTCATTTTTTACTTTTTCCATATATACACTTTTATGTGTTGATGCTATGTAGCCAGGATAGGTAAATTGTTTGACTTGGAGCCTATGGTTATCTTTAATTGTATTAGTGATGACAAATTTCCCCTGGGGACAAATAAAGTTCTATCTATCTATCTATCTATCTATCTATCTATCTATCTATCTATCTATCTATCTATCTATCTATCTATCTATCTATCTATCTATCTATCTATCTATCTATCTATCTATCTATCAGAGAAGTGGGTGTAGCTATAAATGATTAATACTGGCAGGTGCAGTTAGCTGTGAAGGGTGAACTGGGAACAGAAGGCAGAGGCACTGTCTCTAAAAATCCACCTAGACTTGTGTTTATAGAGTAAGAGAGAGAATTTGAGAGAATTACCAGTGATCCTAACATGACTGTTTATTATGCCGGAGAAAGTGTTTCTAACAGTGAAGGTGGAGAAGCAGAAGATGATGAAACGAAGAATACTTTTCAAATATGAATGAATTGTTTCAATATGAATTTATGAACACTGAATGAGTTTAGCTTTGTGAAGAAAAAATATGCTGATATCCATTTTGATGATTTTAATGATGATTCCTGTTCTTAGTTCATACTTGAGATTGATGTCAAAGATGATCCACAAAACTCTCCTCTGGAAGGGCATCCAAGTTTATCTAAGGGACATTCCTATTACATTTTATCATTTTATTAGGCTTACAAATTTTGAGTTTAAGACACACCAATCCATACAATAACTTAAGTTTTTGAATCAGGAATTTACACAGAAAGCTGAAAGAAAGATATATTTAACAACAAAGTCATTGATAAGGACGGTCTTACATTTATTCATTTATATGGTGATTTCAAAGAGGGTGAGAGAGTACATATGCAGGTAATTATGCAAGTGTGTTAAACTTCAAACCACAGCTGCCAGTTCAGAACTAACGTCTGTCTCTCATTATGACTCAAGTCATTTAACCTTCTCATGGTTGTAAAAATGTATATAAACCCCTGATTTTCTACATGTTTAAGGTTGGTGAAAGTAATTGCATCTGCCTAATAAAAAAATAAACATAATATACAATGTATATGATAGGATTGCCATTGTGAAATATTCTTTGTTGTTTATCAGTTAAAAAAGAAACTTATCAATAAAATGATCATGTGGCCAGAACTGAAATAAGCATCCATTCTCCATGTGGACAAAAGCATGCTGACATGGTTCCTGCATATTATCAAGAGGTCCTCACACAGTGCTCCACTACTTCCAAGTGTCTGTGTTGGGTGTCAAGCAGGAACAGTTTTGCATCCGCGACTTCTCTCTTAGAGCAAAATGTGGAATCTGTCTAAGACACGCCATGAAAATTCATCAGATTCCCAGAAGAGAGGTAAAGCAATTGGTTTGTAGTCAATGAAGTAGTATGGCTTGTAATTTGTCTGAATAGTGGAGGATGTTTGAGGTTTTCCAATGCAGTGGGACTTGGCTCTGGTCCAGAGAGCACTCTCACAGATGTAGTAGAACCCCCGTTGACCTGTTCAGCCAGAGAGATACTCTCTTGTCCAGGGATTTATTGGTTGGGGTTGATTTAAGCAGCTTAGCACATCATGGTCTTGAAAGATAACAATAACAGAAGGACTTAGACTTTTTAAAATTCTCTTTTGTTAGATACAAGATCATATCTCTCAAGTACACAAAGAACCTGTTTAGCTTACTGGGCAAAACGAGATCACTGACCCTCTTCAAACTCACATGATTCTTTCGTTTTCTTCTCAGCAGCACAGATTTTAATTCCTTGCCATGATGAATGAATTCTTTTGCTTAGTTTTCCATTCAGTTTTATTTTTTCATAAGGTATAACTTGTGTAATGGCAAGTTTAGCACTAATTTTAATCTGCTTTTATATTTCAATGTTTCTGCAAAATATACTTCTTTCTTATTTTTCAGCTTACTATATATAATCTTTATGTGACTGATTAACCATATATGACTGAATTAATCATGTAACTAATGAAATTAACTTTAACCATATAAATTAAATGGTAATCAAAATGTTTTTAGTCTGGCCTATTCAGAGAAACATCAGTAAATCCAAGAAAGTTATCTATGTAAACACCAATATACTTATACCAACATTCACAAAGCTTTTCTACACCTCACAAGTAAAGTGTTGTAACGTCTGTACTACAGATCACCTGACATCTTCATCCTTGGCATAGTCCATACCTTGGAGCATGGTGATAGCCTTTCGGATTGGGAATAGTTGGGATTCAAATAGGGTGAGGTCTGAGGTATAAGATGAGTGTTGCAGCACTTTGAATCCACAGTTTTTATAGATCAGCCTTTGAAGCCTACCTTGTGTGTTTGGAAAAATTACCGTGAAGGGGTGGGGTAGTGAATAGCTTTCTTCACTACTTTTACCTGATTGACTGTAGTAAATGCACATCAGTTTATCATCGATCTATTATATGGACCTTTTGAGGCATGTAATAAATATGAACTACACCCCTAACATTAAGCCAGCACTGGCTTGGACCTTGTATTTCTTTTGGTGTAGGAGATTCACCACACTTCCATTATTTTGATTGTTATTTCAAATCTGGGTCATAGTATTTAATACAAATTACATCCTTAGTTATGCAACACTTCTTAAATTTCTCCAAGTTTGAGTTCATTATCTTGAAATGCTAAATGCAGTGATGTTTCATTTGAGGAGTCAACTGACTCTTAACTAACCCCTATAGCTATCTCATGCACCATCAATCTTCAATTTTCCATTACAATTGGTTAATAATTTTAACTGACATCTTCAGGGATCTGAATTAAATTTCCAGACTTGTAACTATCTGTGTGGAGTTTCCAGACTCCAATTCCCATGCCACCCTGCAGGTGTCCTAACTAGGTTCAGCCTTGAGAAACGCCAACACCTGCTGTAGGGCCTCCTGGGAAAGCAAGAAATCATCCAGGATGTCTGTCTTTCCTCCATGGCACTTACATTAGGTATGTTAGTGTGTGCAAAAGTTTGTATTGTAATGAGCTAGCCTCCCTTCTCAGGTACTAGCATTTCAGTTTAAACATCTAAAATGCTGACATATGTACTCTGGATTTTATGATAAACTGAGTTTATGGTCAGTCAAATACAGTGAAAAGTCCAAAGTAAATAGTATGTACAGTTTATTATGCTATAAATGTTGGTGATACAACTCCATCGCTCAGTTGAGCGTGGAATACATTTTCATAACGTATTCAGCAACCTGTTTTCTAAGGGGAATCAAATTGACATCAACCGTGTTGAAGTTCATTTATATACCACCCAATGAAGAAAAATGCAGACTGTTAAATATGATTTGGAGTCCAAGTACTGTGACTGTATCATTATTGTACTACTTGATTGTTGTCACTAATTTCACAAAGGTTTTGTTTACCAGCTTAGACCTTGCAATGATTAGTTCTGATCAATAAACAAAGTGTCACTACATCAAAACAAAACATGGTAATAATAAAAAAAAAAACACATAACAATTCACTGGAATATTTGGGAGAATGTTTTCAATGTAATGAGTGAATATTTTGCAGAGACATCTGCAACATTAGATACATACAGAGCTTATGAAGGGAGAACTGCAGACCTCCTAAGATCTTAAAATTATACTGTAATAACATTGTTATATTGTTATATAAATTGTGACTGCTGAGGGAAAATTACAAAGATTCATTTATGAATGGAGAGGTTGAAAAATGCAAAGCAATGAAATATGAACTTATGATAATAATTACAGACTTAATTTTATTGAGCCATTCAAGGCCCTTACAGACACTAAGGAACATAACTGCTTGTTCTACAATATGACGTTCTGCACACTTAGGCTGAGCAGAACAAAATTTCAAAACTAGATCCAATTTCCTCTGCTTTTCTTGGCCTTGGAAGTAAGATCTATCACAATCATGACATATGCTGATGATACCACAATTATAAGACTTATCTCATATTAGCATTAAAAGTCATATTACCAGGAGATTAACAGGAAAAAAAAACACTATAGATTGTAGACCTAAGATAGAAGTAAACACAAAACAGCACAAAATTGAATCCTTCAGTTTTACAAAATGTGCAACGGCTGTAAATGCAAAAGAATATTCCTTATGCCGAATGCTCTTTCAAAATCTGTAGTTTAATAATTACTTATAAAAAGTCTATTTATGGACATTATTATGTAATGTTATAGACCAGGGGTACTCAATTATGGTCCTGGAGGTCCACAGTAACTGCAGGTTTTCGTTTTAACCAGTTTCTTAATTAGAACCCATTTGTTTATCTGCTGCATAATAAAACACTAAGGCCTGTGTACCCAGTCTCTCTGAGTAATCCAATTGGTCAGTTTGGCTTTGGTGTGATTGGTCAGTTTGACGCAACGAAAGAAGAAGTGCAAGTGTGAGATACATGAATAACAGTTAAGGAGTTAGGAGGCATGCTGAGAGAGTCGCATTCAAAGACAAGTATAAAACCAGACATGAGTTGAGAAAGAAGCCTTCAAAATAATGGCAGAGTCTGAGAAGAAGGCTTTATTTACATCAACATGCTCGAGAGAGGGAGCACCGGGTAAGAGACATTCACACACACAAATTCAGAGGAAAGGTACTGAAGGTACACGTGGGTCAAATATTTAAATTATTCTATTACTTTAACAGATACTATAGCTAGTTTGCCAATAAAACAACATTTTCTTGGGTTTAGTATTAGTTAACTTGCTTGTTATAATTCAAAACTCTTAATTACCTATTTTAGTTTTAATATGCTTCATTAAGGTTTTAATTGCTGCTTGTCTTTATAACCAGTCATTAGTTAATAATGAGATGCTAATGACAATGGAGCCACCAGCTCTCTGGCTAAACTGCTTCCATTTAAACCTGTGTACATGCATAATAAAGTACCTGTGTTAACAAAATCTTTTGAAATAAATAAGAGAATAGGAAAGGATCACAAAACATTTGGATAAAGATCTCAGAAAACAAACAATATACAATTTTAAGGTTGGAATAATGGAAGCACTAACAAGCCATATCATTTAATGCCAAGTTTCATTATCTTTTATGCCTCGCTCCTAATTAAAAATTTGGTTGGAATGAAAACCTGCAGTTACTGCAGATCACTACTAACATACAGTGTGTTAACATGCACACACATAATCAGACTAAGGTGAATAACCCAGTTATACATAAACCTCGTTTCTAAATAATCCATTGTGACAGATAGGGGCCGCTATCGTCCCCTTGAACCCTCAGATCAGACGCCAGACACCAGGTAAAAGTCCAATAAGTTGACTCTTTATTATTACACAGTGCACAAAGCACCCTCTTCTCCACAATAATCATAAACAAATACAATCAATACTCAATAAACACCACTCCCAGATGTGTTACCACCCTTCTACCCAGCTCAGCTCCACCCTGGGATCTCCCACAGTCCTTTAAATAGTCCTTGACCCGGAAGTACTTCTGACCCCTCAGTCCATGTGACTATCCAGCACTTCTGAGTCAGGTGAAAACTTCTTTTCTTCGTCAGCTCGGAAGCACTTCTTCCAACCATGTGACTGGAATGTACTTCCGGACTGTGTGGAAAATAAACGTCTTTGTGTCTTCCTACAGCGTTCCCTGGCAGCCCCGACGTTATCCAGCAGGGCTGTGTTTTAAAACTCTGAAGTCCATGATGCTCTGTTGGAATTCATTGCATCCATCTGGCGGCTTGGGGGTCTTGGCCCAGGATAAACTGCCGGCCATAGTCCACACCATATTTACATGCTCAAGTAATCTTCTGGAGTGCTCTTTTGTCAAAACGCTCCAACATCATTAAACTGTGCAAATAAGGGTTGAATGTCATCATCGTGAATCAGAAAATAAGTATTAGGCCTGTGATCATTTTCTTGTATTTTATAAATATGTTTAGTCAAATTAATGCTTTATTTATAGGTTTCTGTTACCAAACAATATGCAGCACACTCTTTTCTGCTTGGCTGTCCAATTGAGCCCTGCAAAGGACCCACTACGTGTATTTCTTGTCTTACACCTAGAAGACAGAAGTCTTCAGCAAGCTGAAAACATTCTCAAGTGCTACTGGAATAATAATAACACAGGTATTTTAACTTCAATAAGGCAAGTATTAGGTTAGGTTACTAGTTACTTTAAAATATAATCGGACAACTTAACGCACACTACTTTTAATGTATAATTTTACTGATCTTGGGATTATGTTACAGAGTTTATCACTGTACATTCAACAATACAAATTTAGCAGTTTCTGAAATATTGAGACAGATTATTTTATCCAGGAAAAGGAATAATGTGATTGACGAAACATTTGCATCTGGACATTTACTTTTGGAAGCTTCTACCCACGGCTGCTGAAGACATGTGTGAAGCAAATGCATGTGGATGGCTGAAAGAGTGCAATGGACATACGCAGACTACAAAATCCTTATTAGTATCCTGGATAAGGGTTTACATAGCCACATAATCGGGTTATTCACAGAGAAATCTACCTCTGTTAATCCAATTTCTCAGAGGCCAACAACCAGAATTCTCTAATCAGAATAAGGATTTACAAGGCATTTTCAGAAATAAGGTTTCTATGAATAATTGGGTTATTGAAGTACAAATAAACTCACTAATTGTCAAGGCTATATATTTATATATATATATATATATATATATATATATATATATATATATATATATATATATATATATACTAATAAAAGGCAAAGCCCTCACTGACTCGTTACAGAAAGCATATTGCCATTTTCACAGACTATAAATAGTAGCTTATCAAGGACTGTAGATTTTTCAGTACTTATTTCATTTAACTGCTCAAATTTCAAATGTATTGTGAATCAAGTGTACAATACTTTTAAATCATATAAAACCAGTGATGTACAAGTTCAATAACTAATTTCATTGTGTGCAAAATATTTTTATTGTAATATTTCTTGTTATATATATCTTACAGCTAGAGTAAAGAATGCTATTAATATATATATCAAGCTTTTTGATACTTTGTATTCTTTGTAGCATTTTTAATTTCAATTATGTAACATTTCATGGGTGCCAATATATTTGAAAGTCACTTCCATCTGCCCCAAACACATTTTAAATGAGAACCATTGGGTACAGAGAATGGACAAATGTTAACAAAAGTAGGAGAAAATAGAAGCGCTTGATACGCTAAGTACAGTTAACCCTTCAAATTAGGGGCATATGAGTGTTTGGCAGACCTGTCTTATTGCTCTGACCCTCTGAGATCAGTGAGCTTCTCTGATAGATTGATGGCTGATCATCAACAAACATGAGTGGACAGGGAACCAAAAAAAATTTTTAGCTCCACTGCTAATGCAGCAGAATTAAGAAAAAAAAAAACATGCAATTTATCTCATAACTGCCACACATAGCATGCAACCATTGATTACAGTGATATATGGGGATGGTCTATATAATCATAAATTACTAAAACAATCTCATTAAGTAAAATCATTAATCGTACCTTATCGGTAGACCAGCTCACAAGCGCAGCTATTCAGTGCTAAAGTCAGCCATGTGGTAGATCAGTTCAAATTGAAGCAAAAGATTTGCAACTGTATTCAGTCTGCCCAATCCATTGTGTTACCAAAGAGAGCAGCTGATTGTCTTCTGCTTACTGAAAGAGCTCCATGATTCCGCCTTAGCTCAGCAGGCTTTTCTGTCCTTTTGAGCTCTGTGGAGACGAAAGGAATGTGGGTCATAGAAAATTTGCGTCTCAGATATTTATACTTTTTTCCAATCACTAAACTGAAACATACCATTAATGTTGTAAATTAAAACATATGGTAAGTGCATTTACTAGAAAGACAAAATACTTCTATAGTGTGGAAAAAAGGAATAAACCTGGCAAAAAGCTGTTTCGTAAGACACATCTGGATGTAATAAACTTCACTAAAGATATTAAGGAGTTTATCAATGATCAAGAATAGCAGCTTTTTTTTTTCTTTTCATCTGGCCATATAGCCCTTACTGTTTGAATGTCACCCCTTAGACTGCAGGATTCCCTCTTAATCTTGCTTTAATTATTTTAATTAGGTGTTTTGGATGGTTGTCATTTTATTAAATCAAGTGCAAAGTGTTCTACCACTGGGAATAGAATAAAACGTGACAGTACACTGGCACAACAAATGAATCAGCCATTATCATCAAACATTCAGTATTTAAGAGTTTATGATGAACAAATTTTAATTGTGTCCTCTCCAAAGCAAACAGACTTTTACAAAAAATATTTTTGCTTTCCTTCTATGCTATGCTGTCTCATGTGATGCTTTTAATTAGACCCTAATATAATATATCAGAACTTACAGAACACCATATTTGAGTGTGTTAGGCTTTCTCTTTATTGTATTTACTTTACTGCCCAAGACTTCATATACATATTTCAAGACTAATGTTAAGATTATAATAGTTTTGTCATCAGTTTACATTTTTTATTTTTTTAAAGAATATTTCCTGTATTTTTTCCTTGAGTATCATTTGATTATTTCAGTTATGCATTAATATATTGCAGTTTCCTGTATGTTTATCTGTATGGTCAATGACCAGTTTTTTGGAGGTTCTGGCTCCTATTCTTTGTTTTATGTTCAAACTGACATTTTTTTAAAAGTTTTACCATTTTTAATTTATTTCTTTGAAAACAATGAAAGCCACTGTAGTCTAAAATTTATCAGAAAAATGAACAATGCATTAAACATCTGACTGAATTAGCATTTTTTTTCATATCTTACTATATTAATCTTATTTGTTTGAGGAATATACAGTAATTGCAATTTACAATGAATTCATTTTTTTTGTTTGGTAGGTATAATTTTTCTTATGTGTCCTCATTTCAGTGACAATCAAAGCCTAAATGGAGTCCTAGGTGAGCATGGGGGAGGATTTGGGTCCTCTGTGTTTACAGAGTGTGCCGCTTGAGTTACCAAAAAGCATAGAACTCCCTTTCCATTGCATGGATGTTGGGAGAGAGTTGTGAGGACAGGAAGTTCCAGAGTATATGCCCCTGAACTTTAACAAATGGCACCTCTAGGATGATGGCTCCATACATGGCCACTGTGTCACCTAATGAGTTGACTGGCTCTGCCTCATTTAACAGATGACAAAGTACAGTGCTGGGTATCCTTCAGGATTTATCCACCCACTAAAAAGTGCATGAGATGCACATCAGTTTTTGAATTAATTTCCACAATGATGCAGCTTTACAGTGTTTGCATACACACCTTCTTGGCTTATCAAGAATGTTTTCTTTTTGCATTTATTTTGTTGATTTTCAGGGACAAGTATAGTAAAAACATTTTTGGTAGATTTTCAGGTAAAAGCATTGATGTATGACTGGTGTCATTTCAAAGACTGGTGTCTCCACCCAGTACTGAAGGATATAGCTCCAGGAAATAGACTGAGGGAACATTTATATCTGGCATTTGTTTTCAGACCACCATACTCTGCAACGTTGAAGAGTACAAGCAAACATTTTTCAGTTTTCCTTTGAAATTACAGTCTTGTTCATACAGTATTACCAGAAAATCTGTTTAGTCTTTATTTGGACAAGATCATTGTTGGATGGCATGGTGAAACAAAGCATAGCTATAATGTGGCTCATCACTTCAGGAATCTGGATTAGATTCTAAACCTGGCCATTGTATGTGTTGATCTTATATTTTCTTCCCCCAGTTTACACAGGTTTTCTCTAGGCACATTTTACCCTGCATCCCAAAGTCATATTCCTCAGGTTATCCTCTCTGAGTGACAATGGATGAGTGTGTGAGTAAAGCCTGTGATAGACTGACTTCCCTTTGTCAGCCAACTCTTATCTTGTACCCTAAGCTGCCAGGATAGGCTTTGAAGCTCAATGATAGTCAAATGCACTTGGGAGGTTCAGTTAATGAATGGATGAAAATTTATTAAAAACATTTATTGAAAGTGTCAAATCATTTTTAACAGTGTTTAATTGTCATGTGAGTATAATCTTTGATAATAGATGCAGTAGTACTAGGGTGTTGTATCGTGTTAGCCATTATAAATATAGTGAGAAGTCACTGCACTAATCAGAAACTTCAAAAGATTTTGTTGGACAGTTATCTTATCCAAAGATCTTGACCATACATTGTTCTCCTCTCTTGCTAAATGATAGATAGATAGATAGATAGATAGATAGATAGATAGATAGATAGATAGATAGATAGATAGATAGATAGATAGATAGATAGATAGATAGATAGATAGATAGATAGATAGATAGATATTTTATTAATCCCAAGGGGAAATTCACATTCTCCAGCAGCAGCAGCATACTTATCTTAGCCAGGAGAGTTCTATTAATTTTTTACATTTAAGATGGTTTTCCAATGTTGTATCTGTCCTAGTGTCTATATAAACTCAGAGAACTCCAGTTTGTTTATTACATCTTGCCTGAAGAAGGGGCCTGAGTTGCCTCGAATGTTTGCATATAACGTATAACCTTTTTAGTTAGCCAATAAAAGGTGTAATTTTACTTGACCTCTATCTATAATAACAACAACAACGACAACATTTATTTATATAGCACATTTTCATACAAACAGTAGCTCAAAGTGCTTTACATAATAAAGAATAGAAAAATAAAAGACACAATAAGAAAACAAAATAAGTCAACATTAATTAACATAGAATAAGAGTAAGGTCCAATGGCCAGGGGGAACAGAAAAAAAAACTCCAGACGGCTGGAGAAAAAATAAAATCTGTAGGGATTCCAGACCATGAGACCGCATAGTCCCCTCTGTGCATTCTACCTAACATAAATGAAACAGTCCTCTTTGGATTTAGGGTTCTCACGGAAGGGCTTGATGAAGATGGTCACGTAGAATTCTGCCTTTTAATCCATACATCATTGTTGGAGCATCATGAAGCTTTGAGTAGGTGGAGGTGGCGCAGGCCACCACCACAAAGAAACCGGAAAAACAAACAGAAAAGAGAGTAGGGGTCAGTACTGATTTTAGAGCCACCATGAATAGTTATTATGAAGAACTGAACATACAGAGTATCAGGATTAAGTTAAATTAAGTTAAATTGAAGTTATAGAAAGGTCATGTTAAAGTAATGTGTTTTCAGCAGTGTTTTAAAGTGCTCTACTGTATTAGCCTGCCGAATTCCTATTGGCAGGCTATTCCAGATTTTAGGTGCATAGCAGCAGAAGGCCACCTCACCACTTCTTTTAAGCTTTGTTCTTGGAATTCTAAGGAGACACTCATTTGAGGATCTAAGGTTATGATTTGGAATATAAGGTGTCAGACATTCTGATATATAAGATTGGCGAGATTATTTAAGGCTTTATAAACCATAAGCAGAATTTTAATGGGTGCAGTAAAGATGGCAGCTGTTTCCATAGATTAATACTTAACATTTTTCTCTGTCTGTAAAATTCTCAGACCTTGAATTCTGACAGATTTTTCTCTGGGTGGCTAAGGTAGAAGAGTTTTTCAAGATCCAT
This sequence comes from Polypterus senegalus, assembly GCF_016835505.1. NCBI lineage: Eukaryota > Metazoa > Chordata > Cladistia > Polypteriformes > Polypteridae > Polypterus > Polypterus senegalus. The sequence continues at coordinate 51,473,948 of NC_053162.1, read as the reverse complement.
TTCTAGGTCATTGCTTGCAGTTGGCCAATTCGCCATCGTGAAGAGAAAACAAAATCTCTGTCTGGCTCCTTAAGCCAATGATATTTTATCCCTTAAGACACCATAGAATGCTAAGAGGTATTCATGCTGATGGTTAAGTATATTTGATTATGGCAATACAATATGCTGTTTGTTCATTTTCAAGACACTCTTTCCTGTTGTGTGTCCTGGTAAACTGTTTCATTCTAGAGAATACTAACATACAGCTTTAATAAACCAGAAACCAAGTCAAGTAGTACATTAGCATTAAGGCTTTTGCATTTCAACGAAAGCACAGTCCGTTAACCAGAACATACCATCCCAATTAAAGCTGTGACTCATTCACTTAAAATGGGACTTCACCTCCATCAGCATGCAAAGCATGCTTCTGCCTGTTAAGTTACGCCTACTTATTAAAACCTGGAAGGATATATGTTTTAATTAGCAGTACCTCTTGTGGATTACACCCAGGAGACAACGGCATTTAGTAAAATTTAATTAAAGTGACAAAAAATCCTAATTGTTTTCACACCACTACTCCTTTGTGGGTCTAAAAATAATAATTCCTTTATACTTGCCATAACCTTACATTCTGTTTGGCCTATTTTACAACCTTTCAGAGACATTTTTCTCTTGTACTTTTAGCTTCTGACTTGATTAGTGTGATTTCTAAGTAGAAACTTTCAATTCTGTTCTAATGAAGGCTGTTACACATAAAACCAGTTATTTACCTGCCCTTGTAATAAGTTAGCTGACACTTTCAAGATGCTTGATGTATTTGATATTGCATGTACAGAACCAATTTCCTTTGAATCGAAGAGTAACTGCAGTATGTGATTACCAGTGGTGGACGAATGCTTCATTCTTTTTACAGCATATAATGATGCTTTATTTAAAATCATGCTATACTTATTTTAAGATTGATGCTTAGTATTTTTTCTCTTTTGTAGACTATATCTAGATGCACATTATCTGTGTATAAAGACTTGCATAATTTTTCTTGTAATTTATGTATTAAAAAACATTGTAATCACCATTGTAATTATTTCTTATTACTTTAATGGTTTACGGAGTTATTGTCTTGCATCCATGCAGTACCTACCAGGACACATGCACTTTGTCCAGGAAAAAACATGTTTAAAAAAAGATTGATGAAGGAATAATTATATATATATAGATATATATATATATATATAATAATAATAATAATTATGAACACTTCTAAAAATGTTTTATCCAGTCTGCAGCAGCCGATATACAGTGTATGTGAAAGCATTTGTAACAATTAGGATTTTTCATTATGTCTGCATATGGATTACACTACAAGTATGAAATAAACAAAAAAATGAAAAATACTATTGTAGAAGGCTTCTGGATTTATTTTAATTCATTTTAAAAAATGCGTATAAGGAATATGATGGTTACCATAACAAATCAAAGTAATCTTCTTTATTTTACTATGAAATATTAGATTAATGTAGTTTTTTTCTCATCTTATTAGAACAAACTGTTCTACAAGATAAATTAAACTTGTAGGTATCCATGTCTTCAACTACATTTTACTCTACCTTATTTTGCATATACTGCATTTCAAGCCAAGTGAAAAAAATCATTGTTTTTAGCTTATTCACATAGAAAATTTGCTACTTATTATTTGAATTATCCAAATGTATACTTTTGTATTTTTTAATTACATTCAGTATATTTAGAAACAGAATGATAAATAATAAATTGCTAAGGTCTGTCCATATATCATGCAATTGCTCGCAAACTACAAGGGCAGGAACCTTGATCTTTGTCTTAATTAAAAGCTTATGATCTGATACATTCTGGAAATTCAAAACATTTTAGGTAGCAACAACCTCAGCAATGTGACCTGTGTTCATATGTTTATTACAGCAAAATGACCACAAAACCATGACATGACCGTGACATGGAAGAAAGAAGGAGAAGTGGTATCTTCTGAGCGCCAAGCAAACTGCAGAAGCTGATTATTTCACAAAGAACACCATAATAAGAAAAAGAAAAAAATGCAGTGACATCTATTGAGTATCAAGTGCAGAATACAAGAATGACAACAAACTGAAAAAAGTACAAAATTTTACAAAGCAAAAGCCGAGTTGCCATGACCTGTTGTTGTGTCTTTACGACAAAATGATCCAGAAAGTGATAATTTCTAACCGATCTGCTTTCCCTCCCTGATTTGCGCAGCGCACGAGTGAAACTTTCTCGCATGCGAACAGCTTATTACCTTTCAAAATACTGCACAAGAAAGAGCAAGAAAACAATCTGCTGAAACACATGGATATGCAAGAAGTAATCCTGAACATAAAACTTTAGGTAGTGGCAATCTGGTGGCCATAAATTATTGTGAAAGTGACCTGTGGTAGTGTGTATATAGCAAATGTATATAGCCTGATATGTTCTGGAAATTTGACTTGACTGATTGCTAGATAAATATTATATATAACAAATACATAATATATATTAGTTAATAATATATTATAATAAAAGCATGGTCATCACAAGCCATCTATTGATATTTTTTTCAGGACATGGAATATATATATTCAGAATTTATTATCAAGTCTATGTGTTTTGTTTATTGCTCATTGAACATTGAACTTTGTTACACATAAATAATGGACAGCAAGGTAACCTGATCACAAAACCAACTCATAACCAGCATAATGGCATCAGCGATATTTGCTGAGTCCAAACTGTTTACTATTTAGATACAGTAGCATAAGATGTGTCAGCGGCTTGTTATCTTCACCTTGGTTTTTAATTGAATTTTATTTGAATTTTATTTTAGGACCAAAGATCTGTGTATTTGACTAGTACCTCATAATATAACACAACATGCTTAAATCCAGCTAATTCAATTCAGTGCCAGAACCAAAGTTTAATTTCTGTTGAACACGGAAAACAGGTTGAAAAATTAAGCATGTTTATAGCCAAAACCAAAAGCATGCTGGGAGTTTTATGCTTTTGGCCAATATACTTTAATATTATGTTTTGCATTTCAAATATAACAAGGACTAAAAAGGATGTGGCCTGATCATTACAGTTTTCGTCATATAAAAAAATAAACAATCCATAGGCTCCAGCAGACACTCAATGAGTTAAATAGAATTAAATATAAACAAGTAGTCCAAAATAAAGATGTCAATTTTAACATATATTCAGATGAAATGGAAGTTAAATCCAGCAGATATACTCACCAGTGATTTTATTTTAGAGCTCCTGTGTGAAGCATTCCAGCTTAGCAATCCAATACACCTCTACCACCTTTAAACATGGGGCCCTCCTATTGACAACCAGCAGTGTATTCTTACTGTACCTACAGGGGGTTACTGCATTTTCCTATGTCATCATACAAGGACAAATAAGTGTTTGTACTTGTTAAGAATAGTTCATAAAAGGCCTAACATTTCTTTACCATCATGTCATAGTAGCTTTGAAAAAATAAATGCTAACAAGTACCAATGAAGTCACACCAGGGGCATTTTAAAGCTGGCAAATGTTATGTACCTTTGTTTGGGCTGTGATCATATTGTTCTGGAAGGTATGGCTCGGCTGCAATGCATTTTCCAAAATTCTCCTCTGAGAAAAAAAACAATGCTTCAAAGTCACAGTCTACAAACATTTTCCACCTCCAACAACTGGCAGAAACTGGCCCCTTTTAATTCTATCTAGGTAGTCCATTTAAAGATGTAATTCAATTGCCCTGCAATACACATTTACTCACTGATTTATGATATGATGTTTTCAATGTTAAAATCTCAGTATTTTATAAGTTAAATACAGTAAATATTAAAATGAAAGAACATGAAATATAAAAAGTTAATAAGCATTCTGCATCAAACATTGTCAGTAAACACAGAGGGTCAGTAGCTGTGTACCTGAGATAGATAGTACTGTAGTACGATATTAAGAGGAGACAATTCCCAGGTCTAACTGCTGATTCAATTAACAGTGGAGCAAGATCAATGCCAAGCTCAACTAATTCAAAGGCAGTCTTGTTTTCCATTCGTGTTTCTCCTTGGTGTGCTCAGTTGGCCATCTGATTACTGATTAATGGCAGTGTGTCGGCAATTTCCTTCTTGTCCTCTCTCAGTTAATGAAATGCTGCTACACAGTCCTCTCAATTTAAAGTGACAGAGTACAAGAAATAGGTACCTCATGCAAATATTAAAAATTAATTTCAATTGTTAAGCTAAATGAGTGTCACTGTTGTTATTGTAAATGCTATTTACTTTCAGCATATAATAAGGGTCCTGAAATCCCTTTATGGGGAGTAATGAAGATGAAAAGTAAATGTTTGTAGAATCATATCTGAAGCAGAATTGTCTCTCTCTAACACAGATCTACCATCAGGGTGAGCTGGGTGCACACTTTGCGGCCTTGGAATATACAAGAAAAAAGTAGTGCCAGCATTTGTTTGTTTCAGCACTACCTTATGTTCTTCCATGCAACACAATTGCATGGTTACTCCTATATCACTTTGCTGCCCTTTAATCTAGATAGATAGATCTTTATTGTCATTGTCACTTTTACAAAGGAACAATGAAATTGAAGGTACAGTCGACTCAGTGTGAGGCATAAGAATTAAAAAGACAAGAAGAGAGAAAATAATAACAGACCGAATAGTAATAAAAGTACTTTACAAAATATACAAATTGCACTTGTTGACTTAAGGTCTATATTGCACATTAGAAGAATGATATGGAGCAGTTTTATTCTGAGTTCAGGGTCATAATTGCTTTTGGATAAAAGCTGTTTTTAAGGCGGTTTGTCCTGGTTTTCATTGCTCTGTATCTCTTTCCCGATGGCAAAAGCTGGAAGAGGCAATGACCAGGATGTGATAAATCCTGTAAAATGTCTATTGCTTTTTTGCAGCATCGGGAGGTGTAGATTTGGTCCAGAATGGGGAGGGTACAACCAATTGTTCTCTCTGCTGTCCTGACGACCCTGTGCAGCGCTTTCCTTTCTGAGGAAGTGCAGCTGCTGTACCACACACACAGTCCGTACATGAGCACACTCTCGATGGAATAGTGATAAAAAGCAAGGAGCAGATTTTTGGGGAGATGGTTCTTTCTGAGGATTCTCAGAAACTAGTCTCTGCTGCTCTTCAGCAGCTCCTTGGTGTTGGCGCTCCAGGTCAGGTCAGGTCATCCTCCAGCTCAATGCCCAGAAACCTGAACACCGGGACCATCTCCACACAGACCCCGCCAATGGTGAGTGGCTGGATGTCAGTTTTGTTTTTTCTAAAGTCAATAATAAGCTCCTTCATTTTTGTGGTGTTGAGGAGCAGGTTATTGGCTGTGCACCACTCTGACAGCCGCTCCACTTCGTCCCTGTATGCCATCTCACTCTCCTTGCCTGAGATGATTCCGATCATCATCGTGTTATCCGCAAACTTTATGATCTTGTTGCTATGGTGAGTGGGGACACAGTGATATGTGTAGAGAGTGTAGAGGAGCGGGCTGAGCACACAACCCTGCGGCATCCTGGTGTTGAGGCTGAGAGCAGTGGATGTGTGGAGACCCAGCCTGACCCTCTGGGAGCGACCAGACAGGAAGTCCACTATCCAGCTGCAGGTGAGTGATAGAAGTCCCAGATCTGGCAGTTTGGACACCAGTCGTTGTGGGAGGATGGTGTGGTGTAAGTCTACAAAGAGCAGTCTGACATAACTCCCCTGATGCTCCAGGTGGGTCAGGGCAGCATAAAGGGCTGTGGCCACAGCGTCCTCCCTGGATCTCTTTGCTTTGTAAGCAAATTGAAATGTGTCCAGGTCTGCTAAAAGGCAGGCGATGATATGACTCCTCACCAATTTCTCAAAGCACTTCATGATAACGGATGTGAGTGCCACTGGGTGGAAATCATTCAGACTGTTCGTGCTGCTTTTTTTTTGGCAGTGGAACAATGATTGAGGACTTGAGGCAAGATGGGACAGTGGCCTGAGACAGGCACTGGTTGAAAATCCTAGTGAAGATTCCAGCCAGTTGATCCGCACAGTCTTTCAGCCCCCGTCCAGCCACACCGTCGGGTACTACAGCCTTTCTCGGGTTCACCTTTCTCATCACCCGCCTCACCTCACACTCTTCCAATCTAATGTACAAGTGACCATTGGCTCAAATCTTCAATGAATTCAAAGTGAACATTGCCTAAATGTGGAAGCATGTTGTGTGCAGCACAGTTATCAGTCAGAAGTCGAATCATCCCTTTCTTTTTCTTCATATTGTGAGGTTTCTGAACTCTTTTGGGATCCCCCCCCCCACTCCCCACCCAACGGGAATGACACTCTGAAGTGCGTCCCGAAGCATGATTGCAGCATCTGTGGAAGATTGTTAGTCCATTGCTGGGGCTGGGCAACAGCAGGCTCACAGCGCTTCAGTGAAGTGCCACAGAAGCAAATCATAAAAGATCGGGGTTGAGATGTAAGTCCCTGTCTTGCACCCCAAAACACAAGGCTTAGCCTCAGTACTTTAGCAAAACCATCTTTATTCAGCTTGAAACAGGAACGGTACCTTTATTTATTGTAGCGTGATCTGCCACTCTGCTATACACAGACACAGCAGTCAGGCAGGGATGTGACCAGGGTAGTGGTCAAGTAATCCTGTTATCTGCATTTACAATGTACATGCTCCTAATCTTGCATCACCCATCGAGATCTTTTCTGTTTACTTTGACGGAGAGACGCAGCACAGCTGTGAGCCTGCTGTTGCCCCATACAGAGGCGTGCTGTCTAGTTGGGGAAGGTCCCAAGAGTTTACAAACCTCACATTTTCTAGAATGAGTGCTGCATTAATAGGAATGTTTCTTGAATGAGCATCACTGAACCACATAAAACTGCTTTTTCGATGTCTTCAAATGCAGCAGTTCACATACGTTTGCAACCCGAGATTTTTATTCTTTTTTTGCTTGGTCTTTCAAGAAAGTTGACAGTGTCGATGGGAAAATTCCAGATTCACTGGCAACTTTTTTTTCTTTTTGCCGCAATCGAGAGCTGCAAAAATGTAAAGTTTTTTTTTTTCTAATATGAACTGTTATCGTTTATCGTGTCTGCCGTTTCTATAAGAGGGTGACAATAAGTTAAATTCCAATGGATGTTTTTCAAATGTTGACGAGCAATAAGCAAAAGGTATCACGGAAAACCACAGAAAACAAAAAAGGCAAAAAAAAACAAAAAACAGTACGAGTAAAGTTCGAAGAAAGAAAAAATAATTACTGTGTTTCTGTTTGGGGATTTTTGTGTACAGCTGAGCTACGACCACAGAACTAACTGCTCTGTGGATGATTCAGGCATTTCAGGGTCTTTTGTGCACTTTGTTGTAATGAAAGTATCTGCTGAATGTACTTTGTAGTAACAAGATTTCTATAGACTCGTGTCATATGGAGAGGCTGTTGGGACCATAAAAATACTTTGTTGTAATGAACATTTTGTTGTAAAGATGTTCGTTGTAACGTAATTGTACCTGTATTTCTTTTAGTTTAACTCTCTACTTCATTCCAAATATAAATACAAATATGAAATATGGTTTACATATTTTATGGCATATTTGTGCTTTTTCATGTCCATAACAGTCTGTGTTTCCAGCTTCATCAGCCATCATTTCATTTGTAGTATCAGATTTGTTGCAATGCCTGGTTGCATCTTAAGATTAGGTGTGAGCCTGTCTCGACATTCTGATGTTGCTATAAAATTTCATTTTGCATCAATCACAGTATTCTGTAAACTGAGTATTGCCATTGTCATGTTCATTTTCACATTATTGTTTTCAAAAATCTAAATTCCATACAGCAACACACATACAAGTAAATGGCCAATAACAATAGCATCTTAGAAAGCCTTTACTAGAAGAACCCAAAATAAACACAATGGTAAAGTACTATGTACCACCAATTCTCCCTGTAAAAAAGACAAACAGCACCTCAACAATCCTCGTGTCCATTTATACCTTTTTCTTTTCTATTTACTTTCAGTGCACAGTTTGCCAAGAGTCAGGAATGCAACTAATTTCTTTTTTGACATTTGAAAAGCCTGTGGCTGTCATGTTTTTTTAAATGGGTAAAAATGTCTGGTGGGACCACGTACAGGTATAGTATGAGCACCCACGGCATGGCAAGTAAATAGGACTGAAGGTGTCTGTATTTTGAACACATATGCAACAGGCAACTCAATCATGCAGTGTGAGTAGTTATTTGACCAGGATTTGGACAGGTAGAAAGGTGAAGTTCATATGTTTTTTTTTTCTTACGTAGATACAAGATTCTTATAGCTTCTTACATTAACTTGCAATGAGACATTAAGATGGTGTAACTGTGCAACTCCTTGTTTAATGTAGTCTAACCCTGAATAAAAGCAGCTGTGAAAGCCTGGTAAAATCATCTCTTATGACGTTTTTTGGAAGGCAAACTACTTCCATTTTGAAAGTTATTCTTTTAGTTTTTCCTCTTCATTTAGCTTGTGTTTTATTTTTTTTTATACTTTTATGAGCTAAATTTAGTTCCTTATATAAAGTAGGCTCAGATTTTAAATGTGTAATCCAGCAGTGAGTCTTGTGTACTACCAATAAATATTGTTTTTTTTTATTTTGTACCAAATGGGTCATAACATACAGTGCTACTGTTAGTTGTTATGCAGTAAGTTTTACACTGATATAAACTGCAAATATGTGTATTTAAATATTTTTCAGTTGTCCATTTAATGTTTACAAAGAGATTGGCACAAGTTAAAACTGAGTCTTGGTTATGGTCAAAGCTAATTAATTTTCATGAATGTTGCCAAAACTGCAGTCAGTCTGCTGAGATTGGCCAGTGCGTCCACAATAAAAGGTGATTTATAATATTCTCACTGGCATGAGTTCAACGTTGTGTGCAGACTATTGTGAAACTCACCCTTGTTCATGTTGTTTGTCTTGTACTAGGATACTGTAGGATATCCAGTACAATTGTGGTCCCTATATAAAATATTTGTGCATATAAAATTATGTATGGCTTACAGCTGGGCTACATTAGCTAATAAGTTATGCTAATTTATATATCTATATAATTGAAATTCTAGATTATTTTGCTCTATGTAAGGTGGATACAGCAGTACAATTAAGTATCAGATATGGCTTAAACTTATTACACCACAACATAAGTGAACTTTTGTGTGGTTAAATCATTTTGACCACTTTTTCAGTGACTTTAGTAGCAGACAGACACTTTAGTGTTAAATTGTAGAACAGTGTTCCATGACAAGCAAGGCTAGTTTTTATGTTAGGTGACATCTATGCATCATCCAAGGACAAGTCTTCATATTTAATTGGGTTTCTAAATAGATCAATAATACTAGACCAATCTTTTCATGATAATACATTTTGCTCAGGTCAAAGTGGGATACAGGGAAACATTGTATGGACCCACATCTACACCATATCATCAGTCAAGCCCCAACATCTAGCAGGTCTTTGACAAGGTCAAGATACATCAGGCCACTTTTTTATTTCTATAACAGACTTTAGTGATAGATTTTAGGTGGCTTATGGCTAGTGTTGAACAAACCCCTTGGAGTTTGCTTTGCCATACGTTTGGTGAAATTACAGCAATGTACTTATTAGGTTGTGATGGCAATGATTTTACAGTAGGCCTGCGTGATAGTTCTGTGCAAAGCTGCTACAGCTGTCTGATGGCATGGTGGCTTCACAAAGCATCATGGTGCACTGGTAAAAAAAAAAATGTTTGTCTAAGCCAACCCAAAGTGTATTTACAGGAAAATATTTGACGAATAAGATCACTGGCGATCACAGCGTATTTGCTGAGAAAAACACTTTGGCGAATTTTGCCGCTTAATATTACTTTTATGGCTTTCCAACAAAGTAGCATATCTAAAATAAACAACAAATGTGTTACATGTTTAAAGCTATGAATCCAACACCACTCTTCATCGTTACTATGACTGCAAATAAAGACAATGACTTAATAAACATGCATTCAATCATTTGTGTAATTTACCTTTACTTTGATATATCCATCCATCCATTATCCAACCCACTATATCCTAACTACAGGGTCATGGGGGTCTGGTGGAGTCAATCTCAGCCAACACAGGGTGCAAGGCAGGAAATAAGCCCCGGGCAGGGCACACACACACACACACACCCACACACCAAGTACACACTAGGGACAAATTAGAATCACCAATGCACCTAACCTGCATGTCTTTGGACTATGGGAGGAAACTGGAGTACCCAGAGGAAACCCACGGAGACACGGGGAGAACATGCAAACTCCATGCAGGGAGGACCTGGTAAGGGAATCCGGGTCTCCTAACTGCGAGGCAGCAGCACTACCCACAGCGCCACCATGCCACCCTTTGATATATCAATAATCTTAAATTATATTACACTGTTTGGGTCCCATGGTATAATTGCATATGAAATCTGACTACTAATTTTTCTCTTTTCACTAAGATGCTAATCAAATTCCATCCATCCATTTTCTAACCCGCTGAATTCAAACACAGGGTCACGGGGGTCTGCTGGAGCCAATCCCAGCCAACACAGGGCACAAGGCAGGAACCATTCCTGGGCAGGGTGCCAACCCACCGCAGTTGCTAATCAAATTATGACCTAAAATTAAGGTACAAGTCAAGCAATTGAATTTGTGGACTGTTACATTCTCTTATTATATAAAATTCTGCAGTCCTTTTATATGAAACATTTAAGGATATTCTTTATTTGATGTTAAACAGTACATTACTCTAAGTTAATTTTAAAAACTGTAAATAATCTCTGTTTAAAAGGTGTCTGATAAATATCACTCATTATACACACGTTTTCTTTTATTTGTTTGCTTTTCTAAGTTTGTGATATATATGTTCTGTTAATTAATTACACCTATTTCTCAGCATGGGTGAATTTTTGGTACAAGGTGTTTAAGTCAACATGCGGTATGTGTTTAAATGCAATTTAAGGAAAGAGCAGAAACTCCAGCTTCTAGGTTCTCATCCAATCTATCAACTAAATTGCTTCACTGTTGTGTCTAAATTTCAAAATCAGATACAATCATGCTAAAGGCTCTTCAGTGAAGAGAGCTCTGAAGCTCAGATAATTAATCATTCACTTCAAATAGATGATGAGTGCTTCATAAATATCCTTTAGGTTCAGACTGTGCCTAGAATTAATGTTGCCATATTTTCTATCCTTTTATTGGCTTCTGGAAGTTTTTACAGAAAATTATATGTATGAGAATGGCACCATGGGTGGCACAGTGGTGTAAGAGTAACTGCTTCTCTCTTACAAATTACAAACTCACAAGAGCCCAGTCACTGTCTGCACTAAGTCTACAATCTCCTTGACAGCATGGGCGTTCTCTGGGTTTGCTGGCTTCCTCCCATAACCCCAGCATGTGCATGTTACATTTATTGGCGACTTTGCACATTGAGTGTGACCTGTGAACAACTGCTATCCTGTTAAAAGCGGCTACTGCTCTCTGTAAATTTGGAAAGAATAAAGCAGACTAATTGGAGGTATTGATGAAGTGTCTGCTTTTTAATATCCGATAGTGTGCTTGATAATTCCCATTACATGTTTATCCAGGTAAATAAGTGGAATTATGACATGGTAGAAATAGGTGCTACTGTATATGATTTATTAATATTACAGGTGTAGGATATACAGTGGAATTTACAAATATTTTTAATTTATTTGTAATTTCTGATATCTGCTGACATAGAAAGAATGTTTTCTAATTTTTTGGCATTGACGATATCTTTCAGTACTTGAAGTTTTATTTCTGAAATTTCCTTGTTAGCATTTCCATTATAGTTTTCAAGTACTTCTCTTTACCATTACTGCCTTCTTTAGTGAGCTTTTCTAAGATGCAGTCAGGTATGTCCTGATTTACAGAGAGACCAAGCCATCTTTCCTTCAATGATATTATGTACCATGCATGCAGTAATCTTCCCCACCAACCAAGTCTGAAAGCATTGAATTTGGAAAGAAAATTAATTAACCACAGACTTGCAACACCTGTGGATTTCATTATCCTGACTGGCTTTGCCTTGTCTGTCCACGCACCCAAAATTAAATTCAGTTCAGGGTCTTGTTGGCCTGAGCTTGTCCTAGCAGTACCAGGTACAATGCAGAAACAAATTCATCACATGATACACTCATGTACACACGTGCATTCACACTGCACCAGTTTTCAGAAACTAGTTAATATGTGTGTCTTTTATGATATGTGAGGAAAAACAGAGCATCTGAAAGGAAACTTACATGGAGAACATCTGAAGACTCCACAGAGAGAATGGCCACTGGGGTTCAAACACAAGATTATAGAGCTGTGAGGCACCCGTGCTAACCAGTGCACTAATGTGCCATCTCTTGTCATGACCACCTTTTCCTAGACAAGGAACATCTTTTATTGTAACAAGAATCTTTATTAATGAGGATATTTGAGTCCTAGAAAATTAAATATGAAATAATTTTAGAATTTTTATTACAGTATTTTATTTAATTGGTGTAGGAAGACACTTGGCCTATTGTTAATGAAGTAATGTAACATTCTCAAACCTTTTTAACCAGCACATGGACCCAAGCAGCCAGCACCAATTCTGACAGCATCAGGCACAAGTTATGAACTAACCAATGACAAGTTGTCAGTCCATTACAAGACCCATACTACAACAACAACAACAACAACAACATTTATTTATATAGCACATTTTCATACAAACAGTAGCTCAAAGTGCTTTACATATTAAAGAATAGAAAAATGAAAGACACAATTATAAAACAAAATAAATCAACATTAACATCGAATAAGAGTAAGGTTCAATGGCCAGGGGACAGAAAAACAAAAAACTCCAGACGGCTGGAGAAAAAATAAAATCTGTAGGGATTCCAGACCATGATACCGCCCAGTCCCCTCTGGGCATTCTACCTAACATAAATGAAACAGTCCTCTTTGGATTTAGGATTCTCACGGAAGGGCTTGATGATGATGATGGTCACGTAGACTTCTTCCTTTTAATCCATCCATCATTGTTGGAGCATCATGAAGCTTTGAGTAGGTGGAGGTGGCGCTGGCCACCACCACAAAGAAACGGGAAAAGAAACAGAAAAGAGAGTAGGGGTCAGTACGATTTTAGAGCCACCATGAATAGTTATTATGATGAATTGAACATACAGAGTATCAGGATTTAGTTAAATTAAGATTAAAATGAAGTTATAAAAAGGCCATGTTAAAGTAATGTGTTTTCAGCAGTGTTTTAAAGTGCTCTACTGTATCAGCCTGGCGAATTCCTATTGGCAGGCTATTCCAGATTTTAGGTGCATAACAGCAGAAGGCCGCCTCACCACTTCTTTTAAGTTTTGTTCTTGGAATTCTAAGGAGACACTCATTTGAGGATCTGAGGTTACGATTTGGAATATAAGGTGTCAGACATTCCGATATATAAGATGGGGCGAGATTATTTAAGGCTTTATAAACCATAAGCAGAATTTTAAAGTCAATTCTGAATGACACAGGTAACCAGTGTAGTGACATAAAACTGGTGTGATGTGTTCTGATTTTCTTTTCCTAGTTAGGATTCTAGCAGCTGCATTCTGCACTAGTTGCAAACGATTTATATCTTTTGGGTAGTCCTGAGAGGAGTGCATTACAGTAATCTAGTCGACTGAAAACAAACGCGTGAACTAATTTCTCAGCATCTTTCAGTGATATAAGAGGTCTAACTTTACTTATGTTTCTTAAGTGAAAAAATGCTGTCCTAATGATCTGATTAATATGTGATTTAAAATTCAGATTACAGTCAACAATCACCCCTAAGCTTTTTACCTCCGTCTTGACTTTTAATCCTAATGTATCCAGTTTATTTCTAATAGCCTCATTGTATCCATTATTGCTGATCACTAAAATTTCAGTTTTCTCTTTATTTAACTTGAGAAAATTACTATTCATCCATTCTGAGATACTAGTCAGACATTGTGTTAGTGAATCAATAGAATCAGGGTCATCAGGTGCTATTGATAAGTACAGCTGTGTGTCATCAGCATAGCTGTGGTAGCTCACGTTGTGCCCTGAGATAATCTGACCTAACGGAAGCATGTAGATTGAGAATAACAGCGGACCCAGGATAGAGCCTTGTGGAACACCATATTGGATATCATGTGTCTTGAGTTGTAATTCCCACAACTAACAAAATATTTTCTCCCTGTCAGGTAGGATTCAAACCAATTTAAGACACTGCCAGAGAGGCCCACCCATTGACTAAGGCGATTTCTAAGAATGTTGTGATCAATGGTGTCAAATGCAGCACTCAGATCTAAGAGGATGAGAACAGATAAATGGCCTCTGTCTGCATTTACCCAAAGTCATTTACTACTTTAACGAGTGCAGTTTCTGTGCTGTGATTTGTTCTAAAACCTGACTGAAATTTATCAAGAATAGCATGTTTATTTAGGTGGTCATTTAACTGCATAATGACTGCCTTCTCTAGAACTTTACTTAAGAAGGCAGGTTAGAGATGGGTCTAAAATTTTCAAGAGCTGAGGGTCAAGATTATGTTTCTTAAGTAGGGGTTTAACTACAGCAGTCTTAAGACAGTCTGGGAAGACCCCAGTATCTAGTGACGAATTTACTATGTCAGAACATTATCAATTATGATACTTCTTTGAAAAACCTTGTTGGTATCGGGTCAAGGGCGCAGGTGGAGGGTTTTAATTGAGAGATTATTTTTTTAAATCAGGTAAATCTATCCTAGTGAAAGAGTTTAATTTGTTTATAACAGGATGTTGGGGTTTAGGGGATCCTTAGTGTTGGGGAGATATACTATGTTATTTCTAATATCATTAATTTTTGATTGAAAATACAGCGACAGCCTCACAGGTTTCACTGGAAGCACTTAGGAGGCATTCCTTTGAGCTACCTGGGTTTAGTAGGCGATCAATTGTTGAAAATAAGACTCTGGGATTACTAGCATTGTTATTTATAATCTTGAGAAATAGCAGCGTCTCTCAAGACGGACAGTGTTATTGTATTCTGTTATTTTGACTTTTAATATTTCGTGGTGGATAGTAAGTTTAGTCTTCCTCCATTGGCGCTCAGCTCTACGGCATGTTCTCTTTAAATCAGACACTCTTTGGGTCTTCCATGGTATAACAATGCTAGAAGATTTTTTCACTGTCTTTTCAGGTGCAACTATGTCAACAGCAGCTCTCACTTTAGAATTAAATCTTTCCACCTTACTATTTACATTGTCCTCGCTATTATAGCTGGCACTATAAACGGACTGATTGCTTAAAATGTTTGTAAGTTTTAAAGCTGCTGCGAATCAAAGAAGCGTTTTTAACAATATGCTTCTCATGAGTGTTTTTATCATTATTTCTATATTAAAAGTAGAAGAAAATGGTCTGATAGACCAATATCAATGATCTGTTTTATATCAACTTTCAGTCCTTTAGTAATCACTAAGTCTAATGTATGACCTGCTTTATGTGTAGGCTGATTTATGAGTTGTCTCAAATCAAAAGAATCCAGGAGGTTCATAAATTCTTTTACTTTTAGATCACACTGATTATCTATATGAAAATTAAAGTCGCCAACTATTAGGAGTGTGTCATAGTTAGTAATTAAAATTGACATTAAGTCAGAGAATTCCTCAAAAACGCGTTATATTTAGGAGGTCTATACACGGATAGTACTAGAACTTGAGAATCTCCATGAATAACAATGGCGAGATACTCAAAGGACTTGAACTTACCAAAACTGACATCTTTACATTTTAATCGGCTCGAGTAAATGTTAGCCAATCCGCCCCCTTTTCCCTGGCGGTTTGCATGAGTAAAACTGTAATCCGGAGGCAGATTCGATTAAAACTGCCGCATCTGAATTCAGCCATGTTTCATTTAGTGCAATAAGATCTATTTTTTATCACTAATAAGATCGTTGATAAAAACGTTTTGTTAGTTAAAGCTCTAACATTTAATAGTGCCATATTTAATGTTTCGGAGGTGCAGAGATGAGTACTATGTGCGTTATTGTTATTTGGAATAGGAACTAAATTATTATTATTGATTATTATTATATATAATATAATTATTATTACTGAGCTAATTTATAATATGAAATTGACCTAACTGTTAAGAGAAAAGCGGGGTACCCCAAAAACTCCCACACAGGCATATGGACTACATGCAGACTCCACACAGACATCAAAAGGGTCAAGCACTAAAACGTAGGATGCTGGATCTGTCAGGCATCATACCATACTGCCTTCCCTTAACTAAAAAGTATTGATGAGCTCAATTTTCTGAATGGATATTTCTGAATTAACTTCTTCCAGAAGTCCCCAGTGTATCCTAAATCTGAAGTTAAAACTCTTCCATTGCTCGAAATGAAAATCTTGGCTCAGATTATTATCCTGTGCATACTGAGCTGCTATAAAACCCTTCAATCTACAAGCATTCTTTTTGGCATTTGAAGAAAAGCTAAGAGAAACACAAAAGTCAAACTGCCCACAAATGGCACAGCACAGGTCAGGATTCAAGTGGTGTGAAGAAGGAATGCTAACCAACAACTACTTCTTTGTAGTCTGCATGTATAGTGAGCTATCTATTAAAAGGAGGTATAATGACTGTTATTCAGCAAAGTCCAAAAGGACAACACACTTTTAGCAGATTCGA
Organism: Polypterus senegalus; assembly: GCF_016835505.1. NCBI lineage: Eukaryota > Metazoa > Chordata > Cladistia > Polypteriformes > Polypteridae > Polypterus > Polypterus senegalus. The sequence goes on along the minus strand of NC_053162.1, from coordinate 51,457,251 downwards.
CATGCTAATTTTTCCTATCCAAAAGTTAGAGGTTTTCAGTTTTAATTAATTAAGTCTTGTAAAATATCAGCTAATGCATATTTTCCATTTTCCTATTGAATAGCAACTGTGCCCAAATCATTAATTGAATTCATTGAATTTAAAAAGAACAACACATTCAATTTGCAATAACCCTGCATTGTTCTGATGCCCCATCTATGTGTAGTTTCTGCTTTAAGGGACCTCCATGTCACTGAATTGGATTAAGCAGGGTTGGGATTGCAAAGTTACTGTATGCTATGTCATGTTTTTGCTCTATTTATGTTAGTATAGCTATGAGTATATAAAGTAATTCATTTTGATTGGTTAGGTTTAAACATTGCTCTAAAAGACAAAACATTTGTAATGCCATGAGAAATTCCTAAAGCATTACCACAAAGACACACAAGTTTAACAACAAATTCAGAATCTTCATAAATGTACAGGGGTGGGCCACCAAAGGAGAAAATAGTAACCAAAAATGGATTTCAATACTTCTCTAAAAAAAAAAGCTGGAAAGTATTTATTATTAGTGTAGAATACCATGTGGATGGTCCTAAGCAAATTATATTTGATATTTAAGACAGCTGATTAAAATGAGAAACCTTCTAGGCTTTCTACTGTGCAGCCTTATAACAAATGTTTAGAGACCCAGCACAACCTCTCTGAGCACCTCAGCAGACTCACTGAAGAAGAGAATGATGGCATTGCCCCTGGTAAGAACAGGAACTCTCCATCCCACCACATACCTTGACAGTATATTATAATAGGCTTTTACACTCAAGGAGCAAACAAAAGGATTCTCTGTGCAACACCCAGAGGTAGCACACTTCTCTGGTCAGGACTAAGTGACAGATAATTCCGGTTTGTTCTGCAAGGTCTAAAATGAGAAAAAGGTCTTCAGTGTGCATAGATGGGTTTCTTATAAGATTATAAGAATAAAAGGAATGAATAATAAAACATAAGAAGCAGAGTAATGGTAGTCTAAAGCTAAACACTGTATTATTTCATTTCAATTAATTATGAAAACAAAACTTTAAATACAATTTTAGGTGTATATGCCATTTTTTAAAATTCTTATTGCAAATTTTCCTATTTATTTATGTGATAAAACATTAATATAGTGGTCATAAGTGTGTATACCTTGAAAGACAAAGCACTGCAAAGGGGTACAGCTTCATCAGCAGCATTGCCTGAAAAGACACCTATTAACTGTTTCATCTAATGCTGTCTTGATGTTAAAAGTGCAGGTCTTTGAAAAGTTGTATTGCAGAACTACAGTCTATAATTTGCATCAACGTACACTGATTGGTGAATGACCATACTGCCTGGCGTCTAAGGAATCCAGCTTGTTTTTCCATTGAATGATGCTCAGGATCAGCTTGTAGAAGCGAAGCAAGCAGCATCGTGAGTCTTCTTTCAGGTTGAAGCTTAACAAACCTATCTTTCCATCTTTTGTCAGTCTAACACAGAAACTGACTTCTTCACTGTGGTTAGCAGTAATGTAAGATCTTTATGAGAAAATTTCCACAAGCAAGCTTTTATCTTGAATAATCTTGGGCTAACACCTTGCCTGATTCACAAAGCATTATAAACAGAACCCCTCTGCACATGAATTCATTGTAAGGCAATAGACTAAAGTGACATAGGAAGCTATCTCATGTATAATCAGAATTGATTATTTTTAGTAGGTATTGTTAAAATAATCTATCATAGGATTTTAAAACTTCAGTCTCTTCATACCTTGGAGCTTTGCTCTAGTTGTATTGTTCATGTGAAGTCTGCTCCAGTATTCAGCCATGTTTATGTTAAATGCTGGTGGTTTGAACTGTATAGTAAAATGATTAACAGTACTGTACTACAGTGTTATAGGACTGATGATTGGTAGTTAAGCCAATGTTTTTTATTTTTTAAGTAGACCATCTTTAAAATTACTAACATTATTTGTAAGAAAAATGCTAAAATGAATATTAAACCTTTTATGACTAGAACAATTGTGTCCATTGCTCTGTTCACCTTAGCCTTGAATTAAAACATTAGAATAACTACAAAAAATGGTAGACATAGTTTATATTGCCTAAAATGCTTACTAAGTTTATTTTAATAATTATGATTATTGCTATTAATCATTACATTGCTGACAATAAGTCTATTGAGCCAAGTAAGTATTTATTGGCTCATTTATGTGAAACTGTTAACATATATCTATTTCCACTGAGAACTGAGAGTTTATATAATGACGCATGGAATTGGAATGAAAGACATGCCATTCAAAAAGTTACCTAATTCAGGTTAGGTGAGACTTAAGGATAAAATATTAATTATATATCTCCTCATTGACACCAATAACAGGGAATTCCAGATTTCTAGGAACAAATATTATGGCCATCATTAGCAGTGGAAATGCCTTGTGTGCAGTTTAATAATGCTTATTGATAAACAGAGATACTTTAAGCTTCATCAGCATTTCAATGAAACTTTATATGTCTCTCATATGATTGTAAACTGTGTTTTGAGAATTTTCAAGTAAGAAAGACAAATATTTTGAGGTAAGGTAGTTCTTTATACAGTTGCGTCGGAGAATGGCTATGTGTTGCAGGTTGATTTGGCACATGAAAATAATGACCCAAAAAAACTATCATTCACTCCACACAGTTCAGCAGCAATTTCTAAGTGAAGTTTTGAAATGATTTATTTACTTGTTACTTCCTCAGTATGCAGTATATTTCCTCCTGCTGTATTAGCTACAAATTTCATATAAAGTCATAATGTCACTGTCTACATGATAATGCAACAAGACCATGGGGAGACAGTTTTAAACTTGTCTTTCATCATGCAAAGAACCACAGACACATGGAATAAATTACTAAGTAGGGTGGTGGAGAGACAGACTTTAGCAACCTATTTTGGGCAATAGTGAATAGGATGGATTAATTTATTGATCTGAATACCCTGTTTCCATCACAATTGTTTTAATGTTCTAATATTAATTAAAAAAGAGTACTTGTCAGGACACTATGAGACCTTCTTCAAAGGATATTCATCTTTGTATTCTATTTCCAGTACATTAACTAAACTGCAATCCAGCTTTGTATGTTGCATGATATAGATGGTGAGAGTTGTGAATAGGCATTAAGGATCTTAACAATAATTGCTTCACCTTTGAAAGAAATTAAAATAAAAATTTTCTAAAAAATGACCTAAGTATTTATTATAACACATATATGCTGCTTATTACCTGGTGTCACTAATCATGCTACAGTCACATGATAAATTAAAACTTGATCCTCAAAAATATCACACTGCTATAAAAAGAGAGCTATATTTTATTCCATATCCTACTTCATTCAAGGTTGGTTTCTGCCTTCTTTCCAGTGCTCTCTAGAAATTTTAAGTAATTAGCTGGAAGGGTTTCATTTGCCCACCTAGAAAGTTTTTTTCCATTGAATCTTTGTTTTCCAAGGTTCAGGTAGTGGGGGCATAAAAACAGGAGTAAGGAGTACATCAGGTAAGCTGATTTGTGCTTTAATTAAAATAAAGGTATGCATTTTACTATATTCTTTTTTATCATAATTACAAAATGTAGCAACATGTTGCAGGTTGTACATGCAAGTAAGAAATTCACTGTGCTCATGACAGTACTGTATTACTACTACTTTACTTTCACACAGTACACAAAAATCACGATACTGGTTCAGAGAATTGCAGTTGAAAGTTTTATTAGTTTTACTGGTTTGTCCCCTTGACAATGTTTTTTATATAGTTTTTATATATCTAAAAATGGCAAGAAGAGTCACTAATTTATTTTCACGAAAGAAATAATAAAGTTTCAAAATCATCTATTACATATATTCAAAAAGGGAATGTAAGAATAGCAGTGTAGGAATATTTTTTTATTATATGTAATGTTAGGTTTAAGTTCTATATACAGTATGGTATGTTCTTAATGTTTTATCAGATTGTCAAAAACACTTTTATTACAATTTTTTATTACACTATTATAACCTCTAAGTCAAATGTGACATTTAAGATACAGAATCAATGAACTGATTGACTGGAATTGTTGACATTTACTTTACCTGCATTAAGCTACAATTGTAGGATATATATTGTAGTGTCTATATGCAATGCTTGCAGTTAAAATGCAAAGTTTAGACTTGAAATTGTCTGCAATTCCCAATATGGGAGATTTCAACTCTGTCATCCAAATCTTGTTCTTGTAATTGAAAAAGCACACAATCAACAAGAACTAATGAAGAAAGACTGGTTCATTACTTGTCCATCTGAGCTGTTGTCTTTGCTTATTTAGAAAAGTAATAAAGCATGTGAAACCTCATCCCTTACAGTGCCACAAGCAATCAATTAACAGATGAGCAATAATCGAAAGTTGGGCATCCTGAGAGAGCCATATGCCTTAATAGAGTAGTTGGTATGAACTTGCTCTGGCTGTCACACATCTATAGATAGATAGATAGATAGATAGATAGATAGATAGATAGATAGATAGATAGATAGATAGATAGATAGATACTTTATTAATCCCAAGGGGAAATACATATAATCCAGCAGCAGTATACTGATACAAAAAACAATATTAAATTAAAGAGTAATAAAAATGTATGTAAAAACAGACAATAGCTTTGAATAATGTTAGCATTTACTCCCCCGAGTGGAATTAAAGAGTCACATAATGTGGGGGAGGAACGATCTCCTCAGTCTGTGTTACAAGACAGTGACAAAAGTCTGTCACTGAAGCTACTCCTCTGCCTGGAGATGACACTGTTTAGTGGATGCAGTGGATTCTTCATGATTGACAGGAGTTTGCTTAATGCCCGTCGCTCTGCTACAGATGGTAAACTGTCCAACTTTACTCCTACAATAGAGCCTGCCTTCTTAACTAGTTTGTCCAGGTGTGAGGTGTCCTTCATCTTTATGCTGCCTCCCCAGCACACCACCGCGTAGAAGAGTGCACTCGCCACAACCGTCTGGTAGAACATCTGTAGCATCTTATTGCAGATGTTGAAGGACACCAACCTTCTAAGAAAGTATAGTCTGCTCTGACCTTTCTTGCACAGAGGATCAGTATTGGCAGTCCAGTCCAATTTGTCATCCAGCTGCACTCCCAGGTATTTATAGGTCTGCACCCTCTGCACACAGTCACCTCTGATGATCACAGGGTCCATGAGGGGCCTGGGCCTCCTAAAATCCACCACCAGTTCCTTGGTCTTGCTGGTGTTCAGGTGTAAGTGGTTTGAGTCACACCATTTAACAAAGTCTTTGATTAGCTTCCTGTACTCCTCCTCCTGCTGATGCAGCCCACAATAGCAGTGTCAGTCTCTAAAATAATAATGTAATTTTTACTGGATGATTTCATCATATTCTGATTGAAAAAGTGAATATTTACGTATTACTGGTACAAAGGCCAGAGATTTTACCTTATAAGTGCAGTTCTATTAGCAACAAGTTCCCTTGGAATTATTAAATTATTTAGTCTCTGCTATATTATTCTAGTGTTTTATAAATAGAATGTATGCTGTTTTATAAAACTCAATTATGAGAGTTACACACGAGACATTTAAACAGCCAAAAAGACAAGAAAGGAAATAATTTTGCTCTTAATTTCAGTGTACATTATATACTGAAATAAAACATTTTAAAACCTACCTAATACAATTTGGGGTAATAGCAGACCCAAGCCAATGATGGCAGCATTGAGCACTGGTTCATCATATTGCCCACTCAGGGCCAGTTCACAACTAACCATTATCCTAAACTGCATGTCTTTGGGCATATGTATTAAAAACCCTCACAGACAAATGAAGAATGTGGATACTCCACAAGGACAAGCAAACTCAGGACACCTGATCCATGAGGCATCATCACTGCCTACTGCACCATTTCTTCACTTAGTATTCATTGAAGACATAGGAAATTAAAATTCTTGAACACATACAACAAATTATACCTGTCACTATTAAAGAATTGTTTAATGTGTAGCAGCAGAGACCATTTACTCACTCATATTCACAGATGTTTTTTCTGACACTTTAGAGTATTTGTATACACCACCTCTTCTTAAATCAATTCACTTGGCTTTTCAATTCACAAAGCAGATGGAGACTTAATGAAATACTGGAATAAATACTTGGGATTGGCCTGAATGTATATATGATATTTTATGCAACTGTAGACTGAACCTTGACGTGCACTACTTGATATTATACTATGTCTGGGCATCATTCTATATAAATTTAATATATATTAATGTGTAAAGTCCAAAACTAAAAAAGAGCAACTTAAAACCATATATTTTCCAGAAAACAATAATTGTTTGCTTTTTAAAAATATGCTATAGTGATGGAGGAGGTTAAAACAAAAATGATAGCTGGAACAGATGCTAAAGAAAATAAATACTAAGGGTTTCCAGGTTTAAAAGACCTGGCATTTTACATTAAATAAATGTGTTAAAGTTATAGTCGTGGAAAATACTTAGTAGATAAAGAAGGGTCTTGGGCCTTCATTATAAATGTATATAATTTCAACATGTATGTACTTTATTTAAATCTGGTAGTGGAGGGGAAAGACCCCTTGCCCTCTATACTACTCTCAAAAACTTTAGTCTGGCTGTTGGCCTTTCTCGTGGGTGGGAATTGAATTTAGTTTTAATTAAGACTTAATTCTATGGAATGCTATATGCTTTAAATAAATTCAATAAAAGGTAATAAATAAATAAATAAATATGCTGCTGGAGCCCCATGTGCTTTGTTCAATGTGGCAGACTGAAGAAATTTAACAGAATAGCTTCCTTTAATCAACTAGGTTAATTTACATATAACAACTACAAAGTAATTTAAGCACAGCATTCAGCATACATATAAATGGTATATTTTTAAAACACCCTTCTGCATTAAGAATTATGTAAAATCCTGAATAATTATTTATTAGGAGAAATGGGTAAATATCTGGTTAAAAGAAATAAATCTTCGTAAATTTAAGCTGTTATCCGAGAACAAAATATAAAGTTTAATGTTATGTATGATCTCATTTTCTAATTTAAATATGCTGGTACAAATGAAGTAGCATGCCCTAGTTTAACAGGCAGGCAGTTTCAAACACTTTGTTCTTTTCCATTACAATTATTCATTAATATCTAGATATGCTCCAGTGTCCTAGAATGTTTGATTTAGCAGGTATCATCACAGTTGTGGCATTGTTCTTCCTTTTAATGAATGTATAAATGAATAAATGCAATGTTTAACGTATGTGATAATACAGAAAGTCTTACAGAATCAATGTGCTATACTGTGAGTAAAGTATATTCGTACTATAAATAATAATGAAAATGTCAAATAAAAAATGCTTTCGGCAGTTTTTTTAAAAGCTCAAGAGCACTAGCCCAACATATTTATATTGGTAAAATATTCCAGGTTTTTGGTTTATAAAAACAAAAAGCTGTCTCAAAAGTTCTTTTAAGGTTCACTTTTACAGCATTGAGAAAGCCAGGTGTTCAAAGTTCTGCAGTTACAATTAGGAAAGTATGGGGACTGGCATTCTGAAATATTGCAAGGTGCAAGATAGTTGGGAGTCTTGTAAATTACTAAAAATATTTAAAAATCAATGAAGCTGATAATACAGATAATACAGATAATTTTCTTTTTGGTTAAGATTTTTCTGCTGCAGTTTGAACAACACAATATATTTTTCTCATTATTCCTAATAATAGTGTGTTACAATTGTGAAGTTGGCTCAGAACAAAAGTGATACCAGCAGCACTATTTAAAGTTTTTTCTGAGTTTTCCTTGGGCTTTACATACAAAGTATAGATTTAAAGTAGAGCTTTGAAATATAATATATTCATATTTAACATTTATATCTGTTTCTAAGTTATTTTTAACAATGAAAAGAAATGAATCACATTCTCCTTGGAAGCCATTTTGTTTTTGGGATGGCACCACCATTTTGTGATCATTTGTTGTCTGTTCCTATGCTGTCACTGGGTAGGTTCAATTAGAATTGTGTGACGCATGACCTTTCTTGTTCAAAGGTACATGGTGGTCAGCAGTGTAAATTTCCTGGTTGTCTAAAATTGTATTGCCTAAACGTTTCTCACATGTTTCTTTTTTGTCTGACTTCATGCTTTAGACTTTTATTCAGAATCTGCTTGACTATGAATTAGGGTTTTGTTTTCAGTTAGATTTTTTGATTGCTAGACATTCTCATTATGAATCTGGCCCATTTTTGGCTATGTTTCATCTCCTGATCATGTACTTTAAAATCACTTCTATCATTGCAGGGCTGACACAAAGTATTTTCTTTCTTTTCTTCAACAGAAAATATCTTGTTTTGCATTTTGTTTTTTTAAAAAGAGTAACCCCTAAAGCAGGGGTCTCCAACCTTTTTTTCCCTGAGAGATACTTTTACAAAATGAAAATGGCGGAGAGCTACTCATGTTTTCTAATGTTTACAGTATTCTCATAGCTTATTTCAACCCAAACAAACTGAATAAGCTTGTTTTGCCTGAACATTTACAAAATGTTGGTGTTCACAACTCACATTTTGCATTAAAACATCACAAAAAATATTTAGTTCACCTGAAAGTATGCTTTTCGTATGTCTGTATGCTTTTTCGAGTGTATCTCACACTATTTAAAACATGAATGCTGTCAAAACAAAACAATGCAATTACAAATACACAGTGTAATATGGACACTGTCTAGCACCCCACCTGGCACAGACTGACGCAGTGGCACGTACAAAATACACACAGGCTTTTATTATTCTTCAGCCGTGAGACACGTCTTCCCCGTGTCACACAGCCCAATACAGTCCCAATACAAAGCACAAGTAACACCACCAAAGCACTCTCTTTCCACCAATCCTCCTCACCAAGCTTAGTCCTCCTCCTCCCGACTCTGGCTCATGAGTGGTGGTGGCTGGCCCCTTTTATAGCCCACCTGGAAGCATTCCAGGTGCTTGACCACCTAGTCCTAATTGCACAACCTGGCTGTGGAGGACTCCATCTCCCATGGAACCAGGCGGGAGGCTGGGGAATCGTAGTGGGCCTGGGAGGCTGCCACCAAGCGTCCTGGGGGAGGTATTGAGTTGTCCATGGTTGCTCCCCCGGAACATATGCAGCAGGGGCGTCCCAGCCGGGCATGGGACCCAGCCATCCATCACAACAGATATTACTTATTCATTTGTCATTTTGTTAAATGTCACTGTTTCACTCCACAAGAGCATTCTTATCTCCAGTTGTACATGTGATATGTTTTTTAGTTAGTGAGATGATTGACACAAGGGTGTCAACAAGAGAGGTGATTGGTGGAGTGTAGCCACTTAGGTTCACTCTTATGGAGTCATTTAAATGTTCATCTGTCAGTCTTGTTCTGAACTTTGATTTCATGACATTCATGTCAGAAAAGGCAGACTCATAGAGGTATGTAGACCCAAACAAAGCAGATATTTTCAGAGCTGCTTAGTGAAGATTCTTATAGTTATCTGGCTCTGCCAAGTTCCAGAAATGCTGAGAATGCTGTTGAGACTTTAACTGCACATTTTGAAGGTTTCCTAATATATAATATATAAAATCCAACTGCTGTCTGTCTCTCTGTCCGCTTAAGAACTACTTAACGGATTTTTTTCTATAATTTGCTTGAACATTCTGGTTGATTTTGTGACTTCTCTCATTTTGCTATGTATCATAGTTGGCTTGAGGTACTGATTTACTTGTGCAAATCCGAAAAACACGCAGTGGGCTGAGGGGAGGGTTCTTCCTCACTCACTCGCTACCTTCAGGGCGTGTTCCTTAACTCTGCTTAGCTAGCAAACGAGAGAACAATTGAATTAAACTTTTTTTGATATTTAAAATATAGTGTTACTTAGGTTTTGATGAGTTTAAGTCCGTGTATTCTCTTAAGTGTATGCCACATTGAAAAGGTAGACTGCAAATCAGATTGTGGATCGTGATTTTGTGTTAAAAGGATTGTGATATGATTTTTTGGAAAGATCGCCCACCCCTAATTTGACTAATCAAGTTTTCAAATTTATGTAGGATTCATTAACCCTTTGGCGAGCTACTTGGAAAGGGGTTGCGAGCTACTGGTAGCTCGTGAGCGACGTGTTGGGGACCCCTGCCCTAAAGTAACTGAAACATTTCAATTATTTAATACCAATGACACTTCCTGACTTTTTCTAATAAAATTAGAAATTTTATTTTTGTGTGTTTTTTCTCTAAATAAATGTTGATGAGCTTGGCCTTTAACTGTCTTGCACTACACTTCAGGGATGGACTGACTATCAGGACAAGTCCTAGTGGGCCACTCACTGAGCAGCCGTGCTTTTCGGCCACAAACTAAAATTGTGGAAGTGAATGTGAGAGAGAGATGTGACCTTACAGGAACCACACTGCTATCTCAGTGCACTTGTCCAATCTAATAATCCCAAGCTATTCCTTACAGTCCCAAGCAAACCACCTAACAGGCAGAAATTAGTGAAGCTCAAGTAATTTTACTTAAAAATTAGAAAGGTGGCAGAGAAATAAACAAAGGGGAAAAAGAAATTAAATCATCTCAACAAGAAGCAGTTACACATAATAAATGATCAATTTATGTTCGGGGGACAGCAGCAGGGTTATTGCAAAGCAAAATAACCATCATTAAGTCAGCTCTTATAATGTAAACATAACCCTTACAGAAAGAGTGTTTCATATACTGTATACATTCCAGATGTTAGCACTGGAAAGTTTGCTGTGTGTGTAAAAGTGACCAGCTCAGCAGCCTGTTTACTGTCACTATTTATGAGAGTTTGTGAGCCAATGCAGTTCATCAGAACACTCAAACTAATTGTCATTTTAAATGATTTATTATAAGCAGCCATCGCTGTGCTAAAGGGTGAATTGGAAGGTTAGGAATATGTTGTTAAAGTGTGGTGTTAAACAAGAGAATGTTATAGCTATCTGACTGCTGTTTGATTTTATTTGCTCTGCTTTAATGTACCTAATGATCTAAACTCTTTCATGCTTTAATTTACTAGCATATCATCCTTCAGACATATATGGAATGTTGTTAACATTAGCTAGCAAGCAGTTAACAGAAGTTTAAGTAGGACTGAAAGTTACTTCTGTACAGGTGTTAGACCTTCGCACATGCATAATCTATGTTAAGATTCAGGAAAGTATGGCATCTGCAAAGGAGGAAAGATTGGTTGGTGAGCAGCAGGAAAACAAAGCTACTGCAGGATTGTTAGAGAGCCTGTGATTTTATGTATGTCAGAATACAAAATCACACTACTTTATCTAGAGGTCAATAAGGAATTGTATACATACAATATATCCACTGAAGGGAAGGAGCAAGAATGGTTAACATCTGTCTAATTGTGGCAGGCTAGTCTGGAGAAAAGCCCAGGAGCAATTTTAGATCCCAGTCTATTTAATTTCTTATGGCAAAAAGGAAGACCAAACACATGATACATGTTACTTATTTTTGTTATGGTGCATTTTATATCATTTTCTTGATTTAATCATTTTAAATATGCTAATCAAAAACCATAAGTATCACAACATAATGACATAATAAATTAGGATCACAGTCCATTGTACTAATCATTAACAATGAATATAAATAAACAGAATACAAAATTAAAGTAGCTCTTCTGTCTTCTTATTTGGGTTGAGCACTATGACTGGTGTTTAAACAATTTTAAAAAATATATCTAAATACTTGTTTAATTCAATTTTTTAATTTGACCTTTTTTTAGTAATTCTGTTCAGGACTGCTTGCAATGTGCTTCACTTAAGTACGCATGTCTCATTCATAACACTACATTAGCTTTCATGGATGTAACTAAATGTTTTGTTTAATTTATTCTTAAAAGTAATGGCTCCACAATGGTCCATACATACTGTACACATACATGTAGAAGAAAACAGCTAAATTAGCCTTCCAGACCATTCATAATTATTTAAACCTTCATTTGAGCCTACAATCCAGGACCAATTAAGGCAACGTTTCCCAACCTGTGGGCAACAGCGGTATTACAGGTAGGCCACGGCTGACACTTTAGGCTGATCTTGGATGACCTCCCCAACCCCACTCTGATGATTTTGGTCGATTCACTAAGGAGGACAAGCATTGGCAATCATGCTTGATTCGTTTAATGTTCTAATGCTCTGATGATCCCCCTGGACCACCACCCCCCCCCACACACTTTGATGATTGCACTGATTTAACAGAAGTGAGACCACCACTCTCCCCCTGCTCAGACAGTTGTGCTAAATTCACCTCTGTGGGTCACAAACACAAAACACCACAAAGGTTGGGAATCACTGAATGAAGTAATTCAGAAATGAAGAAAGGTAAGGTATGAGTTTTGCATGATCCTTAGAATAGAAAAATAAACATTTGCATATTTCTGAATTTACAGGCTAAATTTACAATAATATCCACATTTTTCATTGTACAGAAATGTTGATGATGGCAGACAACCATTTCTGCCTGGTTTGATACATTTGATGTTAACACTAAATCATGAATTTGTCACACTACAAAAGTCATTTACAATATGAGATAACTGAGGATTCTGCATCCTGGACCATATAAGGGACTAGACTCACTATGAACAACTGACAGTTTCTAGTTATCCTAATAACATATTTCTAGTATGTATTAGAATACTGCAGTCTCCAGAAAACATTATACAAACACTGGAACCTCTTGCTAACTTCAGATACTCAAATACTCAAGTATGAAGTGAATGGTTGTTTTACTTTACCATTGCTTAAAGGCATTTCAAATACTTGTATTTGTATTATTGTGTTAAAGTGCTTCCCTTTATATTATCTGATATTAACCAGCTTTCAGTAAAGACAAAAGCAGATTCCCCTACCTCTTCTGTTTTAACAACAGTTTAGTGTTTCAGTGCTCAGGAAGCCTATCCCAATTTCTTTTCTTGACAGTGTAAACAAACAGCAAAAACGAAGCACAAAGATTTAGTGTTCTCTGTTTATTTGTTGAAGGCCATAAGAAGGGGAAATACAACGGCGCAATTGCACAGTGCTGGCAGCCATTAAGGCACGATCAATAGTTCCAAAGCACTTTAAAATTTTCTTATTGCTCTCTGTTACTTTCACTCTATATTTTAAAACATTTGCCCCTTCTACCTTCCTGCCATTCCACGGAAACAAAGTCTTTTCATCAACAGGCAGACAAGTTTAGTAACTTCCTGCTTTGTCGCTCTGTGTCAATTCTATTTTCAGTTTTTTTTTCTCCCATGCTGCATCTCACATTTGACAACATTGTTACTGAAATTCTATTATTCACTTCCACCCTTACTGATGGACCAAATAGTTATGTTGTATATTAAGAAGCGGTAACCTTCCAAAAATCTTAACCCTGTGTATGTTCTTTCCTCAGTGATGAAATGTTCTCTTTGTATTAGCCATAACACATAATATGAACCCCTGGAACAGTCCCTCAAAACTTAAACTGTTTCCAAGTTTTTTTTCCTTACAACAACAACAACATTTATTTATATAGCACATTTTCATACAAGTGATGTAGATCAAAGTACTTTACATGATGAAGAAAGAGAAAAAAGACAAAATAAAAAAGAAACTAAAATTAGGGAACACTAATTAACATAAAATAAAAGTGAGGTCTGATGGCCAGGGAGGACAGAAAAAACAAAAACAAACTCCAGATGGCTGGAGAAACAAAATAAAATCTGCAGGGGCTCCAGAGCATAAGGCCACCCAGCCCCCTCTAGGCATTCTACCTAATAACAATGATCTCAATCAGTCCTCATGGGTTTCAGGCTTCACATGGAAGAAATTGTTGATGAAGGTCATGTGGACTTCTGGCCTTTAATCCATACTGTATGTAGGGACATCACAGTGCTTTGATCAGGTGGTGGTGGTGCAGATCGCACACCACAGAAAATTGGAAAAAGAACAGAAGAGAAATTAGGGGTTAGTACGGATTTCAGAGCCACCATGAATGATAATGATAAATAATTGAATATACAGAGCATCAGGCTTAAACTAAAATGAAGCTATGAGTAAGCCATGTTAAAGTAATGTGTTATTAGCAGTTTTTTAAAGTGCTCCATTGTATTAGCTTGGCAAATTTCTATTGGTAAGCTAGTCCAGATTTTATGTCCATAACAGCAGAAGGCTGCCTTACCACTTCTTTTAAATTTAGCTCTTGGAATAATAAGCAGACCCTCATTTGAAGATCTAAGATTGCGATTTGGAGTATGAGGTGAAAGACATTCTGAAATATAGGATGGAGCGGAATTATTTAAGGCTTTGTAAACCATAAGCAGTATTTTGCAGTCAATTCTAAATGACACAGGTAACAAACGCAGTGACATCAAAACTGGAGAGATGTGGTTGGATTTTCTTTTCCTAGCTAAGATTCTAGCAGCTGTATTCTGCACTCATTGCAATAGATTTATGTTTTTTTTTTTTTGGGTAGTCCTGAGAGGAGTGTGTTACAGTAATCTAGACTACTGAAAACAAAAGCATGAACTCTTGCAATGTTATAAGAGGTCTCACTTTTGCTATATTTCTTAAGTGAAAAAATGCTGTCCTAGTAATCTGATTAATATGTGATTTAAAGTTCCTGGTCAGAGTCAATAGTTACCCCTAATTTTTTTACCTCTGTCTTGACTTTTAATCCTAATGCATCAAGTTTATTTCTAATAACCCCATTATATCTATTTTTGCCGATCACTAATACTTCTGTTTTCGCCTTATTTAGTTTGAGAAAATTACTACTCATCCATTCAGAAACACAAGTAAGACATTGTTGTCAGTGAATCAAGAATGTCAGAGTCATCAGGCGCTATTGATAAATACAGCTGTGTGTCATCAGCATAGTTGTGGTAGCTCACGTTATGCCCCGAGATAATCTGGCCTGACGGAAGCATGTAAAACGAAAAGAGGACCCAGGATAGAGCCTTGTGGAACACCATATTGGATATCATGTGTCTTTGAGTTATAATTACCACAACTAACAAAGAATTTTCTACCTGCCAGGTAGGACTCAAACCAATTTAAGACACTGCCAGATAGGCCCACCCATTGACTAAGGTGATTTCTAAGAATAGTGTGATCAATAGTATCAAATGCGGCACTCAGATCTTAGAGGATGAGAACAGATTAACAGCCTCTGTCTGCATTTACCCGCAAGTCATTTACTACTTAAACGAGTGTAGTTTCTGTACTATGATTTGTTCTGAAACTTATCAAGAATAGCATGTTTATTGAGGTGGTTATTTAGCTGCATAATGACTGCATTCTCTAAGATTTTACTTAAGAAAGGCAGGTAAGAAATTGGTCTAAAATTTTCAAAAGCAGAGGAGTCAAGATTATTTTTCTTGAGCAGGGGTTTAACTACAGCAGTTTTAAGACAGTCTTACAGTAATAATTATATATATGCTTTATGTAAACTATGTTCTTCCTGTGAATCTATGTCTGTATGTTTTTGTAGTGCATAGTAGATTACTCAGTGACTCTGCACAGGCCTGGTTTGTGT
The DNA here is from genome assembly GCF_016835505.1 of Polypterus senegalus. NCBI lineage: Eukaryota > Metazoa > Chordata > Cladistia > Polypteriformes > Polypteridae > Polypterus > Polypterus senegalus. The sequence goes on along the minus strand of NC_053162.1, from coordinate 51,441,700 downwards.
GTTAGAGCCTCCTTGACAAAAAGTTCCTGCATTGCATTCTGTTCTGGTTGGATGGACTCAGCCCCATTGCGACTATAAAACTGGGTTTACAAAACAGTGTATGTCTTTGCTTTGATAGATTTCTCCATCTTCTGTAGTTTGAATACGCTAAGCCAGTTTTTATTATTTTAAGGACTTTGTTTTGTAGACATGTAGTTTCTCAATATCAAATTGAATTATGAGTTTGTGAACAAGTACTACTGCCCAACTTTTGGCTGAACTAATTAAAAAACAGTTTTGAGCAGAGACTACACCATTTAAATATTTAATGCCCAATATTAAAAACAGAGTGAAGATCATTTTTCTGTTTTGATAGCACTACAGCTAAATTACTTTAATGCTGGATTTCAGAAATTTGGCATCACATTCTGCATACAAAGCTGGAGATAATCAACCCATTGTGATAGTTTGACACAAATACATATTATTCATTGTGGTAATGAAATCTCTGGCAAAGTATTGTGTCTCTGAGTTAAGGTGTCCTTATATTTTATTACAGTTAATGGATTATGATAAAAAGGACTAATTAGTAGCCACTTAAGCAAAATGGACAGAGGACTTTGTGTCCCCGTGGTTTTTTTTCCCTGGGTGCCTTCAAATCTTGCAGTCTGTCAATTGCTAATGATAGAATGAACTTTACCATTGCATATTAGCCCCTGAGGAATGAGACAGCAGAGGCCTACTTAGACTGTTACTAAGATGAGTGATCTATTGATTGTTAGGAATTATAATGTGTTTTAAAAGTGAGTTTTTTTAGAGAAGTATCAACGGCAGTACTGTAATTTTGATTATCATTCTAGAAATTATTTTTATTAGTGCACATTAACACAAAAACATATAAGGGTAATTTTGTATTTCTCTAAGGTTGTTGTCTGTGAAGTATAAAAAGGGGTATTATATTAGAGTCACATTTATTGACCAAGTACACTCATATATAAGGAATTGTGATGCCCATGTGCCTTCTGCCTTGGCATTACCCACGTCCAGAGACATAAATTGTTGTTAACTAGTACAAAAAAGACACCAACAACAAGAATGGAGTGAAGTGCTTAATGCAGTTTTTTCCCCAAAGAAAGCAGTGTCTAATAAAAAATGCAGTGCAATTCATAGTTTGTAAAAACGAGTGGTCTTGTTTGAGGTAAAATTAATAAAGAAATAAACCCAAAAGATTGTTTAAAGTCAAAATTCTAAAAATCATGTTGTCTGTCTCTCTGTCTGAGCCCCAGTGCATTTCTCTATCCTGTCTCATTTGTTCACCCCTTCAGTCTGCTCGGCAGGCAGAGACACCAGCAAGCATGGTCAACAATCTTTCGTCTATTAAATAATTTTTTATTTTTTATTTTTATACTGTATTGAGGATTTGTTCTGTTCTGTGTATTGTACTGTATTGTATTGACACCCTTCTTTTTGACACCCACTGCACGCCCAGCCTACCTGGAAAGGGGTCTCTCTTTGAACTGCCTTTCCCAAGATTTCTTAAATTTTTTCCCTACAAGGTTTTTTTTAGAGAGTCAAGGCTGGGGGGCTGTCAAAAGGAAAGGCCTGTTAAAGCCCATTGCGGCACTTCTTGTGTGATTTTGGGTTATACAATAAAGTAAATGGTATTGTATTGTATCATCCCAGCCACCTCGGCTGGTAACCTGCTGGACACCCAGAGCCCAGCTCTGTCATCCTACAACCATTTCACGGTGTCCATGAGGTGACCTTTGAAGCTTTTGGCCACTTCTACTCCTTCCTAGACACAGCAGGAGTGACCCATCCCTGGAGTACTGTTCCTCTTGCTTCCTTGCCTCTTGTCCACTGCACTGGCACAATCTCCTGATTTTTCTCCTTGATCACGTCAATCATTCATCCTTGATTTTCTTCCTTTCTTTTTTTCTGTCATCAGGTTTTCTTCCCTTGCTTTTCTTTCTTTTTCATCTTTTCCTCTCTCCTGTCTGTCTTTCTTAGATTCCTTATATATTCTCAGGGTATATGTGCTTGCTTTAACAATCTGCTGAGGGTCAATGAGGACTGGCTGGGCTCATCGCATTTGCATGTGAACAAGCGATCAGCCAATTTCTCCATTGTCAACTCTGCAACTGCAAGGCTTTCCACGCACACCTCCACATCCTCCAAGCCACACTGTTTTTGTTAAAAAAAAATCATCCACCACCATGGACCCATGAAGCACCTAACCACATGAATTTGACTCCTGTTTTTTTTGTTTTTTTTTATAGCTCTATAAGTATAGTTATACTGCTTGAGAGTTTCTAAGCATGTATATCCTGAACAGTTCCAAATATTCTCACTATAAGGGTAAATCCTGTGAAAAAACTCCTGCTAGTAACACAAATGGCCTTGTAGAATCTTTATAAAATAAAAGATTTATTTTTAAGAAAATGCTTTGAAATAACATTAAGCTCCATAGTGACAAAAGGGTAAAAAGATGAATTGCCTGAAGAGAAAAAGGCAATCCAAGGTGAAAAAAAACCCAATACAAAGTCCAAGGGCGAAGTCAAGACACAGAGCCCAGGTTGAACACAAGAAAATCACAAAAGCACAAGAAAATAATCAAAAAATCCAAAACTCACAACACCAAGAGTGAATTCAGATGAACTGCCAGGAACTATTGGAAACTTTCACCTTAATAGGCTTGAGGGCAGTCCCTGACAGTGTTGGGCAAGTGGTTCCACCTCTTGGGTACCACCCACAAAACATGTTGAGCATAACATAAGGTACATAAACACACAGAAACGAAGAAAATAATATTAACATATTGCAGGAGTTTGACAGTTGGGTCCTTAGAGGCACAGTCATTAGGATTGAGGAAGAACAGCAGGGGGCAGCAGTACTGAATGTATAGGAGCTAGATGTGAGTTTCCCCAGTTTCCACTGCTGTTTCCTATTTTTCAGGAAGTTGGTAAATGTTTTCTTTTCTTTAGAAGAATATTAAATGCAACAAATAAAGCCTGCTAAAACTGCCCAATTCATACTTGTTTACTGAAATGTCACCCCTCAAAAGAGTATTTCCCTTAGACAGTCTTACAAACACAGTTGCTATAAGTAATCAACCACCCCTCTCGGCATTCTCAAACTGTAAATTCACTGTTTTGTATGCAAATTCTCCATACTTTGCTGTCTCCAGTCCTGGCTCCAGGTTTCAATGTATAGATCTGGCACTGATGATTTCATTCAAAGCAAAGGGAGTAGTGGGGTGACATTTATAACTTCACCTAGGGCAACAAAAATGCTAGAGCTGGCTTTGTTCAGTAAGCAAACTGAAGGGGGTCCAACATATGGAACTGTGACATCCATCAGCACCACACAGCTAGCACCAGTCTCTCAAAGGTTTTCATGACCACAGATGCCAAACAAATAGGCCTGTAGTCATTCAGTCGTGTTAAGTGGGTTTTTGGGATTAGTATGACTGTGGCTTGTTTGAAGCATAATGGATCTTCTTACAACACTAATGATTTATTGAAAATCTTTGTAAAGACTGGGGCCAGTTGGTCAAGACAGATTTTTAAGTAGAAGGGTGAGTTGCAATCTGGACCTGCTGCTTTTTTAGTATTTTGTCGCTTGAAGACCCAGGACTCATCCTGTTCACAAATATTTAGTGTTAGTTGAATTGCAGAAGGTGTGGGGGAAATGGTCATGTTTGTTTATATGCTGGAAGGGCTGGAGTCAGTGTGGGGTGTGACTTGGACTTATCAAACCAGCAGTAGAACACATTCAGGTAATCAACCAGTTGATATGATATACTGTATTTCATGATGTTTTGAAATAATGAAATGATAATGTATAAATTCAGCCAAGTATTTCTACAGTTGAAATCATGTGAAAAAGCTAATGAAACCAATGCACCTATTTGAACATAAAATGTAACATATTATAATTTTTAGAGGAAATACAAGCATGGAATGTTCTTAATAGGTAATAAGCAGGCATAATAAATGTTTCCAGAAAACTGGTATCTTATATCAAGGCCCTAGAGAACCATGCCAAAAATAATAACAAAAGAATTTTCTATAATGCTAAAGTAAACTCTTTCAGTGAACCTTGCTTACTGAACTTGGTGAATTTATGCTAAATCAGGTTCATACATCAATATTTTTTGAACAACATTTGGTTTCTTCCCTGAAATCAGTTCCTTATCATTTCTTCACAAAAACCATCATGGACCCACTGTGGTGAAGAGAAAGCCATAGGGCATAAAATTTACATAAAAGGACAGCAACAAGTACATTATCTACTTACCTACATAATAAAAATAATAATCAGTTACCAGAGGCTTGTGGATTTACTAGTGAATGAATGCACTGTTGATTCAGGTGGAGTATTCTGTGTCAACATGGTCTTGTGGTGTATATTCACTACTTCAAGAGATTTAAAAATTAAGAATAATTTTGCCAGACAGATATAGTAACTGATGATACTACTTTTGAAATAAAAGAAAAGGTAATTTTTTATCAGCCAACGAAAACACATTTTTAACAAAAGAGAAATTTCAAAAAGAGGAAACAGGTGTGATTCCAAAGCAAATTAATAAAAATACTAGGGGCACAGAGAAAGAGCATAGCAGGCACAGCAAAGTGGATCAGGAGCAACATCCATCTTTTCATAATTACAGAGGTAAGATAAAACCTGTAGATCTGAGCAGTAATTGGATAAATTATTAGTTGGTATTCTAGGGGAATATAAGTGCAATTCAAAATGGTTTCCCAGCATTTTTGCAGCAGGATCTATCCTGAGCCCACAATTATGTGATGTGCATATATCTACAGTTGTGCTTGAAAGTTTGTGAACCCTTTAGAATTTTTTATATTTCTGCATAAATATGACCTAAAACATCATCAGATTTTCACTCAAGTCCTAAAAGTAGATAAAGAGAAACCAGTTAAACAAATCAGACAAAAATATTATACTTGGTCATTTATTTATTGAGGAAAATGATCGAATATTACATATTTGTGAGTGGCACAAGTGAGTTCAAGTATGCAAACCTCTAGGATTAGCAGTTAGTTTGAAGGTGAAAATTAGAGTCAGGTGTTTTCAACCAATGGGATGCCAATCAGGTTTGAGTGGGCACCCTGTGTTATTTAAAGAACAGGGATCTATCAAAGTCTGCTCTTTACAACACATGTTTGTGGAAGTGTATCATGGCACAAACAAAGGAGATTTCTGAGGACTTCAGAAAAAGAGTTGTTGATGCTCATCAGGCTGGAAAAGGTTACAAAACCATCTCTAAAGAGTTTGGACTCCACCAATCCACAGTCAGACAGATTATGTACAAATGGAGGAAATTCAAGACAATTGTTAACCCTCCCTAGGAGTGGTCGACCAACAAAGATCACTCCAAGAGCAAGGCGTGTAATAGTTGGCGAGGTCACAAAGATCCCCAGGGTAACTTCTAAGCAACTGAAGGCCTCTCTCTCACATTGGCTAATGTTCATGTTCATGAGTCCACCATCAGGAGAACACTGAACAACAGTGGTGTGCATGCCAGGGTTGCAAGGAGAAAGCCACTGCTCTCCAAAAAAAAAACATTGCTGCTCATCTGCAGTTTGCTAAAGATCACATGGACAAACCAGAAGGCTATTGGAAGAATGTTTTGTGGATGGATGAGACCAAAATAGAACTTTTTGGTTTAAATGAAAAGCATTATGTTTGGAGAAAGGAAAACACTGCATTCCAGCATAAGAACCTTATCCCATTTGTGAAACATGGTGGTGATAGTATCATGGTTTGGGCCTGTTTTGCTGCATCTGGGGCAGGACGGCTTGCCTTCATTGATGGAACAATGAATTCTGAATTATATCAGAGAATTCTAAAGGAAAATGTCGGGACATCTGTCCATAAACTGAATCTCAAGAGAAGGTGGGTCATGCAGCAAGACAACAACCCTAAGCACACAAGTCGTTCTACCAAAGAATGGTTAAAGAAGAATAGATTTAATGTTTTGGAATGGCCAAGTCAAAGTCCTGACCTTAATCTAATCGAAATGTTGTGGAAGGACCTGAAACGAGCATTTAATGTGAGGAAACCCACCAACATCCCAGAATTCAAGCTGTTCTCTGCGGAGGAATGGGCTAAAATTCCTCCAAGCCGGTGTGCAGGAATGATCAAAAGTTACCGGAAACATTTAGTTGCAGTTATTGCTGCAAAGGGGGGTCACACCAGATACTGAAAGCAAAGGTTCACGTACTTTTCCCACTCACAAATATGTAATATTCGATCATTTTCCTTAATAAATAATTGACCAAGTATAATATTTTTGTCTGATTTGTTTAACTGGTTTCTCTTTATCTACTTTAAGGACTTGAGTGAAAATCTGATGATGTTTTAGGTCATATTTATGCAGAAATATAGAAAATTCTAAAGGGTTCACAAACTTTCAAGCACAACTGTATATAAGGGTTTAAAGGTGTGCATGAGGACATGGCTACTGTTGTTAAAGACAAAGGAAGTGACAGACTGACAGAGATATTACCAAAGGAAACAGAGTGTGAAGAGTTTTATAGCAGAACACGTTAAAGATTAAAAACAAGCCAATTCATATACAATAAGCCATACTTCAATCACTCTAGTTAGTCACACATCACTGTTCTATAGTTCAATTTATGAATACTAAAACCCACATCAGTGCCATCTTGACTACCAGATATTTAATTTGCAAAAAGATACCTTCATATGTAAATCAATCAAGAAGCTATGGCTGCAGTGCTTTTTTCAATAATACTAAGATGGTAAAAAGAGCTTTTTATGAATGCTATGTTCTGTGATGTAAGTTTGTAAAATAAACAGGACTGAGTTTAACACAATGAAGAAGGAATTGATTATTTATCTCATATTAGCAGAGAGTGAGTAACATAAAGTGATTGACGATCAGTGATGTGACAAGTAAAGACCAAAAGTGTGTGACTAAATTGAAGAAGGGGTAAGTGCTTCAGATTTGGTCTCTAAACATTCCAGTTTACATTTTAGATAGAATTTAAGTCTGCTAATATTTGAGGGGGAAGGGGGGCATGTTTAATAGCTCTAATCAGATTAATATATGGGAGTAGTATATGGAATGGTATTAATCTTGAAAACAGGAAGAGGAAGGAATAAACTGACAGGATGCATTATCTGAATATGTAAATATATTGGCAGTACGAATATTTGGAGGTGCTCTAAATCTGTGGCTGGATGTTAGGAGTTTAAATATTTCTTTGTAACAAGATATGTTAGCAATGTTTGAAAATATTCAGAGCATGTAGAATTCATAGGGGTATTAATTTAAGTATCATCATTACATAATATGCTTTTATTAGAAAAATCGTAAAATACATTTTCTAGTAAAAACCTTCAGCCATTTACTTCAGTGAGTAATGTTATACAGTGTGAGTGGTAAGAGAGTACTGCCTTGACAAAAGGCTTTCTGGATGGGAAAGTGATGAGTATAAATTGTTTCAGGTTTTTTTATAAAATTAGCATCAAAATTCACAATGTCACTGTTTTCTCTGTCTTAATAAAAAAATTGCAGAACATTAGTCAGAGTGTTTAATTAACTAAATTACTGCTCATCAGTCAATTTAGGACACAGTAGTAAGTATCATAACAAGAAATTGAAAAGTACAGCTATTCTAAATTTCTACATCAACATCTAACCTAGTTGAGAACCAATTTTAAAAACCTACTTTTTGACACATGAAGTCATAAATTGCTTTGAACACGTACGGATCTTTTCTATTTCTTGTTCAAAAAGTATTCTGAGAAAAATAACACGGCTTCAATGTCTTAAGCGATGACAGCTTGCTCCAAGCAAATCATCATTGTATAGGCTAAAGCTGACTTACACTACAGCTGAAATTCTCTTCTAATCCCCTGTCTTGCAAGGAATAAGCATTTCCTTGTCAGGTATAGAAAATCTTTAGGAATGTTATGAGACAAGTGTTTCAGTGTTTGTGGGAATTGGATTTAAGCTAAGCCTTATTTGGTTTGATTGTTTTTTCTTAATTAGTGAATTGTTTTGATCACCCCTCATATAAGTTATAGCCTAAAGTGAAATAATAGCGGCATTACACACCGGCTTCTAAAAGAAGATATTATTTGCAGTATATTTGCACAAGTAGTAAAATCATTGTAGACAAATAAAACTGAAATATTAAAAGCTTGTCTTTAAAACTACATAATTCAAATTAGATCTTGGTAATAAGTGGTGCACAACCAGAAATGCATTAAGATTAATATCATATTTTAGGATCATGAAAACAAAATCAAATGGTATCCAGTGTTAAAATTTACAAAATCTTTTTCTTTTGACTGCTCCTATTAGGGGTGGCAACAGCAGATATCTTTTTCCAAATCTTCCTGTCCTCTGCATCTTCCTCTGTTACACCCATCACCTGCATGTCCTCTCTCACCACATCCATAAACATTCTCTTAGGCCTTCCTCTTTTCCTCTTGCTCTATCCTTAGCATCTCTCCTCTGCACATGTCCAAATCAATGCAATCTTGCCTCTGTGACTTTGTCTCCAAACCGCCCACCCTGAGCTGACCCTGTAATGTACTCATTCCTAATGCTGTCCATCCTCATCACACCCAATACAAATCTTAGCATCTTTAACTCTGCCATCCCCATTTCTGTCTCCTTTTTTTTGGTCAGTACCACTGTCTCAAACCCATATAACATAGCTGGTCTCACTACCATCCTATAGACCTTCCCTTTCACTTTTGCTGATACCTGTCTGTTGCAAATTACTCCTGACACTCTTCTCCACCCATTCCACCCCGCCTGCATTCTCTTTTTCACATTTCTTTCAAAATCCCTTTTTCTCTGTACTGTTGATCCCAAGTATTTAAACTCATCCACCTTTGCCAACTATACTCCCTCCATCTTCACTATTCTACTGAACCATTTACACACATGTATTCTGTCTTGTTCCTTCCTTCCTCTCCTCTCTAGAGCAAAACTCCACTTCTCCAATGTCTCTTCAACCTGCTCCCTACTCTCGCTACAGATCACAATGTCATCAGCAAACATCATAGTCCATGGGGACTCCTGTCTAATCTCCTCTTTCAACCTGTCCATCATCCTTGCAAATAAGAAAAGTTCCCTGATGTAATCCCACCTCCACGTTGAATGCATCTGTCACTCCTACTGCAGACCTCACCACTGTCACACTACTCTCATACATATCCTGTACAGGTCTTACATAATTCTCTGCCAGTCCTGACTTCCTCATGCAATACCAGAACTCCTATTGAGGCACCCGATCATATGCTTTCTTCAGGTCCACCAAGATGCAATGCAACTCTTTCTGGCCTTGTCTATACTTCTTCATCAACACCCTCAGAGCAAACATTGTATCTGTGGTGAGTGTTCCTGGCATGCAACCATACTGCTGCTCACTAATCATCACCTCCATTCTTAACCTAGTTTCCACTACTCCTTCCCATAACTTCATGCTGTGACTCATCTATTTTATCCCCCTGTCATTACTACAGCTCTGCACATCCCCCTTATTCTTAAAAATCAGTACCTGTAAACTTCTCCACTTCTCAAGCATCCTGTCACTTTCCAGGATTCCATTAAACAATCTGGTTAAAAACTCCACTGCCATCTCTCCTAATCACCTTCATGCTTCCACAGGCATGTCATCTGGACCAACGGCCTTTCTATTCTTCATCCTCTTCATAGCTGCCCTTACTTCCTCCTTGCTAATCCATTGCACTTCCTGATTCACTATCGCCACATCATCCAACCTTCTCTTTCTCTCTCTCTCATTTTCTTCATTCATCAAAGTACTCTTCCCATCTGCTCAACACACCCTTCTTGCTTGTGAGTATGTTTCCAACTTTATCCTTTATCATCCTAACCTGCTGATGATCTTTCCCGCTTGGTCCCTCTGTCTAGCCAATGGATACAGCTCCCTCCTCTCATACAACTCTCTCTCACCTTACACTTATCTCCTTGTACTCTTGTCTACTTTCTGCATCTCTCTGAATATCCCACTTCTTCTTCGCCAACCTCTTCCTCTACATACTCTCTTGTACTTCCCCATTGCACCACCAAGTTTCCTTTTCCTCCTTCCTCTGTCCAGATGTCACACCAAGCGCCCTTCTTGCTGCCATCCTTACTACTTCTGCTTTAGTTGTTCAACTGTCTAGGAACTCTTCACTGCCACACAGTGTCTGTCTTACCTCCTCTCTGAACTCAACCTTCCACTCTTCATTTCTCATCTGATTCTTGGTTCTGCCCTTACTCTCCTCTTCTTGATCTCCAACGTCATCCTACAGACCACCATCCTATGTTGCCTAACAACAATTTCCCCTCCCACCACTTTGCAGTCTTCAATCTCCTTAATATTGACCCTCCATCACAGAGTATAATTTACCTTTGTGCATCTTCCTCCCTCTTCTTAAAAGACCTTCTTCATTCCTCTCCTTAATGCCACACCTTTCCATCACCTCCTCATCTCCTCCGTTCCCTTCAGCAACATGTCCATTGAAATCCATTCCAATCACACTCTGTGTCCCTTTGGTGCACTGTCTATCACGTCATCCAACTCACTCCAGAAATCTTCTTTCTTGTCCAACTTGCAGGGTATATGCACTAACAACATTCATCATCACACCTGCAGTTTCCAGCTTCATAATCATCACTCTGTCTGAGATCTCCAAAACACTCGACATACTGTTCCTTCAGAATAACCCCTACCCCGTTTCACCTCCCATCCACACCATAATAGAACACTTTGAATCCACCTCCGAACCACCTGCCTTACTCCCCTTCCATTTAGTCTATTGCACGAACAATATATCAACCTTCCTTCTCTCCATCATATCAGTTAACTCTCTCCCCTTACCAGTCATAATGCCAACAGTCAAAGTTTCTACCCTCAGTTCCACTCTTTTTACCTTCCTCCACTCCTCCTGCCTCCAGACACGTCTCCCCCTTCTTCTTCTCCTTCGTTGGCCAACAGTAGCTCAATTGCCGCCAACACCCTGTCAGCTAACAGTACTGGTGGCAGGCGTTGTTAACCCGGGCCTCATCTGATCAGGTATGGAAATTTGTATTGTTGTCCGCATATTGATCTGGCAAAATTTTACACCGGGTGCCGTTCTCCACTTAACCCTCCTCATTTTTCTGGGCTTGGGACCGGCACGAAGAAACACACAGGTTTATTAAAATTAATGAAGTGATGAAAGAAATAAAATGTGAAACATTTACTTAAAAAATATATTAAACATATTTAAGTAATTGCTTTTAGACAGCTAGAATTCAAAATAGTGGCACGAACCTCTTCAGAATTAGTTAGACAATTCAACCTGCACAACTAATTTTACTGAACAGCTTCATTTACTTTAAAAACACATAATTTTACTTATTCATGGGTTGCTATTGATTAATAAGGTAATGACATTTCTTTTGTTGCAATTAAAAGAACTCATTGGCTTCAATCAAAGTAATTAAAAATATCCGATTTTTACTAAAGGTAGCCATTGTAAGAATTTTTTCATGCTATATAATAAATTTAATTTGCACATATAATATTCGTAATGCCTTTAATACTTACTGTATGTTGGTAATCAATGACCATTTTTAAAATCAAATTCTGTACATTAAACATGAAAATCCATTCAGTCCTTTTGATAACATTTGTAAAGTTTTGATGGATGGATGATGGATTTTAAGTTGTGAACAGACAATTTCCAACTTACCTCACAGTTCATAAATAGTATAGTCCAAATGTGCAACCAAATTCAAACAAATTTCTCCAATTCTTGATTTTGGGGTGAGCATCTTAACTTTGCAACATCAGGAAAAAGAGAGAAACTAACCCCATCAGCACACCATTCTATTGACATATTGGTTTACACATAATGTATATACAGTAGAAGCAACTGAAGTTGGCATATGGAGAGCTCAGTAACTTTGGGGATTAGTTTGTGCTTCTTACACATTCTTCACTATAATGTTTTACACCTTTGGCCAAACTGCATCCTGACTTATTAGCTATTTTAAACACTGCTAGTGTGTGCTGATATGCCAAAAAGAACTTGGAAGAGACTTTTTGGAGGAAATAAGAACTTAACTAAATATATTCAAAGAAACATGCATAAAATGGAACATAGTATGGTGGTATTCTAAATACAGGAAGCTGCAAAAAATGTATTTTGTCTGTGAGTGAATATTGAAGTGGTACAGTGCTATCTCACATCTTCAGAGGATTAGTTTGACATGCTGGCCAGTTTTCTACTTTTGTGCAGTTTAAACATTTGCAGGGATTTTTCCTCCCAGGCACCAAAGATGTATATGACTCTAAACTGGCCTTGTGTGAATGTGTGCATCTAATCTGGATCGTAACTTGCATCCAAAAATTCAAGATAGATCATCACACCTTCTATCCCAAAAAACTGAATTAAACAAGTTCTGCAAAGTAAGGGATGGAAAAATGTTTTTTTATTTTCTTCAATAAAATAATGTTTTTTGCTGTTGGGGTCTTAATAGGCCTATAAAACAGCAAATTGTAATGGATCTTTGCATTGCTTACTTCAGTGATGCAGCCCATGGTTTGTTATAATTTGTTTTGTTGTAATTCTCCTCTGTTGTCAAGAACTGACACTGCTTCTAGTCCTTAGAACTGCATTCTTGTACTTGCTCATTTGTTTTTCAGCGGTGTCCAAATTCAAAAGACAGTAATATAAATTGTTTAATAAGCAGTACTAACTATTTAAAGATGAATATCCACAGAAAACAAAAGTAACATAAAAGAATTCCTCGGTAGTGACCCTATTAAGCATCAGTGACCATCTAAATAACAAAGTGTCTATACTCTGCTCAGCTGTTTCCATGCAGGATATGGGAGGGACTCACTCAAGGCAATTAATTAATTATGCATACTAACATGGCTCCATTAAAACAAAGAAAAATTATTGAATCGTGTCCATGTAGCAAACTCAAGTACAGGCTCAATCTCTGGCATTTGCCTGATAATAAATAAGCATGAAATCTCATCTATTTCTTGGAGTTGAAGGCCTTTGATAAATATATGGTATTTAACTAAAAGAATTCTGCTGAATCAGTTTAATCAATGACTTTAAGACCTGGAGGATTTGGATTAGGCCTCCACAATGCCTTCTCTGTTCAAGCCTAAAGTGGCTTAACTCCCTTAGTCTAACAGTGTAGGACTATGGATGTTTTGGTGGGGGTTCTCCTACTTTTGTAGTATGTGACCAGAACTGCACAATACTCCAGCATATTAAAGAGTTTTAACTTAATGGCCCTTGATCATATTAAAGTTTTTTGTTTGTTTGTTTGTTTGTTTGTTTATGAAAGCCTGTTATTTCATTTTTAATTAATTCTCGTTACTTAGAGGAATACAATTACACTGATTTATGTAGCACATTTTAATACAAAGTGTAGTTCTAAGTACTTTGCAATTAATTAAAAAAGAACATTCACAAAAAAAAGTAGAAATGGAAGAATCCCTGACACAAGTGAAGTCAAGTCAAGTTGGAGAGCATGCACTGGTACAGTGTGTTGCCACATCCACTACACGACAAAACAACTCAGGATCCCAGTTGGCAACCCCCCAGGCAGACACATGGTCCAGTCCCACCCTCTCGAAGTGACCCTCTATCTGCCACAGCAAGGTGTTACATCGGTTACCCCTTGGCCTGGTCCAGCCACTCGGGTCCACAACAATGAGGATCTTGCGAGCCAGATCACCCTTGGTGAAACATGTCAAATGGCCGTAGTGCTGTAACTGACGCTCCCTCACAATGCAGGTAGGGTATCTAATTTGGGACTCCATGAGCAACCGCTCATTCGACACAAAGTCAAATCAACAGTACCCAAGGATTTTCTGAAAAGATACATTACCAAAGGAGTTCAGTCTTCATCTCAGGTCACTGGATAGTGTCCATGTCTCGCAACCATATATCAAGACAGGAAGCACCAAGATTCTAAAGAAATGGACCTTTGTCCTTTTGCATAGATATCAGGAGCACCACACACCCCTTTCCAGTGACTTCATGACCCCCCATGCTCTCCCAATCCCACTACTGACTTAATAAGAAGAGTCACCAGAGACATGAATGTCACTGCTAGGGAAAGTAAACCTCTCGACAAGGTGGACACTCTTTCTGCACCGCAGACAGACACACTGCTAATGGCTGTGCCCAAGAGGTTATTAAAGGCCTGGATCTTGGTTTTTATTCACGACACTCACAAGCCCAGACACTCACACTCCTCGCTCAATCTCTCAAGTGCCTCGATCAGAGCCTGCATTGACTCCATGAAGATCACAGCATCGTCAGCAAAGTCAAGATCCATGAATCTTTCTTCACCAACAGATGCCCCACAGCTGCTGGACCACACAACCTTGCCCACCATCAAGTCCATACAAGCATTGAACAGAGTAGGAGCAAGAACACACCCCGTCAAACCCCAGAATCAACTGGGAAAAACACTGAGGTTCTGCCTCCACTCTGCACAGCACTTACAGTACCAGTGTATAGGTCGGCCATGATATCCAGCAACCTCGAGGGGATCCCATGAACACTTAGGATGTCCCACAGAGCAGCAGGCTCAATGGCAACTCTGGTCTCTAACAGAAGCTGAGAGGCCTGTACCTGACACAGATGTAAACTAAATTAATTTGAATATGGATAGTTCTAAAATCTGTAATGGCTAAAATGGCCAAAGTCAGCCTATGATTGGATAAAATATTGTATGCAATGGACAGACGTCCAGGTGGTGTGAAGGCTGAAGAAAGTAAACTTCTAGGGGTTTCAAGGCTAAAAGAAAACCCAGCATCACTTTGGCAATTTACACTATTTAAAAATTATTCATTATTTTCTACATATGATGAAAGGTCCCAAAACAATAATGCCCAAGAATAGCCGAAAATGATTTTATATGCTATTAGGTTCTTACTTGATATTCAGAGTGGCACAATGGATAGTGCTGCTTCCTCGCAACTCCCAGAGATGGAATTAAAGTCAAGGGAAAAATGACTTTTTCTGCAGCATTTGTCTGTTTTTCGAATTTTGTTCCCACTTCACAAAGTCATGTATGTGAGCTCAAATGACAGCTGTGGCATTTCTAAATATGAGGTTGTATGTGGGTATGGACTGGCACCCCTTCTATAGCTGGTTTTTACCTTTCACTTTGTTACAAGATTAGTTGCAAACCCCCTCGACCTTGACTAGAATGAGAGTGTACAGAAAATGGATGAATGGAAAGGTATGTGTTACAGCTATCGCAAAATGTGGATATGAAGAATGACATTTAAACACATTTTTGCTTCTTCAGAAAAGTAATGCTTAAAAAAACAAGTCTAAAGCATGTATACTTTGACAATTTGCTCTGCACCTGGGAAATATCTAGTGAGAAGTTTGTATCCACAGTGCATATATCAAAGGAACAATGAAAGAGTTAAAGGGGCGTCTCTAAAGTTATGTGCAATTAATAGACAGAAATCATTTTCATATGTATGATATTGAATTACATTTCTGCTAATTAATACTAATTAAATAATACAATTCACTTTACTTATGTTGAATTAATGATTAAATGTCATATTAGCAAAGCAGTTACATTTTACTTTTACACTACTCAAGCAAACAAGCTTATATATTACAGTATATATTGTAAAGTTCTAAACTTTAACAAAAACTAAAGGGAATTTCTTAATCATTTTTGCCTACAGTAGTTAGACAACGAGATTTAAATGTCTTGCTTGCTACAGTACTCCATAATAGCAGTCCCTTATTTCTTGTTCAGTCCTCAGAGCAAGAACTCACGTGTACAACAGTTGAAATGAAATTCAATGTTTCCTGCTGGATTCAAACAGTACAGGACCTTTTGAACCGAATATCACTGTACTACAATTTTTTTTCTCTCTCCTCCTGTCTACTGAAATAAACCAAAAATAACTGTTCCGGGGAAAAATATTTGAATATTAGAATGAACAAAGCAGGTATTATATAAATATTTTAATCAATTATGGTTACATATTGTGCTCCTTCACTAAAGCATACATAATTAAATGAGGAACATAAACTTTGTTTTCCTCTGCTAGATAGGTTTCCATTAGATATAAATTAGCATGCAACTGGTATAGTCAGATTGTCAGTTTGGTGTGCTCAGCTTTTGCTTGTATAGCTTCCGCCATGAAACAGCTCTTTTCAGGATGTATATGATTAACTGCAACACAACTATGTTTGGCATATCACTCTTTACATCTAGCAGCAGCCTGAGCACTGTCTGATTTCTTTCCATATCTCAAAGGTATGCATGGTAGATTAATTAGTGACCTTCAATATGGCTATATATGAACATGTGCCCTGTTGAACTGGCATCCCATCCAGGACTGGTTTCTGCCTCAAGGCTGGTATTGGCAATTTAGATTCTGAATTCCCACAAAAACAAAAAAAAAGGGTTTCAGAAAAATTTATGGATAATCAAAAGACAATGTGGTAAAATATTAAGTCAAGGACATATGGAAGCATTCTTAAAATCATCTGAATATAATGTAGTCTCATGGAACTGCCAAGCACTGAGATGATTACAAGACATTTAGGCATGTAAATGGAGAAAAACTATTGGAATTACCAGTCAATTGCTTTTGCTTATCTTTCATCTTGAAGAAGTGTTCACTGTTTCCTGATGGCTCCACTTATACAGCCACATGGGGATGACAGTAATATCATTTTGTAGCTTAAGTAGCCACATCTGGAGTGTTTTATGGTCCCATTTCTTCAGGAGTGGTGGGTTTTCCTCATCAGAAATGCAAAGTTCTGTAAGGGGTTTGCTAGAGACTGCCTAGTTTTTAGTCTTCAGGCAATCTGCTAATGAGCACAACACTCCTCTGAGACAGTCTTTGGAACCTAATACACTGGTAGAAACACAAGCTTTGTCAATTATCAGAAACTCAGACTGAATAGATAGGTCTTTAGACATGCTGTAAACTCTGAGACAGATGGAGCCTGTTTGATGTAAGCTGATGGATTGTTTTGCAGCTTAGAGGCTCTTTCAGAAAATACTCTTTCTCTTTTAAAGTGACAAGCATGACAGGACCTAACTGATCAATCTGGCTTTTATGAAATTAGATAGAGGTTATCCAGCTTAAGGTTTTATTAGTTATTCATGTCATTTTAAAATCAATACAGTAATTAACTTGGATCATTTGGAGTGATGCTAAGACTGGGGTTACATGAGCTATATTTTATAATTTTAATGTTCATGGAACTGTATTGTATGTCAAATAAATTACAGAGAAAGCCGGAGTGGTGCCTTGTACCTGTTGTTGGCAGGACAGGCTGTGTATTCACTTGACCTAGAACTGGATTAAGAGGGTTTGAAAGTGAGTTGGAAACAGACAAATTGTTAGGTAAAGGGCCTAGATTTGGAGTACCTAATGATGAAACCTAATGATGAAACATTACAGTATTCGATTCCCACTGCAGTACCTTACCATATATGACCTTTTCATGTGGAAATAAAGGTGATGTTGTCTTTATTGTCTTTTGGTTTTATCATATTAAAATTAAAGTTTTTTTTTGTTAATATTATAACTGAAAATACACATAAAACTATAATGCTGGTTATCCCATCTATAGAGGGATCTCTAGAGTAATGTGCTAACATACCAAAGGTTTTGCTGTTTCAAATCCATAGAGTTTCCTTCTGGAATTCTCTTTTTTTTCTCTTTTTGTCTTCTTTTACTACACATATATACCATCACAGAAGGAGGTCACTCAAGACCTGGGTTTAAGATTCCCCAGGTCAGTAGTGTGCAATGTGTTATATCCTCACAAGAATACTGTAGAGCACACCTCTGATGTGAGGCAGGAATAAGTGGTGCCGCTATTGGGAGTTCCAACTGTATGGGTGAATACAAAAGGTCATATTTACAACTAGAAGTAGCCTGAACACTGTCAGATTTCTTTCCAGATCCCAAATATATGCATGGAAAGGTGGCAACCTTAGATATGGCTGTGTGTTTGTATGAGCTTCTGCCCTGTTGAACTGGTATGCTATCACATTAATTTCTGTGGTATCCCATCCCATTTAGCATCAATGCCGAGTTACCATCCAGGAACTCTGCAAAGAGGCTAATGTGCTGGAACACCTTGTGCCACTACAATGAATAATACCTATATAACATCAGAGATGATATTGGGGGGTCTCTAGAAGTACTTAGGGTAAAGTATAAAAGAGCTTTGATTCATTTGGTCCATAGAACTTAGAGGTGGGGAGTGGCTGGTGACCAGGGTTCATCTGGTTAAAGGGAGACATTCACTGGTTTGATGAGACAAATATTGATTTCTTTGGGCTGACATCCATGCTCTACATCTTGTGAAGACCAGACACTGCCCATCAGTGATATTATACCATCCCTACAGTGAAATATGGTAGTGGCAGCATCTTGCTTTTCAGTTGCCGGGACAGGGAGACTGGTCAGAATTGAGGGAAAGAAGAATGAAACCAAATTCAGTTAGGTTCTTGAAGGTACTTACACTAAAGAGCATGCGACCTCAGACTAGGGTGATGGTCTGTCAACACAAGAATCAGCCAAAGCAGTGGAAGAGAGGTGAAAAAGAGAGTGCAGACAGGGTGGAATGGGTAGAGAAGAGTGTCAGTAGTAATTTGTGGCAGATGGGTATCAGCAAGAGTGAAAGGGAAGGTCTACAGGACGGTAGTGAGACCAGCTATGTTATATGGTTTGGAAACGGTGACACTGACCAGAACGCAGGAGACAGAGCTGGAGATAGCAGAGTTAAAGATGCTAAGATTTGTGCTGGGTGTTACGAGGATACATAGGATTAGAAATGAGTATTTTAGAGGATCAGCTCAAGTTGGACGGTTGGGAGACAGTCAGAGAGGCAAGATAGCGTTGGTTTGGTCATGTGCAGACGAGAGATGTTGGGTATATTGGGAGAAGGATGTTAAGGATAGAACTGCCAGGTAAGAGGAAAAGAGGAAGGCCTAAGAGGAGATTTATGGATGTGGTGAGAGAGGACATGCAGGTGATGGGTGTGACAGAACAAGATACAGAGGACAGTAAGATATGGAAAAAGATGATCCACTGTGGCAAACCCTAATGGGAGCAGCCAAAAGAAGAAGAAGAAGATACAGCCAAGACAACGCTGGAGTGGCTTTGGGACAATTCTCAGACTGTCCTTGAGTGGCCTTGCCAAAGCCCAGTCATAAACATAAACATTTGTGCAGAGACCTGAAGACAGCAATTTACAGACGCTTCTCATTCAGTCTAATACAGCTTGAGAGGATCTACCAGGAAAAATGGGATAAGCTGCCCAAAACCAGGTTTGCAAAGCTTTTAGAGACTCACCCAAATAGATTTTAAGGTATAGCTGCTGCCAAAGGGGCTTCTATACAGTATTGAATTAAGGGTCTGAATATATTATATGAAAAAGATTTCCGTTTTTTATTTTTAATAAATTGGCAAAACTTTCTGAAACACATTTTCAATTTGTCATTATGGCTTATTGAGTGTAGATTGATAGCAAAAAATGGGAAATAAATTTATTTAAATTTAAGTCTAAAACACAACAGATAGTCCAAAATGTGAGAGGGTCTGGATAATTTTTGAATCTATTGTATATTGTATAGCCTTGTGGGCTTTGATTCTCACTGTAATCCAAAACTCTTACTTTGGGTTCTTGTCACATTTATTACTATGAGTCACTGTGTGAAAGGATTGTATCCAATTAACTGGAATTGCACTCTTTCAGACATTTGTCTACATTTAAAAGAATTTATATTTTTTTCTGTTATGATATTTCGATCACAGAATCATCATTTCTAAATTCTTGTCTTGTATGATAGTGTTTGAAACATCAGTCCTTGTTTTACAATTAAAAGATCTGTTTTAAAGATATGATGATTTGCTTGAGGACATTAAAATCTAAAGCTGCTAAATATGAAGTGTCAAAAATCTTCTTTGCTGCTTAATTAAAGAATGTTAAATAGTGAAACTAAGTAATGTCCCAACAATTTATAATACCTAATAACAGATATTTTATCTGCCTTGAAGGTTTCTAATTTTAATTAATTTTCATAAAAATTTCTTCAGGCCTACTTAAATATTTTTTAGTAAAAAATCAAATATTGCAATTCCATTTTGAATGCCACATGTCTACAGCATTTCATATCATACATTCATAAAGATTACTGTAAATATGATTAGTTTGACAAAAAACACTTTATGGAACTCATTAAGAAAAATGAAAATAAAGATATTCATATGACAAGATTGCCTAGCATTATTTCAGTAATAAAGAGCATTCTGTTTTTAATGTTGCGGGCATGTTTTAGTAATATACAGTTTAATTTCAGGTAGACATAACAATGTGATCACATAATATTCACTTAACCTGCTTATTTTAAGGTCATGTAAGTGTATAGCTGAAGCAATAAGCTACTGAGACTCTCTGGTGGCTTACATTCATGTTTCCTGTAAGATGTTAATGCTCCAGTTGTTTATACTCTCTGTTTCCACATTGACATAAATTATACGAGTTCATATCCACTCTTAACTTCAAAGGGCGTTCAAAGAAAACAAAATGAGACACCTCTAAAATAGGTGAGAGTATTTCCCACACCGTTAGCTATAATACTGAGTGGGTTAATGCACTAACATTTCACCTCTATATTGTAAAACTACAATCTACCATCTTCCAAGTGAGCTCCAGGTGCAAACGAATTCTGTCTACTCCACCACCACCAGTTATATTGATAGCAGAAAAGGCCTATTGATTAATGGCTTCTAGGGATGCATTTGACACTTTTTTATGGATCAGAGAAATAAGACGCAATTTGTGTCTGCTAGAGTACATCCCTTCTTAGCAAAAGAAAAAAAAAAGCAGAGGTCATAGACATTATAGAAATCCAGGGAGAAACATTAGATTAAAATTATTCTCGTGGGCATTATAATAGTCTGTTTTTGATCCTCTAATAGAGTGTAAGATCAGTTACCAGTGATCAGGCTGAATAAAAGAAAGGACACCACAACTGGGATAATGTGAAGAGAAATCTGTGCTTTGAGAGAGTAACTTGTACCAGCTGTGCTTCAATTTCATCGAGAAAGAGTATCTGGCTGACAAGACAAATGAGCTGGCCATGCCTACACTCAATACCATTTGTTGCTGTTGTTTGGGACTTTTTCTGCCATTTTGCAGTGTTCAGTAATGAATTCTCCACTGTACTTCTGCTGCCCAAAAGCTGTCAGGAAACAGCTAATGATGAGTAAAAAGACATTCATCATCACCATCCTCCAGCAACGTTTTTCTGCTTCACCAAACCCTGAAACTTTTTTTTTTTCTGATGCCCTTTGTCTATAGGAGTTCTTGTGTGTTTAAAGTATGAGTTTCCTCATTCTTCCCATTACAGAACTAAAAGGGCTAGTCATTTCAGACCTGTTAAATGATTATTGCTAACAGCAGTTTGTTTATGGGCAATATTTCCAAATTAAACTCTAATTGCTCATGTTAGTTTGGGTACTTCTCATGATCCGTCTGCTTTGTGGACATCTAACTTTAGATTTCAACATGAACCTCATTGTACGGCATCTTCAGCTAAGCTAATTCAAATGTTTAAAAGCATATAATATTACAATTTTCTTTAAATGCACTTCAGTAGTGACTGACTTCAAGCACAGGACCACCTAAAAAAACACCATCTGGTGCTGTTTGCTTAACTTATTTTTTCATACTTTGCTTTTAGATCATTCATTCATTCATTTATTGTTTTGTAAGTGGCATAAATTTACTTGTACACCAATATGCACAGCTTGCTTTTACATCATTCATGTATTGTTTTGTAAGTGGCCTGAATTTATTTATGCATTAATATGCACAGCTATGGTACCAATCTGGTGAAGCCATTCTTGTAAAAGCTTAATAAATGGGCACCACAACTTCTTACATTTAACACATCCGCACCTATTGGTCCTCAAGCAGCTGCTATATAATTATTACACCACATTAATAAAAAATGTATAATAAATGTGGTAATCAAAATCTTTTCAAATATGTACAGTTAAATTAGAGCATTTAATCATATACTAATATTAAACACGATTGCAGTAGGGGTTTTACATTGTAATTAACTAAAACATTTCAATAAACCATAATTGTTGTTATACCCAAATCACATTTCCAAGAATAAGAACTGACACCAAAATACACAGAACAGGGGACAGTCTGAGGAAGACATCCCAGAGACAAAGAAACCCACACTAGCAAGTGGAGTGCAATGGAGTAGACAGCTGGAGCCCTCCAGGAACAAGTCCAACACAGCAAACAATAAAGGTGCCTGAAACTCTAACTGAGGAAATGAAACCTTAGAGGATTAGAAACTTACAAAAGACAGAGTGACTATAAAAAATGTTACTTCTTTTCAGTATTTCCACATTTTATTGCAATACAACATTGAATCACAGTTAGATTTAGTTTTCTTTGATCAAAATAAAAAGACTGTATAATATCAACGTGAAAACAGATCTCTTAAAAGTGATGTAGATTAATTACAAATTTAAAACACAAAGTAATTGATCGTATAAGTATTCAGCCCCTGTAATATGACATACCTAAGTCATCACAGGCACAGCAAAATTGTTTTAGAAGTCACATTAATAGGTAAATGGAGATCATCTGACAGTAGCCAAGTGGTTACAGTTGATTGAAGTATAATGGTCCTTATCAGGAACTTTTAGTAAATCAGTAGGGTGGCCTGACCTACTCAATAAAAACAAAGAACACTCCAAATAACTCCATGAAAGCACAAGTCAGGGGATGAAAACAAACAAAAAAACATCTGAGTCATTGAATTTCCATTGAAGCCCATCAATTATTAAGAAATGGAAACAGTATGGCACAGCTGTAAATCTGCCTAGAGCAAGAAGAAGATTAGTGACTGAGGTCACCAAGAAACCCATTAGAACTCTCAAGGAGTTACAAGGTATATTGGCTGAGATTGGAGAGACTATGCATACAGCTTTTGTCTAGGTGCTTTACCAGTTGCACGTTTATGGAAGAGTGTCAAAAAGAAAGTAACTGTTAAAAAAATATGTATATATTTGGACGCGAGTATCATTAAGCTTTATGACCTAGGAACCAACTATTCTATATCATTTCATTAAGTATTTATCACTCTGATACTGATCTTTCTGATCATAAAATAGGTCATTATGATAACAATTGACAAAAAGTATTCATAATTAGTTGCAGAATTACTGTATTTGATGGTTCCTCTAGAGTACCTCTTTCTCTTGCACAATTTTACTCAAAATAATCAGCACATCGTCATCTCATAACAGACATAAGTTTCGAGTTTGGTATTTTTCTGTCCAGTTCGAGACCATCCTCAAGAAACTGTGACACACAGTCACACACACACAAACAGACAGACAGACACGCACCCATCATCAAGATATCGATGTTTTTGGTATCAGAGAACCCTAAAACATCAAGGGCCGTTGAAAACCAGAAATTGAAATTTTTGATGAATCTTAAGATGTTGCTCCTCCCCCATAGACGATAGGTTATGGTGGGGAGGTAGCAATGCAAAAAAACACATAACATCTGTGTTAGAGTTTGAAGGATCTTGGGAGACTCTGAAGTCAAGTTGAATAAGGTTCTAAAGTCAGATGGGACCAAAATTAAGGTTTTTGGGAATCAGACAAAAAACCATGTTTGGCATAAGGCAAACACTGAACATTATTAAAAACACACCACACTCACCATGGAGCATGGCGATGGCACCATCATAGTGTTTGGCTGCTTTTATGTAGCAGGCTCTGAAAGACTTGTAATGCTAGTAGGAAAAATGAATTCAGCAAATTATAGGGAAGTCCTGAAGGAAAACCTGGTGCAGTTTGCAAGAAACCTGCACCATGGGAGAAGACATACTCTCAAATTATTGTAGCGGTCAATTTAAGTAATGTTAATTTGTGCAGGTGTTACTTATAATATTTACAGTAGCTCCAAAATAAAAGTGAAGGAAAAAAAATGGTACTTTTCTATTATCATGACACAAATCAGTGGGGCCACCGCCCCGACTGTCTTCCACTGAGAGTCACGCATGCACAGCATGCCATGTCAACAGTTAACGCGAAAAGATTAGTGGCAAGGAATTCTATTTGATAGTGCAGTGTACCCCGGAACAATGAAAATTTGGGAACTACCAAACAGCAAAGAGACATCCGTGTCCTTTCTTCAGAACACAGGTATTCTTCCTATAGAAAGGCAGTGTCCCTGAAACCACCCTATGAAACTATATTTCTCTGACCAGGTAAAGTGGAGGTGCTCCAGGAACACTTGCTGCACAAGTGTCACCATCCAACAAGGGAACTGACTGGAGAATTCACCATTACCATTCACGACTGTGAATTCGTGGTGTGAGGAGCTAACCTCAGTGAAATAGTGTGAAAACCAATTAGACATGACGAAGGGAATAATAGTTTTACTGGAACAACTTATATGCGGGAAGTTTACGTGTGGCATGTCAGTCATTGCGAGAGGACACAAATCGGAGGCGAGGGACTATGCATCGAAATTGACAAAAGTTTGCCTGACACGCCAGGTGAAGAGGGAGGCCCCAAAAAGTAGAGGAAGAAGAAGAACCTACTGTATACACAAAGGTCGGCACTTATGTCCACTACACAGTTAAACAAATCAGTACCACTGATCTACATGTAAGCTCAAAGATCTGGCATTCAGACCATGTTTTTATACCGCAAGCCTTTGTTGTCCATCCAATCCTAATTTACTTTACCTGTGGATTTCCAATAAACTGTAATGGCGACATGTGCACTGTTCATCAACACCTGCTCAGGTGCAGTCCACCCTATTTAAATGTTCCCGCACTCGCGCACGTGCGTGTACCCGTCTGTCTTGGTGACATGAAGGCACCTCGTTCAGCCACTGGTGAGTACTGGTTTACGATCTCCCGTTTTCTTTTCTATTCCCTTTTGCGGCTACTCTGAAACTGAAACTGTAACTGTGCTCTCTATCCTTGTGACCTGTTCTTCTGGATTTAGATATAGCAATTCCGCCTTCTCTCCTGCTACGGTTATGGGAGTGTGCCTTAGCTCGAAAAATGGCCTCAGATGCGTGTCTTGCCATCAGCTAGTTCGAGCCCCACAACTTGCTCTCGGAGCACCTGTAGGCCTCCAGGCAGCCCTTTGAGCATCCTGGCACTCAAACCGACAGTGAAGGTTTGTGTAGCTGCCGTGCTAATCTACAAAGGGGCACTAAAACAGGTAAACAAAAACTATTTCTAGCATTTTTTCCTGTGTTCGTGGTAAGCTGAGCGGCCGTGTCTTCATTTTGTTTATTTCAACAGCCAATGAACTTGGCTTGTGACACTCATATTTTTTTTTTTTAAAGACAGTTTGAAATGTATTATACTTCTAGTTTATGCAATTTGTAAGATCAGCTGTTTGAATATGCAAGTACAGAGATTTTGGAGGCTTATTTGTTATTTTTATAGTGTTTTTTCATTTTTTTGGTTATTACCTATTTTTTCTTTTATATAGTTTTTGAACACTTACAGCACTGCACATCTAAGTCATCATTAGAATCCACTGCAGCCATGTTTTCAAAGTGCCACCATGCCATTGCGTCAGCCCACATCTTCACTGTCTTACATGTTCTGTATGTAAATACATTTACAAGTGTGATATTGTGGTGGCTGCTTCATTAAAATAAGATTTTCTTGTTTTGGCCCAGTCAAGTCTCAAATTAAGCTATCTAGATTTTCCTTTGATAAAAATACTCTTTCACTAGGTAAATTCACATGTTGCCAGTAGCAGCTCCTGGTATTGATCACTGAGTGCAAACCTGTCTAAATCCTAGATGGACATAAAAGAAGAAAAAAAATTACAAACATTTTCTATTTGGATCATAAAATTTAGCATAGTGTTTATTCACTTTATTTTTATTTTAAGTTTTGAAAAAAAACCCAGCAATGATAATGAAAGAAATTCCTTAAACAAGTACATATGGTTCACATTAAGAAAATGTTTTGATGTTTATGATATACATATTTCTTTTCACATTTGAATCACTCAATAGCAAATGATATCTTTTATTGAAGGTCACACAGTGAGTTTATGGTGGATATATGAATATTATATATTTCATGATATAACGGTATTGAGATATTTCAAATGTGAGTTAACAGCTGATATTTGATTGCAATGCACACGACTTAAAATAATTTGATATCCAATCCAACAAAATGTCAACCTGAGACTTGCTACCCCCACAGTTGCAAAATAAGTATTCATGACATGCATAAAGAAAATGTATTCCTAAAGATTTATCATAATAAAATGTACAATAGCATAACATAAAAAATTCTAACATATGGAAATTAATCCTAGCATATTTTATTTCTTAGGTGATTATATAGATCAATTGCATGTGTTGGTCATACAAATACTGTAATTCAGTCTGCTCTTCTCAATCAAACAATGTTTACCCATAATAGGAATATAATTTAAATTTCATAATAGATAGTCTCACATGTAGAAAATTATTCTGATATGAGTGGATGTGTGTGCATGACTTTGCCCTGATACGGACTGGAACCTCACCAGTTGGTTTTCACCTTAAGCTTAATGTTTTGGAAATGAGCTTCAGCTCCCTGCAACCCTGACATTGGATTAATCAGGTTCAGTTAAAGAATGACTAGACAGATCTAGCCACTCAGTCTAATAAGGCTAAAGGCCCGTTTATACTTGGTATGTTCGTTTGATGTAAATTTCATCAGCAGTCATGTTGTGCGGACATGCGTGTCTGTGAGCACATGCTTCAGGTTTTTGTGTTCAAGAGGTCTTTTGCTCGCCTGTATGAGTTGACTGCACGTGTGCTATACAACAAAATCTAGATGTGTTTGAAATGTGTATGTAAGGAACAATTCTGCATTAGTGCATGATCACACACTCACACACATACAAACACACACACGACTGTACTGTAAACAAAACATGATGCGTATCCTCTGTCTGCAATCACATCCGCAGCTATCTGTGTCCATTTAGTTTTGAAGTATAAGCATTCCTTAAGTGGGCAACATCTTTGGTAATAAGTTGTCACACTCGTGCGCATGGGAGCTAGCCACAGGGACCAAAAGAAAGGAATCCATGCCCAGCCGGAGGGTGGTGGGGTACATTCAACCATCTTATTTTGTCCCCGCAGACCAGATATGGGAAATTCCACCTGAATATGAAGACGTCACTTCTGCCTCAGCTCTGAAGATGTCACTTCCTCTCCCGGCCCCGAGGACCAAATCACTTCCTGTCCTGGCCCCGAGGACCACATCACTTCTGCCAACATCCCTATAAAAACCCACAACCTTCCTCTGTTGATCAGTTCTGTTTTGGTCTCTGTTCTGTACATTATTGTGCTGAATATTTTGCTTGTTTTTCAGCCAAGGTCAAGTACATGGGTGGCTGACCCAAACCTTTGTCTTGTGTCAAGGCATCTTTTTTCACAAAATACATTCTAAAACTAGATACTTTTTAAGTGTCTTGATATCCTGTCCATGAGTGTAGAAACAGGAGAACAGATAAGATGAAAATGCACTCTAGGCAAAGTTCCATGTTGTCATAGAATGGAATCAGTTCAAATTCATGTATGTGAACACAACTCTCCTGCAGCAGTGGCTCCAGAACCTCACATGTTCTAAGTGCCTATTACAAGATACAGTGGAGTGTACTGTTGAAAGTTTTTCCTAACTACAGTACTTAAAACATCTGTTTACAGCATTGGCAAAGTGCTGTGAGCCCTCCAATATCAAAGACAAAAAAAAGTTTCCATTTTTCAATGGCCTGGACAAAATGCCCATTTCACTTCATTGGTCTAAGATACAGCTGTTGGATGGAGTTTCTGTTCCAGTGCCCATTTCTCCAAGGTTTCACACATAATGATCTTCTTTGCTGGCATGCAATTTATATCTGCTGGGTAGTTGACGATCAGTTGACTCACATCTTTAGCAAGACAAAATGTGGCTTTTGTACAGTGTAAGAGATAAGAAAAAAAAAAGAATTTAAACTGCCTGCCTATTAAACTAGGACAACCTGACTTCATTTGTACCAGCATTAGGAAATGAGATTATATAAAACATTTAACTTGATAGTTTTTCTCTGATAACAGTTTACATATAAGATGTCCTATTTCTTTGGACCAGATATTTACTTAATTTTTAATATGTTTAACTAATTTAGAACTTTATATATACTTGATGACATAAACGGTGTTACTAGAATATACCATTTATCTGTATGCCGATTGGTCTAAATTAAAATATATTTAAATTGGTCATGTCAATGCATCTAAATAAGATTTCTTCAGTCTGGCATGTTGCATTGAACGAGAGCACATGGGAACCCAGCTGTTGGTGTAAATTAAGGATATCAATTTTGTAGTTCTTTTGTAACGATAACTCAAGACTCTTCATCTGCTAAGCATTTTATGCAACATATGATCTCATCATCATGTTGCTTATGTGACTTACTTTACTTTAGGAAGGATTGGAATTGTGGAACCCTTGTCCAATTGCATTAAAGATGGTCTTGCACTCTTTGAGTCTAGCACCATGTTGCTCTTCAAAGTAAAAGGGATCGCTCTAGCCTTTGTTGTGGGCACACCCCACACAATAAGTGTCCTTCTAAATATAACAGAGTTATGGGCTGGTTTAGAGCAGGGAAAACATATAGAGAGAGCAGATCTTGTGCTTGCATGGGTTATAAAAAAGGAGTAGGTGTTTTGCCATTAGTTTCTTAGATGCACAAACGCTCAACCTTTTAGTTGACGATTGATGCAAAGTTTTGTCCATCAAGGTTACCAATCATTGATTTATGGCTTTTTGTTCACTGACAAATCACTTGGCCTGTGATTGATCAGTCTAATCAGATAATCACAGATTCCATATTCCAAAGAGGCCCTATGGGGAGAGAACTGAAACTTGATCTAACATGAGTCTGGCAGCTGCCTCTTAAGCAAATGAAAGCACCGAAGCAAAACAAAATGGGTAATGCCAGTCTGTCCTACACTTGTGTGGGGTGGACACACCACTTTGGGGAAGAGTGGCAGAGAGAGGGCATAGAAAATGAAGGAGGAGCATTGAAATCAGGGAGATGGAGAGTCAGGAGATTAAAGAGGGGAGACAGCAATTAGTAGTAATTACAGTAATGTACATCATAGGAAAAGACTGAAATGAAGAAGGGCAAGTTAATAGGGAGACAAAGCTCATCTTATTGTTTTAGAGGCGTGCGCCTTAGCCCAGGGTAACAGAGGCACCATTTGTTACAGAGGCCCAATTAATAGTAAAACAATGAATCTCTCTAAGAAATGATAGTCCTGTGTAGCTTATATACACTGGTCACAAGGACAAAAGTATTATCAAATGGACAGCTTAATATTATTTTTTTATATACACCAAAAATAGGCAGACAGTAATAAAGAGAAAGCAATAGCTTTAAAAGTATTCACTTTCTTCATTAAATCTGCATGTAACATTCTTTCATATAGTCCTTCTGTTGTTTAATATTTCATACTGAACATTTAGGGGATGTTAAATAATCCAGTACAATCTTGGCTTTCACTATGGTATATATGAATTAAGTAATATATTCCAGTTTAGTAGAAAAAGTTGCTGCCAAAAATGTCATCTGTTACACATATGGCAGACAGGAGCTAGGGGTTTATGATATAAAAAAACAGAATAGTTATTTCAAGTTTTGGAATGGAAAAATACAGCCAACATCTAATTGTCCAATGTAATAATGCTGTTCTAGATAGATTATCTTATTTAATAGCTACAATCCATCTAGAGAGTGTCATTACTTTTCATGGTTTATTTTTCTTGTTGAAATATTATCAAACTGTTATTCCCTAAGAAAGAAAGCTCCTCAAAAAAAAAAAAAATTGTGCCTAATTTACTATACAGGAGAGTTCAACGCTTTCAGTGTATAAAAACTTTGCTAGTTTATCTGCAACACAACATTCTAGAACAAAATCACTGACACAGTTTACTTTGCCTTCTCCTGTTGGACATTCCTAAGCTATAAAGAAAAGCACTTGAAATGGTTTAAAAACACAGAACACATCCTAGCATCACGTCAAGAGCAGGCCTTAAAGACATCCCCAAGACAAAATCATTTAAGTCTGCAATAAATTAGGAAAAAATTAATTGTGCATAAGAAGAGTTGGAATATTTCACTACTTTTGGGTAGACTCTATTTTGTTGTGGGGAGGTTGTGTGTCACACACCACAATCCATTTAATGAAGACACTTGCACTATGTTAACTGGCAGAAGACATCCACAAATCTAGATTACAAATGATGCCATAAGCAATAGAAGAACTCCTATGGTCTTGTTTAGGGACTGCCTCCAAACACTAAAAGTGGTGTGTGTCCTGGTGACACGAACAGAGTTCTCCTTCACTCAGCTCCCACCATTTCATGTAGCACCAGCGAGCCATTGCAGCTTATTTAAGCAGACCCATCAGAACCAATTCCAGTTTAATAACTTTTTAACTAAGACAAGAACTCATGCCAAGAGTAGAAACACAAGGAAGCATAGAATTGGATGAGGAAACCAAAAAAGGGTTTTGGAAGTATCTAAGTGTCAGTGTACTTTATGGAAGAAGGAATGAGGTTTGGCACTGTGCTGGCAAGGTGCATGTGATCCTCGTTATTCTACTTGTTGCAAAATAGTCTGTCTTATCTACCACGGGGATTATCAGACTATAAATATAGAGAAGTGTGTCTTTGTATTTGTAGTCTCTCTTGGAGTGATTGGGTGGTCATTTTGAAGACAATTTATTCTCATAAACAGTTGTGATAACCTGGAATTAACTTGAGTGTTGCCATTGGAGATGAAATTCTCAGTAAATTAAAAAAACATGTCTAATTCAGATGAGGTATTAAGGCAATTTTAAGGCCATGTCTCATTACATGAATTTTCCAGTGATTTTTAATTAGATACAGTAATCTTAGTGAGTCTAAGGCTCCCTTGAAGTTAGTTGCCTAATGTGACATGCTCATCAATTCACTCCAACTAGTCATTGGGGTGAGCGCTGTGTGCATGAGAACCGGCAAACAATGAATACTCATCTGGAAATACAATACAATGCAGCAACCTCACAAACTAAAGGGAAGCTCGTCTGTCTGATGACTTGTGTTTTGCACATCTCTGCAGAAAAAACAGAAAAGTAGAAGGCTCAAGATTACGGCTGAACTCACTGTAGCTGTTAGCCCCAAGTACAGACTCGGTCAGGCAGCACACAATTGGCTATCACAAAAATGAGACATGGGCAGTGATTTTCAGTTATTTAAATTGACACGGTCCAGAATGAGATCAGAAAATGATCTGGCAAACCTAACATATCCCATGACTAGAAGTCATGTAATATGACATCATCTTTATACATTACCTAGCCAGGTAAATCCAATGGGCTGAATGACATTCTTTCATGTGTTAAATATCTTACTCTTATTTTGTTAAACTCCAGTACGTATGGTGTAACAGGCAGTACCTCAGTCCCCTAAATCAACCATCAACTTCAGAAAAAATGTTTGCTCAAAAAAGGTGCTTTTTACTGACCACCATCTGTTAAGGGTGACTGATCAACATTTGTTAGCATAATAACAGTGGGATATTCTGCTTTTAAATAAATTGTGAAAATCAGATGTTATTATTTTCAGATGATGTTGTCCTAAGTACTCACTAGGCTACCGTTGTGAAATATTTTTACATACCATAGTATGAAACTCCTGGAGAAGCTTAATTTGGATTAAGCATGTTTGGAAATTTATGGACAGATTGCCTAATGTACTGCGGTGGGCTGGCGCCCTGCCCAGGGTTTATTTCCTGCCTTGCGCCCTGTATTGGCTGGGATTGGCTCCAGCAGACCACCGTGACCCTGTAGTTAAGATATAGTGGGTTGGATAATGGACGGATGAATGCCTAATGTAAATTAGTTGAAAAACCTTTTATTTTTTTAGAGATATTAAGGAACATATTGCAAGACACAATATTCAGTATATCCATGAATATCAAACCATTGCCAACCATAAATGGTGTGAGTGATGTCATGACAGTGCTTAATAATTGCAAGTAACATGTCTCTGTAAAGAATGATGATTTAAGGGAGATGCTGTATTGTACAATGGAAATGTCAGGTAACATTTAAGTTAAAGAAATAATTTATCATTATGACTTTACCTCAATTTTAGAGTTTTGCAGTCTACACAGTAACTTATATAATAGTCTCCTGATGCCTTCTTTTATGTATGTCAGCATTTTTTCACCTGTGCAGACATCCCCAGCTATTCTTTTCTAAAGTGACTGGATTTTTAGAAGACAAATTTCTCCTAATCCAAGTTATTTCAAGAATAAAGTGAATCAAAAAGCAGGCAGTATAACTGTCTGGAACAAATGTTATTTGTTATTCCAAATTAGTAAGTGATATACACTAACTATAATAAAGACTACTGGCAGGGGTGCCTGATGAAGGCCAGAGTAGAGTAAAGTGCAGATGAGGCTACTAAATAAATTCCCCAGTCAGAACAATTTTAGACCCAAATCAAAATTTCACTGATTAAACTCACTGTGGGGAACACACTTTGCAGTTCTCAAAATGCCTTCTAAGGGTAGTTATAATGAGCATATGTAGTCAAATTTTGGAATAAAACACAGCCCATGGTCTTATCCTGTACAAATGGAATATGTACTGTGACGGACAGCCGGGTCCCATGCCCGGCCGGGATGCCCCTGCTGCGTATACTCCGGGGGAGCCACCATGGACAGTTCAGTACCTCCCCTGGGACGCTTGGTGGCAGCCTCCATGGCGGACGGCGATTCCCCAACCACCCGCAGGGCTCCATGGGAGATGGAGTCCTCCACAGCCTGGTTGGGGGCTCGGGTGGCCGCTAGGGGGAGCTGCATGGACTCCGCAGCCTGGCTGCTTGATTTCTCAGCCCCACCCGGAAGGGCAATTAGGACCAGGTGGTCAACCCCCTGGAACTCTTCCGGGTTGGATATAAAAAGGGCCAGCCACCTCCACTCGAGGCCAGAATTGGGAGGAAGAGGACGAGGTTGCCTGGGAGAAGTTGTGGTGGAGCTAAAAGGAGTATTGGGGGTGTGAGTAAAAGTGCTTGGGACTGTGTTGTGGCTGGGGGGATTACGGGGAAGACGTGCCCTCCAGCTGAAGAAAGAAAATAAAAGCCCTTTGTAGTTGAAACATGTGCCTCTGCGTAATCTGTGCCGGGTCGGGCACTATATAGCGCCATATCACAGTACATAACTTGGTGGAGAGAGGTGTGTTACAAAAATGTTTAGTAGCAAATGTGACAACTAAAAAATGTAAAATCCTCCAACTTTCAAATATGTTAACTAAGTCACCAAACGTATCTGAATGTTACACCATTTAAACAGTCTAATTTTGTCCAAATAATGATGTAGAAGGTGTAGCAATACAGTTTGTTTCAAAACAATGAAACAGAATGAAATAATCAACAAAAATGGGACAACTGAAGGAATTGTTTGTATCAGCTTTTAAGATGTAATTAACTTCCTTTGCTGCAAAAAAGCTGCAAGTTGTTTGACACATTACTTGTTTCTTGAAGAAGATCTTTTTGTATAACTCTGAAAATGACATTATTTTTCACTTTTTTAAATAACAATCAAGGCTGACCCTGCACTGTGACCCTCAAAGTTAATGTGAAAAGATGATTTCACCTTTGGGAGTTAAGAAAGTATATCAAATAACCTATGGCCGTTTACTGCTTACCTTTGTACAATTTCAGGTAATT
Organism: Polypterus senegalus; assembly: GCF_016835505.1. NCBI lineage: Eukaryota > Metazoa > Chordata > Cladistia > Polypteriformes > Polypteridae > Polypterus > Polypterus senegalus. The sequence goes on along the minus strand of NC_053162.1, from coordinate 51,407,838 downwards.
CTTTAGACGTGAACCACTTAAATTTAAATAAAAAGTGGAAAAACGGGGTGTTCTGAAACGTTTGGCCAGTAGCAGAGGTCTAGTGACAGGACAAGCAAGTTAGGTAATTGCCTGTCTCCCTGAACTGGCAGCGGACCCCCTCCCAAGGGCACCCATTTACATAGCTACACATTACAATGGCAGATCTTTGGAAATCTTACACTGCAATGACACAGTCAGAAACCTCCTTGGGCAGTATCTGTGGCTAGAGTCTTTGTGATGAACATTATAAAATGTAATGTTAAATGTAAGCAGTGCTGTTTTCATGATTTATGAAGAGCATTTACATGTCTGGAAGTGAAAAGCAGAAAAAAAAGAGCAAGAACATGAGGAATAGAAAAGCAGAACAGTGGCAAACAGTGGAGAATCTGTAATATTAATTTAATTAAGCCATTCTTGATTCAGCTTGAGTTTCTCCTGGATTGACTGTAGTCAGCGCATGGCTAAAATCAGCAGCACCAATTCAGCCATAGGGTATGTGGGTAACAGCGAGACAGGGGACAAAAGTTTGTCTCTAGGCACCAAGAGCAGACACTCAGCACTTTTATTTACTTTTTTACTTACAGTATTTAGATTTTTAGAATCTACTTTATTCTATTTTTTGTTTTTTATTTTCTATACAAATGTCATATTTATTATACTGTTTTATTTATAAAATGTGTTTTTCACAAAATTAAAATACTTATTAATTTATAATTTATGCTAAAATAATGGTTCAGTACTAAATTTTATTGTGTCAGGACTTGGGAGGGTGAGTTGGAGAGCCCCATGGAGTTTTTTGCCTAGTGCTCCCAGAGTCCTTAGAGCCACCTCTGTCCTTTAGTGTATTTGTGTGTGTGTGTGTGTGTGTGTGTGAAGTAGAACTATGGTGTAAACCCAGGGTTTATGTGCACTGACTGGTATAAGTAAGTATGGGTATATGTATGAGTATGCCTTGTGATTAGGATTAACATCGTATAAAGGAGCATTTTCCACTTTGCACCTGATTCTTTTAGGACAGGCTTATCTTTGCACCCTGTGATAGAACAGTTGGATTTAGGGGACAAAGTGTATGCAGTGATGGTGTTAATGTGCATCTTTAAGAATACTCAATAACTAAAAGCTATGGGGGACTCTGTCTGTATTGGTTTTTTAATTGGATGTATTTATTTGAATTATCTGCTTAGTTATTACCTTATTTATTCTTCCTTGGTCTTTTTCTTGAATAAAATAATAATAACAATAATAATAAAACAACAGGCACACAGGCACAGTGCTTCATAGATGCAACTCGGAACTCTGAGATCAAATATCCCACAGGGAAAATCTGCATTTATCATCCCAAACTCAAAAATAATTAAAGTTCTCTGCCAAGCTTGAGGTGATAAAAAGTGTCATTTTTTGTTTATGCAGGTTCTTGGATGTGCATGCATTGCATATGAGACCTGTCCAACAATAGCAGTGATTTTACAAAGCCTGAGTTTTATTAAATGGTCCTCCATTATTTTATTATTGCGCCAGCTGTTTGATTCCATTTCATGAAAACAGTTAATCTCAGTTTTCTTTTTTTGGACATTATTCTGGGTTTTAATAAATTTAATTTTAGGAATTGGGTTTAAATGGAAGTGGCTAAATATGACACAGTGTTACAGTATAACTAACCTACATGTGACATTTACAATAATCTTTCTATTAGGGCTGATAGTACTTCACATCATTATTTGCCAATAAATTATAAATTTGTCCAACTGTAAAATGCATTCCTTAACATTTTAAATAGTGATTTCCAAAATGTGTAAGTAAATAAATCATTCTTGAAAAGAAAATTCTATACAAAAGAAGAAATTGATTACAATTTTTAAAACTTTCTTTTATAAAAAGGGCATTTATTTCAAAGTCATTGCTTCTTGGACTGAAGCACTTAATAAAGCAACAGTACAATGCTCATAAAATATAAGTGTGATGTCATAACAATTTCTTACATGTTGAAATACTGATATCTGCATGTATACTAAAATAAGAACTTTTAAAATTGTACAAATAGGTACCATAAAATTGACATAGAAATTAGGTGCCTTTCACATGACAGAACATTTGTTTTTCTTACTGGAATATATTATTTAATGAAATTTACTCCAGTGAGAAAAAGTTAAAACTGAAAGAAAAAAAAAATCCCATAATAATAATAATAATAATAATAATTATAATAATAATAATAATAAAAAAGATTTACAGGAATCAAGAATTGCAAGTTCAATCTTCTGTGGACATACTTGCACACTGTACTGTACATGTGTTACATGGATTTTAGTTTGCTTCAAGATATATATTTGTATTTCAAGTTAAAAAATGCACTGCGCTGCAGGAGTGTCCGTTAATTAAGGCGATATTTGAGCTCACAGCTTTCTCTTTGTGATTGATAACTCATTTGGTGGGAGAAAGGATTTTGTCTTCTGAAATTTGAAAATAGAGAGGATAATCTCTTTTTCTGTCCTTCATATTAACAAAGAGCTATTGAAAGGAAGGATAGTTAATTTAGATGAAAGGAATACTGCAGAAATAGTCCAGCTTGTTCTCTTTTTAATGTAAGGCAACCATTTTTTTTCCTTTTGTGAGCTCCTTCACAGTATAGAGAACATTTCTTTTCTTCCTGTGTTCTGATTCCCAGCACCCACAAGGCTTTAATAAATAAAGCCACCCCTTATAATAAAAATCATTACTATAATAGTCAATATCATAAAAAAAGAAAATACAGAGCTGTTCTTTGTCACAATGTCTCACACACATTTTGCTTTTTATCAATACATCCATCCAAGATTTGTCTTTTGGCTTGCCCCTAGAACCTCTCTCCTTTCAAGTTCAGTCCCCTTAAGAGATCAGTATGCCAACAGGATGCTGAAGCCACACTAGTATACTATAATTTTACTAATAGTATATTTGTTGTACACTCCATGTACTACATTTTCTTAAGGGTTCAAAAAGGAAGAGTTCTGAGCGTTAAGAATCTTCATTGTCAGCCGTGTCTTTGGAACCATACAGGTCGGCCAGTTTCTTGAACCGTGGCCCCCAGTTTTGGAGGTAGTCATAATCCAAATCAGAGTCTGTGGTGGTAGACTCAAGAGAGCTTAGGGAGCCTGCAACTGAGCCACGACCTTCATAGCCATAGATCTGAATGGAATCATAAGGTGGTGCAGTGGGATCATTGTCTGCTTCAGAGATGCGTGTCTTGATGAAGTCATCTACATCAACACTGTTTGGCACAGGTCTAAGGCCAGGCCGGAGTGGATATTGCATTTCTGGCTTAATATCTTTGCGTGGAAGGAAACCATTAGCACCATCCGGGTTTTGCAACGTTGCAATGTCAAAAGCCTCCGTGTCTTCTTCACCGCCCCCTTCATCATCGTAAGTTATGATGTTTTCTCGTATATCCTCCTCCTCAAACACAATCAGTGGCTCTTTCTTCTGACGCCTCAGTGCAACAAACAGGACCACTATTACTGTTGAGAGACACAAGTAGCAGAACAAAGTGAAATAAGATGCTTTTATAGTATTCATTTACATATGTTGTTTGCTGTATAATACATATAGTATTTTTTTTATTTCTATGCTCTTTCTTTGTATTTTAGACATATTGCCACAGAGCAATCACTTTTTCTTTAGGTTGTATTAGCTTATTATTGGCTAGTGTGTGTTCTAAGAGTATTTAAGTACTTCTCAAAAAAGCAAAACAACTGCCTTCACCAAGAAACACATCTTCTGAGTTAAACCTATAAACCTATTGAATGACTTCTTCATTTTTCTGAGATCCACATATACTTCCATCTGTTTCATTTTACAGTTACCAGCTGTTTCAGCTTGGGTTTCTTATGGTATTGTACCAATTCATGTAGATGGCATCAAACAAAATGTACAGTCTGTTATAAGTTAACTTTCTAATAAGAATTAAAGTGCAAAAATTACCTAGCAAGATCACAATACAGGCCAGAATAGCAATGAGAGCTCCAGTGCTCAGCCCTGCAGGCAGGACATAGGGTTCCGCATTGCAAGACTGCAGCGTGCCATCACTGTCACATCCACATACTCGCACTGTTAGTGTGTTAGTGCTGCTCAGGGGAGGGATTCCATTATCATTTATCTCAATAGGCAAGTAGAAAATGTCATCCTTTTGACGACTGAATCCTCCACGACGCACATAGATCCCGGCTGTATTATCTGTAAAGAGAAAAAATATTTTTAACCCTACTAAACTTCTCATTTCAAAAAGATTTTAGTATAATTATCTGGTCACTTTATTCCATGAATGTTTTTACTTTAACTAAATAGGTTGTCTTCACATTTTCATGTCTTAAGACAAAATCTTCCTTTACAGTAATAAATACAATCATTCTTCCATGCCCCACACTTTCCATATTCTATATAAATTGCTTACCACCTTTTTATATTTACTCTAGCTCTTGTTTAAAACATACATCCAAAAAGTATGACTATAATAAAGAAGTATAGAAAATGAAAACTTTATGTATTATCAAAGTACAAACATTCCATACTGTTTCTAAAACATTGAAATATATTTTTTAAAAAAGTATAAATAGTTTTTACATTGTGCTTTTGTGAATTCTGATTAAACAGCAAGCATACTGCTACTTTATTAGTTTTGTTTGTCCAAAATCTGTGCAGTGTCACCTCCTGGCACTGGTGACATTGGTGTTATAAAAGTATTTTTTTTTTTTTCATCAAGCAGTTTTATAATTTTATTTCTGACACATACAGGAGAAGGTAGGGTGAAATGACACTTTTTATTGGCTAACTAAATTGATTACAAATGCAAGCCTCATCAGGCAAGGTGTAACAATCTATGGCTAACACGGTACAACACTCTACTGCTATTTCTGTCAGAGTGATTCTTATACTATTATACTCACTATGACTCCATCTTTTTAATGCAATGCAACAATAACTAACCTCCATTGTTCAGATTAAGACTGCCACTTGCTAGATCGTCCAGCATATACTTATAACTTTATAGAATGTCCAGGAAGGGAAGCCTGACCACTTGGTCAAGGTCATCAGAACTGTAACTTTTGACTTTTTGTTTTAACCAACTGTGGACCACCCCGAGGATTCTTTTGTTCAGAGATGCTACTGGTTGGAGTTTTAAGTCTCCTCCCTCATCAACTGGCAGTATCCCAATTATATAATATTAATACAACCTTATATTGCCATAATTCATTTTTCTTAAATAACTGAGATTCAATTCAGGTTTACTGTGTGTAGAGCAATTTGCACTCACTTCATTTTTATTAATCATTCAGATTCCGTTCTGTTTTATTGTATGTTTAATGTAATCTGTGAGTTTATGTATGTAAATGTTATATGGTTCAGCAAGTTAGCAGTAATAAATTATTAATCACAGCAAAATTAACAGTATTAATCAACTATTCCACTATTAAAGTATAAGTTAATAGTGTACATATGTAAAAGAGTGTTTCCATATTAATACTTTCAGTGTTAATGTACCACTGACAGCTTTGTTGGAAAGTTGTAAAGACCTGAAAATGCTGAGCCTGTCCTCAGTGATGAGCCCTATACAAAAATAGAACTAATTTAGAAATATCTCCATTTTCAAAGTATGCTGGAAAGCCTACTGTATTAGATGGCACTTTGACATACCCTGAAATGTTTCATGTATCATTACATTCTTCATCCCTCTTAATCCAATTCAGGATCCCATGCTGAAGCCGATCTCTATTGTCATTAATAATATATTATTACTATTATTCATCCATCCATTGTTAAACCTGCTTAATTAAGTTCAGGTTTGTTAGAGCTAAAGAAACACTGTGTGCTTGGCAGTAACCACCGCTGAAATAGAGTACAGAGTATGCATTGACACATGCAAACTTTTATTTGGAGTCTATTTAAAGTTTCCAGAGTAAAAATCCAATGGAGACACAATGCTTGGGCCAAGTTCGACACCTAGAACGCTGGAGCAGCGCTAAGCAATGCACCACTGTGACTGGCTCGTTATTAAAATTGCTTTATATATCAAGGGAACTGTTAGTCTTGAAAGCAGAAAGCTGTGTGGTAACCGAAACTTTGGAAGGTATAAATAAATTTGATTCAGCACAATTCTTAACAAAGGGATTGTACTTTTAAGACAGAAACATCAAAACATTCTTTCATGGATTCTTGCAATGTGCGACAAACTGTGAGCACATTTACTTGAAGCAAAGATATATACATATACTATCTTTATAAAAGTATGTCATATAACAATTTGGAGAAAACACCTTTCAGCTAACAGAAAGAGCCTTATGGTCTGAGGAGTCTCTCCAAGTTTAAAAAAAAGTTTTCTTTTTTTTTGTTTGTTACGATTAATTGCAAATTTAGAAATTAGGCAACTAATAATGAAAGTCAATACCAGCTGAAGTTATAGCTAAGTATTAGCTATACTTGCTTAAAAAACAACAGTGAAAAATGTTAAACATTAAAAAGCATTTCACTATTAACATGACATTTCATTTCATTGGACCAAATAATGTTTTTTTATATTTCATTCCCACTGGGAAAGGAAACAATCTTTAGGTATCATCTTTGATATGCCAAAGGCTCAATTTAACACAATAAAATACTTTTAAACATTATAGTTTTTCTGTTGAATAAAGCACATAGTAACTGATTTATTTGCATTTAAGAGTGACTACCCCATTATGAAATGTCATTGCTAACACTGTACAGTATGGCAAAGCAGCCCAAAATCTTAACCACAAAAAATATCATATACTGTAAATGTAAAAATATCAATTTTCTTAAATGGCTCAGATTGATAATCATTTAAAATGGCAGCCATTTTCAGAGGAGAAGGTATTATTAAATATGCAATTGAAATAAAATAGAGCATATTTTTTCAAGTGAATGGTATACTCTATGATTATGTAGAAATTAGCACTTTCATTTAACGAGATGTAACTTATATTATTCTGTTAGTCTGTTCTGTAGCAACACCATAGCTATATCTATGGGTTACCAGACTAAAAATTTAATAAGAATGTTTACAGCAAGCAGTTTTTATACATCTGTGCTACAAAAACACTATTTTTATTTTATTATAATAAAATTAGATACTGTCCTGATAAACTGTACGCGTTTGTTGACTACTACAACTAAATGTCCACAACATGATATTAGGTTATTACTCTGAACAACAATTTATTTTGCACTGGCTCTCCCAGCATTTTGAGCAAGTGGCTATACTATTATTCTTTCATGATTAAACAAGAAATAGTATTTTCACAATTTTTTCAAAGAAATAAAAATCATTCAAATTATATTTTTAATATGTAAGTACCATCAAATCTTGGTTAGTCAGGTTGAATATTAACATTCTAAAAGCATTAATCATACAAGAACAAAAAACAGGATGGAGGTGAGAAATTAGATTTGTAGGTTTGTGTACAGAGTTGGATAAAACTCCCTTAAGGCTGAACACAAAGCCAGATGAGCAGTGCATTACGCACTAATCTTTTAAGTGCTAAGACAATGCACTGGAAGATGAAGATCTCTTGGATTTGTAGTGCAATAAAAAGAGTGCAAAATACACAAAGATGCTGGAGATTTCTCACATGTTGTAGTATCATCTGATATAAAATGAGAAAAATCAAATATTTGAGATCTTTTTCTATCTAAATCAAACAAAAAAATCTACCCTGAGCTGGCTATCTGATAAAAAATGTATTAAAGAATGCACTGAAGCCCATCCAACTGCCAATTCTGACTGGAGCTCATCTTTAAACTACCATATAAGCTCTTCAAAAGAGAAAATGAACAGATCTTGAATCTCACTTAATCTGGTAGTGTATTCCTATGTAGTTTTATTCTAATGTAATTGTATTAAATATTTAGCTGAAATGAAAAGTGCACAGTTTATGCACAGCAGGCTCAAACTTATTATCTCTCAGTTTCTTCTCTCAAGACGGCTTCATTTGATCAACTTTGTTATAAAGATAGGCTATTAAGAGGCCGTCCATAATTACTAACTTGGAGTCTCAGTGTGTAATTACTTTTAGCAGCTATTAGATGGGATCTCCATTAAATAGTAATAGTTGGAACTTGTTCATTTTGAAGTTCAATAATAGCACTCAACACATCTTTCAACTTAATAATAGTTAATAGGAACTAGCTGTTCTGCTTTGTGTGACTTGACCCTAGCATCAATAATCCAGGAAAAATATTTAGGACCTCTACAACTGTAGAGTGAGACTGGCTTGATTAGAATTGCAAATCAGCTTTCTTTACTCTGTGATTTGCAACAATAGAAGTAATTATTACAAAATTTAGTAAAGAGACTGCATTAAAAGCCTAATATGTGTGCAGATAGTTAGAGGACTTACCAATTTTCACATCTGCTGTAAAGCACTTTTTAATAAAGACAACGATGCATCTATCTGAATGTACACTCCTTATTCCAACCGCAAATAACCCTCCAGAAAGCCTATATTTTTCAAAATTGTATTTTCAACATACTGTAAATAGAAATTCTTAAAAATCAGCTGCATCAGATAAGAAACCTTGTTCCACCGACAACCCCATGTTTTGCATCTGATTTTCTGGGTCATGAAATTGTAAGAGTTGTGCAATCGTGTACCTTATCGAGGCAAAGCTCTTTCCTATCATCTCTAGATGACAAGCAGTACTTGTAGTGTCATTGTAATTATATAACCTTGTTGTGATTTAGCAAATGCTAATCATATACAAGTATGCCATTCTGCTTTCCTAAATAGTCAAACATATTACAGTTTTAACTCAGATAAAACCTTTAAAGTCAATGCACTGCTGTCTTCTCAGATGTTCAGCCTAGAAGAACTCAACTCATTGTGACTTGCTGCGCAATCAGTAGGTACTGTATATATGACTAACATACAGTACATGTATATTCAGTCGGACTGTACATATAATTAACATATATGACTGACACATAAAATAAAAAACAAAAATAAACATTGGACCTCTCATTGTATTCTTTTCAATATATAGTTAAAATTTAATTTGAAAGTACTGGACTATTTATGTTTCTTTGTATAAGCAGTGTGAAAAATTGCAATACAAAATTCAGCACAGCTCTTTAATTTTTAATTGATATCAGCAAACCTCCACATTCACTCATTGTGCTGATAGGGTAAAAGAAGATTTGGTCCTGTTTAAGGGTCAAGGAAATTTGCAGATTGCTGTTCATTTTTTCCATTCATCATAAATTAATTTAAGACTTAGCAGCAGGGCAGACTTTTCCCTTAGCAGGGTTTTAAATATCTGAAGAACCATAAAACATTTTCTCTGGTAATTTTTTTTTTAAAATATTATCTGTGGTAGGCCATGAAAGGAAAGACAAAATGTTTTCACCAGCTTTTTTTATTATTTTATTTGGTGTCATCAAATCAATACATTATCAGAGAGTCTTTTTTCCATGTTTAGATTCTTCCTTTTTTCAATTCTTGGTACTTTATTATTTTGTTGCTTTCATCAGTGTTTCATTTTGTGTACTTTACCACCTCTACCTTCTCATGTATTTTGATAAACTTAACATTCTCTTTGTTTTGCATTGTAATAATTTCACATTCTAAGTTTGCAAGGTAGCATTTAAGGACTAATACACATAGGCATTGGATTACTCTACAAAGAAAAGCTAACAGAAATGTAGCAAAAATATAAGGATGGAGTACCTAGGAAGAAATTCAGGGGACTGAGAAAACTGGACAAATTGTACAGCTAAATATTTTTCATCAATTCAAACGGCAGGTAAATCAGTAATCCTTCTTGTAAAAAACCTGATCAAAGTAACATCACCTAACTCAAAATTCCCTTTTCTCTGGTCCACTGATGATTTTAACACTTAAGTGACAAAACATTTGGTATCAAGTGTTTAACTCAAACAGTGTTACTCATATGGTCTCTAGTTGACCATCCTTCACAAAAATATTTGGGGTATAAATAGACCTGATGCAGTACATGGCTTGGCGTGGAATGGAACAGGTAATTTTACTCTATTACATGCCTTAGAGAGAAGCGTCTTCTCCTCCCAGAGTGCAAGGCATGGCTTTACATTAGTTTCTCTGAGTTCAAGGACCAGTATAATGGAAATAGTCCTCACAGTGTAATTGACTTCTAAATACTGAGAGTTTAAACTCAGCTGCCTAGTTATCTTGTTGAAGATGGTATGCTGCCTGTCTTTGAATGATTAACTGAAATAGAAATTGGGTCACTTTAGCAATTAACAAGTCCAAAAAAGAAAGATAGATACAAAGGTCTCTATTAATAAATGTTCTAATATTCTTACATTTGTCATTGTACTCCATATGAGGGGGTTAATACAGATGGAATGACTGACAGAGAAGATGCTTTTAGGATCATTTTGCACACAGATACAGAAAATGTTTGTATTCATTTCGGTTTATTTATTTGATAAACCTGACTGAGTATCAGTAGTTCATGTTTATGTGACAAAGTATTGTAAAGGACCGCACACATTGACTGGGTTCCCAGTCAGAACAGGTCCTATTCCCTTAAATGTCCAGGAGGCCAATGTAACAAAACATGCCTCCCCGACCAACTACATGGCAGCATCCCTGGGCTTTGGGACCAATCTGGATACCCGCAGGGAATCTTGGAACCTGTAGTGGAGTGAGGCAGCCTTACTGGGGTCCATGGGTGCCACCAGAGGGAGCTGCATGGAGTTGCTCTCCCTACGTAGAGGAACTTCAAATTGACATATATCAGGCTATGTCTTGGCACCAGAAGAGCTCCCAGGTCAGGATAAAAGAAGTCTCTCAACCTCATTTATTATTTCTGAGTCTGGAAGAAGAGGGCAACACTTGCAGAAGGAAGTGAAGTTTGAGGAAGAAGAAGAGAACAGAGAGAACAAAGAGAATTCATTGTCCACTGTGATTGTCTAGTTGTAGCAAGGTACAGTATTTGGAAGAATAAATATAATTTATTTGAACCCGTGACTGTGTGCATGTCAGTTGTGTCTGGGGTTTGGGGCTTGAGAGTGCCCCCTGTCTCCCACAGTATGCAACACAATACACTGAGGTGTACAGTGTTACACTGGGTGTGTATGCAAAATTAGAAAAGAAATGTGCAGTTCTCTAGTTTCAATTACACCTCTTCACATGCTATTCTTAAATTATTTAGCCATTTACTATGGTTGTTTACGGTGGATATATTCTAGTTTTTTCTGATCAAGGTCATGGGTGGGAGATCTTGACTCAGCAACAGCAGGATAAAGGTTAGAGTCAGCAAGAGACATCATTCCACTGCAAGGCACAGTTGTTATTCAATAATCACACACCAGGCTTTTTGTAGAGTGGAAAGCATTTTAAGTATTATCAAGTGTTAAGAAATAAGGCAGTTAATTGTTAAGTGTAAATGAACAAAAATGTAGAATAAAAAGAAAGAGTGAATTGTCAAGTCTCTATAAAAATCTTTGTTCCTCAGTTTTCTGTTCCTTGCAAAGGCAATTTGGTTAAGACAATTAGAGTGTTTACAAATCATGGAAAGATATTTGAGGCACTGCTTATATCTGGAGAGTTTTTTTACTATGAGCAGAACAGCAGACTGGAAGCTGCAGGACTTTTCAAGAATTTACTATTATTAGGATATAATTGTCTGACATTGGATCAGCTTAGAGAAGTTTCATTTTATGTCTGCAGGTATGTCTCTATCAGGCTAGCATCTTAATTGATGTAGTTATTCACAGAGGAGGATGCACAAAGTTTGTTTATATTAGTCTTGTACATTCACAAATGAGAAATTAAACTTTTAGAACATTACAGAATGAAATGTCAAGCCAAAAATTAAATTATTTTTAGAAGACCTTATTAAGTTAATTTAAGGCAATACAGTTTGCCATTTTTTTCAGATATTATTTTAAGATACATTTATTGAAAAATAATGTTTAGCTTGTCACTTGGTAGAACACTATTACTTTTATTAAAACAACTATAAAAACATGTAAGGAATTAAAGATCTTTTAAATACCTAAGGATCACCAGTAAAATAAGTGTTTCTTCTCAATATAAGTAAAGCATAGCATTATTTTGGTATGTTTTTTATGTTCAGTTTGCCTATCACACAAAGACTGGAATGAAAGATGCAATTATCTGTCTGCTCCATAAGGCTTATGCTCACCTAGACAAAGCTGGCAGCACTTTAAGGAATATGGTTTTTGATTTCCCATGTGCCTTCAATGCCATCCAGTCATTCCTTTAATGGGGTAAGCTTAGAGATATGCAGGTGGGTGAGTATTGTGTCCTGAATAATGGACTATGTGTGGACTGGCTGTGGTTTTTGAGACTCAAAAGAATGTGTTTCTGATATGGATGTGAGCAACACTGGAGCATCACAAGGACAGTCCTGTCTCCTTTTCTCTTCACTCCGTACACCTCTGACTATAAATATAATACCAGGTCATGTCACTTGAAGAAATTCTCAGATGATTCTGCACTAATGGGGTAAATCGATATAGGGAATGAGACAGAGTATAGGAGTCAGGTGGAGAAATGTGTTTCTTGCTGCAAACATAACTGTCTGCATCTTAACATCAGCAAAACCAAGGAACTGGCTATTCACTTTCACCACACCAAACAGGCAATAGCTGTTCAGGGAGTGGACGTGGAAGTGGTGCACTCCTACAAGTATTTGGGGGTCCACATCAGTGACAGGTTTAACTAGTCTCAAAACACAGCAGGAACTGTATAAGAAAAGGCAGAGCAGAATATCTGTCTGTCTGGCTGTACATTCCACCTGTTTGTACAATGATACACTTGTACCTTGACTGACATCCTTAATTTCTATTGGTATCAGTATCTGTACACACAGAAATGAACTGGCAGCTACTGACATATTTTTGGTCTGCTTAGACCCATAACAGCAAAATGAGCGGTTTAATAAATTACTGTAAATAATAATCAAAATGCATAGCATCAATACATTCAGAAAAACAATTTTCTCCCATTTGGAAGTTAACTACACTGCAATATATTGAAAAATATGATGAACAGACAAAATACTGAAAAATGTTATTTGCTTATTTATACATTTTTTCTTTAAATTTATTTCAAAGGTATCAGACTTTTTTTGACGTGTTTTACTAGTTCAAGCTTTTTCCACTGAAGGGTATGCAGCACAAGCTAGGAGAGAGGTATAAAAATTGCACCACCATTTGCCCTTCTCTAAAGGTAACCACAACTATTTGAGAAAAACGCAAATGAATATTAGGATTGCCCCAAACACAAGACATTATGCTGATCAGAATAAGCTGATCAGCATCTTGATCTTTACACACACTGAGAAGGACCAAGAGTCTTGTGTCCTAGTCATGTAATGTATGTGGTCTACATGTTCTTTCCATGTTATTGTTGCTTATTCTTTGTCATATATGGCCAGGGACCCTGCCTGGCCGGAATGCCAAGTTTATGAGAGGAATGGGGGAGAGAGAGTGGTTGGGGCATTATCTCGCCCAGGTTGCTAGGAAGCAGCCCCACTTAGTTGCTATGGTGCCATGGATTCCTGCAGGACTTCATGGGAATTAGAGTTTGGGACGGCCCTGTTGGGATCTGGGAGTGCTGCCAGGTGGTGCTGCATGGGTTGTGGAGCCCTAGTTTGTTAGGGTTCTGCCTTTCCCGGAAGTGCACTGAAGGTACTCGTAGGCACTTGGATAAAAGGAGCCAGCTGCCACTACTCCGGGAGCAAGAGTTGGGAGGTGCTTGCCAGGAGGAGTGGAGGTGGACCGAGAGAGAAAGAGAGAGGACAAGGGAAGATAAAACATTGGTGTGTACCATGTTTGGTGCTTTTGAATTGTGCTGTACAGGTTGAAAACAGGGTAAGGCATTTCCCATAAGGAAAATAAAAAAAACAAAATGTGTGCTGAACTTTTGCCCTGCATCTGTCTGTGTCAGGTTTGTGGAACTGTGCACCCCCTGAAGGCCACACCTTTTATACCTCAAAGTCATTTAATCCTAAACTTGAGGTGTTGCTGTTTCAATTTAGCCAATATATTTTCCTATCTAGCAAATGGTTGTAAGGCTCTCGGTTTAGTCAGTGTTTAAATAAACATTGTAGTTTGTCAGATGGTGATAATGTCTGTGGGTATCAACACTGATATAGACCAGGCACCAGTATTCTATTGTTTAATTTATTTTTTGTGATGCAAATGGTGTGTGAACTTGCATGTCTTTCTAGACATTAGCAAAAGAGGGACTAACTATTATTAGTTAGCAAAGTTAATGTTCGTGTTATACATGTCTGCACACACAAAGGATAATTCTGGTATGTCCCTTCCCCAACGTTCATACCAAAAACATCACTTGGTGTAACCAGTAGCTGCAATTACTGCTTGGATTTCTGGAGTTGCAGACAGGCTCTCTTACTGTAAACATGGCACTCTCCTGCTGAGCATTTCATATTAAAGTTCTTCTCATGGTAGCATCATGGTCTGCATGCTCCCTCAGCTGTGCAGTTTTACAGTTAAGTATTCTTGGTAGTGCTATTACTCAATGTTACAGAAAAGCTTATTGTATCCTGCCTTTCATGGTGAAGTTGTTCATACCGTAAAAGGTTAACATTTGCAGTTATGATATAGTTATTTCTGCCAGTCACTGGGGATTGTTAGACTCTAGACATTTAAATGCAATCATCCATACTTAACACTTGCCCTCTGTCAGTGAAAGCAGCTCATTCTAAGGAGTTTCTAGGTTGTAAATGGAGTCAAAGGTTTCAATTGCATCAGGGCAAGATGTAGATAACAGTCAGATTACTTTTTGGGGCCCCAGATTGTAGCAGAAACCAAGAAAAGTTTGCAATGCTGTCCTATTGTCAAAAAGCCTGTTTGCCTTCATGAATAGTGTATGATCTAGTCCATCCATCCATCCTGCTGAATCCAAACACAGGGTCACAGGGGGTCTGCTGGAGCCAATCCCAGCCAACACAGGGACCAATCCTGGGCAGGGTGCCAACCCACCGCAGGACACACACCAGGGCCAATTTTGAATCGCCAATCCACCTAACCTGCATGTCTTTGGACTGTGGGAGGAAACCGGAGTGCCCAGAGGAAAGCCACACAGACACGGGGAGAACATGCAAACTCCACGCAGGGAGGACCCGGGAAGCGAACCCAAGTCTCCTAACTGTGAGGCAGCAGCACTACCACTGCGCCACCGTGCCACCTGTGATCTAGTCCTATGGTCTAAATGTAGAAGTATACTTTTATTTAATTTTATTTCTTTTATGACCTATGAAGTTTCTAATTTCTTACCAAATGGCTAAGTGTATTGTTATGTATTTTGATTTTTGTATGTTGCTTTGGGTAAAGACATCTGCTAAATAATATAAAGAATAAAATAATAAATAACTTCATATCTTGAGAATAGACAAGGAAAACAAAAATTTAGCAAACTCTGCACACAAAGTATTTGAGGTATCAGTCACTTTGGATGTGTGTTTCATTTAATATCCTAAGTATTTTTTAATGCATATCCTTTTCACCTCATGTTTGATTTTTTAAATATTATTTCTTTGCAGGTCTAAGTATAAATAAGGTGAAGGAGCCTAAATGAGCAATGTTCAAGAGGCAGGTATCTAAGTCAGGCTAGTTCGATAATATTTATTCAGCTATTATTACTTACCTCTGTTGTCTCTGAGGGTGAAGTTGGGGTTGTTAAGAACCTCTTGTGCCAGTCCAAAAATGAAACGTGGTCCATTGGCAGTTTCATCTTTATCCACTGCACTGATTATTATAATAAGCTTTGAATCAAAAACAAACAACAAAATAAGGACACCAAAATTAGTTTGTGAAAGTTGCCTCAGCTTTGTACAGTTTTGCATTTTTTACCACACTCATTTTTAAACATTAACTATTCCTTTTAAACACACAAAATATTATATATTTTTAAATACAAAACATATTCTCAAATTGGAATATAAATATGAAAGTTTGGAAAATCTTGTAATTGGCTACTTAAATTATTAATAGTACATACAACCTATAATCATCCTTTTTCTTTGCACATTATTTAATATATTATGTCTGATGTAAAAACAAAAACAAGCTTTTGTTGTAAGTAAGCTGAAACTAAGGCATAACAGAATTTGCTGTTATCGTACCTTACCAGGCTGGGAATTTTCACAAACAAATGCTTCATATTGCTCAGCAAATTCTGGTGCATTATCATTGACATCCAGAACTTTGATGGAAACATGAACACTGGCCTTTTGGTGGGTGTTTTCTGTACCAAAAAATAATAATTTTAGTTAACATATGCACCCTTTTTCAGTTTTAAAAAAACATAAAAAATGGTGTATTACTACTTGATGTTAGACTGTATTGTTACCTAAAAATAATTTTAGTTTGGAAATGAAAATTGACTCTAAAAATTGATCTTAAGGTTTGAAAACCTACTATGAAACTAATAATATGTCATGTAAAACTTCTTGAATAGCGCAATTATACAGAAATCAATTACAATAGAGAGAGAGAGAGGTGATCAAAATTTTTAGCCTGGACCTGAAAGTTGTAATGTTAGCATCTTGTTTTGTAAGTGGCCAAAAACTAGTTTGTTTGCACTAAAATATGTGAATTACATGTTTCTACCAGTTGTGGATTATAGTTTCATGTTTCAACTTATGCTGAAAAAAGCACTATTAAGTATCATACAATCATTAACTGTTCATTAACATAAACATTAATCATTACTGTAGCAGTAAAAGGGGTCTGTCCAGGTTTCTGAATTGGTGAGAATGAGTCTCCAAAGGAATATTGTCTAGGGTCTAGAAATTTAATGACAGCATGATGCCAGGCTCAAAATCCTTTGTGGATGACTAACAAACTGCACAGCCAATCTAACATTTTTTCAATGTTTAAATTGTTTAATTTGCTCAAATACAGAAGTCAGAAATTCACTAGCCAACTCTGAAATATGAGATCACGTTCATGCAGTAATATTGCCACTCAACATTCTCATCAACAACTGTTCTCATCATTAGAAATCACTCCATGTGTATACTGGCTTAAGTGATCTAAAAAACAAAGTGCTTAAGATACACATACGGTTTTCTTCAGCAATGATGGTGATGTTGTGCCATGCCATGGCCTCACGGTCCAGTGGTTTGGTTGTCTTGATAATACCCTCATCAGGATGGATATTAAAAAAACGATCTAGATTTGTGTGCTGATTAATGGTATACCTGGTAAGAGAAAAAAAAAAAGCATCATATCCTTTCTTATTTTACTTTAGATAGTACTGAAAAATGTGGCATATCTGAATACAATTAACAGCCATTAACAGATTATAATATATTAAGGAATTAGCTGCTATTAGTAAATGTGCCTATTTAAACATTTATCTGAACAATTTATTGCTATTATGTTGAGTTGCCATCTTAAAAGTTACACATAACTACTGGCAGGCTGGTCACCCATGTTTCCTTTGAATAGCTTGAATTTGTTGGTGCAAGATCTCAAAAAGGTGTCAAGAGTAAGTTGCAGCGATGCTGAACTTCTAGGCTTATTGTGGCATATAGTGTTTGAATATTATCTGTTGGAAGGTCTCTTCTCCAAATATCTTGTACACCAGAACTCACACTTTTGATTAGATTGAGATGTGATGATTGAAATAGTGAATAAATGCATTAAACTGAATTCACTGTGTTATTTCTGGCCCTTCCTGGCCTTGTGACATGTAGTGTTATCATGTTGAACATGCTCATTTTTAAATTAGTACAGTGCTGCCAGAAGCGAAGTGTCAAATTACTAAAAACGTTCACACATAATGTTGCATTGAAATGTTGCTCTATCTGTAATAAGGTCAAATCAAAAACACCATTACCTGCGGGCACTGGTTTTTATTTTCCACAGTAGGGAAGACTGATTCATTGACTCATTTAGATTTTAGTATATCTAAGTCCTTTAATCATTTTGCATTAGTAGGATATTAGACCAACACATTTTTTCCTATCTTCCAGTGCCCAGTGTTTGTCTACTCAATGGCAGGAGTGGAAACTGGTAGACTTATTAGCTGCCCTAGTCCCCATAACAAAATAAGATGAGTTGTTCGGCCAGTTTTGACACCATTGTTGGAGCCAACTGTTACTTGGGTGACTGTAGTCTGTCTGCTAATCTCCGCAAGACAAGTACACTTGTCACAATGGCTATCCTTACTGCTCTGCTTCCATTTACAAGACCAGATGTTATCTGGATGTTTTCGGTGATGACCTTTTCTTCAGTCCCCTGTGACACTGTCACATTTGTTGTAGGGCTACTCATGAAAACTTAATGCTGGAATGCCCAGCTCCTCTTAACCTTATTGTCTTTAAAATATTTTAAATACTTAGATTCACCATTTTATTTTTCAGATTGCACACACAACTGATTTATTGGTACTTTAAGTGAGAACAACTAGTGTATGTAATAAAATGAAAACTCTGAGTATTTCAGATTACAATTTTATTTTATGCCATTTCAAGAGTTGAATTAGGCCAGACAGAAAGAAAGAAAGCATCGTAGTATTATCCATCCATCATCTAACCTGCTATATCCTAACTACAAGGACATGGGGGTCTGCTTGAGCCAATCCCAGCCAACACAGGGCACAAGGCAGGAAACAAACCCCAGGCAGGGCACCAGCCCACCACAGGGCACACACACACACACCAAGGACAATTTAGGATTGCCAATGCACCTAACCTGCATGTCTTTGGACTGTGGGAGGAAACCCACGCAGTCACGGGGAGAACATGCAAACTCCACGCAGGGAGGACCTGGGAAGTGAACCCAGGTCTCCTTACTGTGAGGCAGCAGCGCTACCCACTGTGCCACCGTGGCGCCCTCATAGTATTATGAAGTACAATAAATTAAAAAAAACATTGTAATATTCTGTAGTTAGTTGAATGCCATATTATAATTGGATCTATCTGAATAATCTTTTATATTATTGTGGTCTAACAATACACAAAAAAGTCAGTTTAATCACCTACTTTATTGGGTTGTTGGAGGCATCTGTGTCTTTGGCATGGACTCGTCCCACCACTGTCCCTGCAGGCGCATTTTCCTGTACTTCCAGACTGTAGCGTGGTGATGAGAACACTGGTGGCTCATCTGCGTCTTCAATTGCAATTTTCACGGTTGCAGTGTCCCTAAAAGGCCCCCAGCTGTCAAATCGTTTGTCTATATAAGCATTATATGCCTCCACCTTCAGACTATAGGCTTTTTTGGTTTCAAAGTCCACATGCTGTAAAATAGAACCATATACTCAATTAATCATGGTTTTCTGAAAATTTTCACAATTTCCTGCAGCAAAATTTTTTTTTGAAAAATAAAATTCAGCAAAAGTGATGTTTTATACACTTTTGTCCTGACTCATAATTAACACGTTGAAATTTCTACATTTTTTTTAGATAATCAATACATCTACTATTTATAAAATTAATCATTTTCCTAAGGTAAGGAAATTACCACTTTAGATTACACTAATTTTACACTTTTTCTTTTGAGACACTGCCATATATTACAGTCAGTTTAACACTAAGACTATGAGCAAATAAAAAACAGAAAAAAAAAACAATGGACACATAAATAGACATACAACAAATGTTAAGAGTTGTCTTTTAGCTAGGGTAGAAAAAGAGAAATGGAGCGTTGATAAATGAAAGTGTAGGATGACTCTTTGATGGATGATAATGGAGCCACTTATACATTGATTGTAAAAGGGGAGAGGGAGAAGGTGGTGAAATTGCACTCTCTGCCAGAAAGAGGCAGTTGACTCTGTGTGTCTATTAGTTTGGAGAATTAAATGAGCATACAAGTGGGGTGTGTGCCTAGTAATGCAGGACAATTTCTCTAATATATTTTTGCCTTTATAATAAATATATCTATAATTTTCAGATAGGTTAATGGGCAGAAACACTTGTGGGGGCAAACACAAAAGCGGAATAGACAAAAACAGAGATGCACACCCATTTAAACATGTACAGTATATAAACATCCATTCATTTTCTGTATCACAGGCTTCTTTCTACACAGTTGCTCACTGTTTATAGTCTTCAGTACCAATCAAATATTCATAAGCAGAGAAATTTAAAAACAAGGTTGAGATACATTATTTGTAAACTTTGCAAGTTCTCTCTCTTTTTTACCTGGAGACAATAATTTTCTAACAATGTTCAAAGCAAGCTGTATGGGTATTTGGTACTTAATTTCTTATGATTCTTATGCTTAATCTCGAGAAAAGAAGCCTGGGTGGGAAACCTAATCCAGGTATTTAAAATCCTCGAAGGCATTGATAAAGTAGATCCAACAACATTCTTTCAGATTAAGGGTGAATCACACACTTGAACAGCAGTGGAAATGAAGGGGAAGTGGATTTAAGACTGAAGATAGGAAGCACATCTTTACTCAAAGAGTTGTGGGACTCTAGAACAACCTCGGCAATCATTAAGAGGAATCTGGATGAGATATTGGGACAGCTTAACTATCAGCTAATCAAACGGTCTTGATGACCTGGTCTCCTCTCGTTTGTCAAATTTGTATGGTGTTCATGTTTCTAATTACCTGTGTGTTAGTACAGTATGTTTAGCCTTCTCTGGGACTGACTGCAGAAACATAATAAAGAAAATTAATCAAAATATGGAAAATCTAGCCTGGAAACAAGCTCTAATTAAAAGAGACACTGTTTTGTGATTAATGTTTTTAATATGAAAATTATCTTTTACTTGGTAAAAGTTGTAATTATTTGCTATATTTTAGTTGTGAATGGGGGATCCCTCATCTGTGTTTCAAAATACCGACAGACAGGTAAAAAGTCATTTTTACTTAAGGTTATAAGTACAATGAACAAACAATGAATGCTCCTGAGCTCACTATGCAAGCTATGATCAAAGAATTAATCTTCTATATTGTCTTGGCTGAAACTCTGTCCTAATTATGAGAGTCACTATCCTATTCTTTGCCCTACCTACTGTCATGCTGACTCTATCTTTAAAGACTCCTGCTGTCCTGATGTCTTCTTGTCTGCACATTTCCAAGCTATATGAGCCAATAATAAAATTAAATTACCCCCATTCACCTGGATGCCACTTGCACATGGCAATTTACAAAATCTGCCGACTCTGCAAGCTCCTGAGACATAAAGTATATATAGCAGTCCCTACTATATACCCATGATGAGACCCTCTTTTTTCCTCTCCATAAAAGCTTGCTGAATAAAAATAAAATGATGTCACATGCCATATTTTACAAATTAGCACATGAAAATTAGTGACCTTATGGAAGTCTAGAAAAGGTCTACTTTTATACTCTGGATACCATTACTTTTGAAATGATATCACAATATACACACTTATAATTTTCATTAAAAAGGATATCCTTTGAGGTTCTTAAAAATTATTTCACCTTATGAACATGTGCTGAGTTCACCTTAATAGTGTAGCGATATGTGCTAATTTGTTTTAATGGTTTTTCTTCTGCCAATATTATAAATCTACACAATAAAGAATCCTGAAATACAGAAGACAAGAATGACCTAATTATTTCATTCAGCAGGTCTAATGGTGCTCTCTACAATGTCCCTCGATAAAAAAACTGGTCCCCTTCAATCCTTTATTTTGGCATCTAATAAGTTGGTTGCTGAAACTAATCAGCACCAGATAATAGCCACAATAATACGAAGCTGTCTCTTAATATTCAAACAGCACTGCCTGCCTGGAGTTGAAACGGAATACTTGATTAAAACCCCAGCAATTCTGTCAGTAATTTCGACTTTAATTTTCAACATGCTTTGAAGAGCAAAAGGTGATGATTTCCCAAGGGATATATCAGGGAGGCATTATGTTATTGAGTGCAGCAGCTTGGCATCAAAGTGATTGTTGCTGGCAGTCTGCATTGTCTGTGTCATCGCCATCATCAGTTGAAAAATTGTACAGTATATCCTGGGATAGCCTTTCCTGCACTAGGCCTCTTATTTGCACTGATTTCTCATTATGCCATTTCTGAGTCATCATTTTAAGAAGCCATGATGTTATTTTGTTGGAACTTTAAAATTAACCAATTGATTTAACTGTTTAGCTGTCATACTTCTCACAGTGAAAGGTAAATAGTGCATGTTTCAATTTATACAAATTACCGTTTCTTGCCGAAATAAGATTTGAAGGTAATGTGTTTTCTTAAAATGAGTTGTAAATAATAGGGGTCCTTTTATATACAATTCTCATACTCAACACTAATGCAAAAAAGGGCAAAAGTATTGAGAAATAATTATTGAGGGGGACAAGCAAGAGGAAGCCAAGTCACATACTACTAAACAAAAGCGGCTTCCTGCTCAGATGGGGGATGGACAAAAGTGTGCACAGCATGTCCCTCCTGCTCTCCACTGTGGAACGCATTGCTCTGAAAAGCACAGCTGACTGTACACACCATAATAATGCAGATCTGAGTGAGACAGAGAAGAAGGCATGTTGGTAAAATTTTGCCTGTTTTAATTTATACCTGTCTGTGATCCAAAACAAAAAAAACAAAAAAGATCATAAACCTGAATTGGAAAAAAAAAGTAAGAACCAGAAGGTAAAGTATACTTGATAATTAGGCTGACTGACTTTAAACATTTCCAATATAGGACACAATTCATCCAGTGAGTGAATTAGAGAGTGATTATTTCTTCTTTTTAAAAACTCGCTTCGCTTGCCAACCCCCTGGCCTGTGCTACACGCCAGCCACTTTACGTCTCTGCCGCTCACATTTGTGGATTTCACTTTCAACAAACAACAAATCTTTTCATTCTCGCAGATACGCCTCTTCATTGGGAAGAAACACTCTGATGGCAACACAAAGTGGACGATCTACAAGTCTTCGACTTAAAGTTTAAATCTTATATATTCGATCTCTTTTCACTGTTCCGTTATTTCACCAAGTAATAATTTCTGTTTGTTTATGCTAATGTGATCTTTACTATCATTTTTTTCAGACTTTCAAATTTAAGTACTTTCATTATCTCTAACCTGCTCTGCATGTGTATCGCACCAACATTTTGAAACCTCTTTACAACATTCTACTTTGTCATCTACTCTTTGTCTTTTATTTCCGGCCCCGGGCGTGGTTAAATCTCTTGGCACAAAGTCCCGTCTTGCGGGACTTGAAAGTATCTCTCTGTAAAAGTCACATCTCCTCCCAGGCTAAAAAGTCTTGTCTCACCCCAGGATTTTTTTATATAATAGAGAGATGTATATTAATTTGAAAAGTGATTTGGGGTGTCACTCTGGGTATATTGTGCATGTGGTATAAACGTATATTTAACTGAAGATAAGGGGGTCGTTATCAGTTTTGTGGGTGTGTGCATTGTACAATTATGTGTATTAAACCGAATAGTAAACTTATTCAATGAGAGGTTGATTAAAAATGGGAAATCTTGTTAACTCTTGTGATACATTGGATAAAGTGGAACTCAAAGGCACCCAAATGATAATCCACAAAATGAAGTAAAACTAAAAATACACAAAGCATAAAATAATGGGAGTAACACAATGTTCAAGTAAAACTCCCACAATTGACTGCTATAAAATAAGCACAACATAGTAAATGATAAGTAAACTGATATACAGAATAAAGGGCCGAATAGGTGGCCCAGATTATTCCTAACAATACTTATTAGAAGATACCCCACCAGTAAAATGCCTCAAGTACTAAACACTTCCATTCCATTCTGTCTGTCTTTGCCTTTGAAATGTGCATAATGTCTCACTGTGACAACCAAATCAGAAGTTTTTTTGTTTTCAATGTGTGTCTATATTTATTTAATTATCTATGTATTTAATTAAAGAGCTCCTGTAAAAATATACATTTCCCCTTTGGGAGAAATAAAATTCTAATGTTCTAAGTTCTAAACTTCACTTTGTAGCCCCCCTTCCTCTTACTGCTCAACTACTTGCCCAGAACATGTCACAAAGTTTAAAGTTTACACTCTGGACACAAGGAGGTTTTAAACCACACCCTGGGGCCACTGGATATTCCAGTTTTCTCTTCATTTCTGAGGCTCAGCTCACTTATTAGTAGCCAAGACTACTTGATAATCTGCCCCCTTTAATATACAGTACAACAGGTGTGTATATTTTCTCCCACAAATCACAATGATATTGATATGCGTAATCCTCTTATTCTTTTACCCATCCTCCAGCCATCCCTTTAGTCCTGTGGTCTTTAAATAATTAGTTTGATGACACTCTCGTAATATACTTAATATACTACACAGGCGCCTGGCCTCGTTCCACATTGACATTAAACATGAATATTTCTGCAAGTACAGGATTCTTTCTGTGAATAAAGGAGCTTCTGAAGCCTGCCTCTCTCCAGCCCCTTAATGCCCCATCCACCTGTGTGGCCCTCACATCATTTTAAAATATTTCTGAGATAAACATATTTACAGAAGGTAGTGTGGGTTTCATCTTGCCATTTTACACAAAAAAAAACTTAAATAAGGGAATGTCAAATGATAGTAATCAACCAAAATGATATTAATAGTAATTAATCCTAGGCTTTCCTCTTTCACCTTTGCAATTACAATGAAGCATGTGTAGTTTATTATATTAATTAAAACAACACTAGTGAAATTCTGTATTACAGTACATAATATATGCATAATATTTGTGCAGCTGTCTTTTTAGATGCCATTCAAGCTTGCCAGTTAGAGTATACCAACGGGAATTAAGAAAATACAGTTGAATGAGTACAACAATATGTATTCGTATAGTAATGCCAACATTGCTCTGGGCCAGGACTCTGCAAATAGAAGGCACATAACAGCAATCCACTCAGTGTTTACATGTGTGATGTTCACTTTTATGAAAGCCTAGCTTGGTGATACACTTTGGTTCCCATGACACGTCTTCACAGGTGACACTAATGACCACTTTAATGCCTAAATGTATGTATCCAGGAGTGTATATGAATTGCAAATATTTCCAGGTGACTGAGTATTTGAGTCACACATATTTCCAAGTGACTGATGTTGACAGGCAAATGCTCTTACACTCACCTGCTGCCAGTCGTTTGTATTTTTATTAGTACCATGCAGGAGAAAAAATAAAAGAATACTGTGTTCCTCAGCACTAAGCATCAGTCATTTTGTTATCTCTTTTCTCTGTCCAAACAATGTGTTTTCAGCATTACAACAATGAAAAAACACTTTCTGCTATTTAAAGAAGTGCTTACTGTAATTAGTGCTTCTCTGTCCTGATTTTTACATCCATAGACTACTATACTCATCCTTATGAGTAAAACAAAAAATCATGGAATTTGTCTTTTAATTTTTTTGTGTGCAGTTTCAAAACTGAAAAATTTCACTATTAGCCCTCACTTCACTTCACAGTATGGCATAACAGTCATTATGTAAAGAAGACCAATGCTCAATGACTGCTTGTCATTATTTCTATTATATTATAATTACTAGTACCTATCCTATAATCTTACCGTCAAGCCTGCTGTGCTGCACAAATTTAAGTTTAATTTATACATGGTTTAAAATTTTATAAAGATTTTATCCTCAGGGTATAAATATATGAGCATTATACAATTAAAATCAGAAATTTTAAAGAGCCACTAATTGTCACAGCTGTGCCACATTACTAAAGTAAATTTGATTTTCTATCCAAAATATATTCAAAGCCCCAAAATGATTGTGTAACATTTTTCAAATTATCTTTGTTTTCTTCCACAAACGACGCCAATAAAAAATGGTATTATAATGAGGCCTCCCCTCCAAATCATGATTTAAATTTTTTAAACTGCACCATCTTTCACTTATTGCAAATATGCACAGCAAATGCTTTCAAAATGTAATCTTATTTTCAAAGCTTAGTGAGACCAACCAATGTGAATCCTCCTTTAAATCGTTTCTATGCTATATTTAACATTATTTTATGAATGTTTTTGGTTATTTATAGTGACTTTCGTAGCTAAAAGTATGACTATTAGACCAGGTTTTGATGCAGATATTTTCAGTTTGCTGTAACATCAAATCTACACAAAACAGGCCCTGTTTTCATCAGTTCATGTATTCAAATGAACTACACAAAATTAAAAAAAAAAAACGCTGAAATTATAGAAACTACTTAAATAGTACAAGAAATGTGGCTTGCTGCTGCTGCTGCTGCTGCCGAGTTGCGTGTTCTGCTTGTTGCACTGCGCGTCAATCATTTAAAAACCTGTACAACAGCTGTTCTTTTGTTTCACTGCCTTGTCTCGCAGGATGTTAAAGTGTCTCCGAGAAAATCATGTATTGTCTCCTTCCAAGCCTTCCAAGATTTTTTTTATCTATACTAATAAAAGACAAAGCCCTCACTGACTGACTGACTCACTGACTTACTGACTGACTCACTCACTGACTGACTGACTCACTGACTCATCACTAATTCTCCAAGTTCCCGTGTGGGTAGAAGGCTGAAATTTGGCAGGCTCATTCCTTACAGCTTACTTACAAGAGTTGGGCAGGTTTCATTTCGAAATTCTACGCGTAATGGTCATAACTGGAAACTATTTTACTCCATTTACTGTAATGGAGTTTAACTCGAAAGCCGTGGGGGGCGGAGTTTCATGTGACATCATCACGCCTCCCACGTAATTACGCAGTACGTAGAAAACCAGGAAGAGCTCCAAAAAGCACTTAAGAAAACATGCATTATATAATTAAGAAGACAGCGAAACAATTACAAGCGAGCGAGTGACATATAAAACCATATTCAGTGGCTCACGTGAACTGACGCAGTGCGCAGACAAAAAGCAACATGTGACTAGGACGCACTTCCGGGTTGTAGGGAAAACAATCGTTGTTCCTCCCTGCGACGCCTTCTAGTGGCCCCTGTGGTATCCAGCACTGCTGTGGATAAAAACTCCATTGTCCATAATTCCCTGCTGGCATTCGGGGCACCTCCAAGCTGCAGGGAGGGCTCCATCTGACGGCCTGGGGGTATTGGCCGGGATGACTGGCCAGCCATATATCACAATATACTGTATAAACACACTATGGTCTGAACACACACCAGAATGACAAAAAATTATGAAAATTAAAAAGAAAGAATACTTCTGATTTGACAATCACCGTTAACCCCAATACAGTTTCTTGACACACTTCTACTAAATAATTTGAATAATTTTCAGACTTTGGCTGAAAGTCCTCAGTGTTAATGTGTCAGAGAGAGGACGTGCAATATTATTCATAAAGGCACACAATTTTTAATTCTCCCTTCGCTACTACCTCCATGGGGTCCAGAGTGCATCCTTATTACATTAAAGGAACACAGTGTCCTAAGGAAAAAAGGGCCTGCTGTGCCCTTTCTTTTGAATCATACGTTTTATACCACCAGAATGTCCTTTTTGGGCAGTACCTAGCTTACTGTTTCTTCTGCAAGCAATAAGAATCTTCACTACATGCCACAAACCACATCATATCCTTGTTAATCAGGATATGCAGTATTCTTATTTCAGTGTCCTCTTGTATTGCAGACTGTCTCACCTTTTAATGGAGTATTAGCCCAGTAAACATGTGCAATAAACTCATTTCAAGTCAATAGATTCCTACAAGCAATTAGATTTCACTTTACTAGTTTACCAGCTTGATTTCAGAATGTTGATAATACTGTACATCCTAGAAATTAACAGACTGCCTTGTGCAGGTTAGATTGAATCTATTATTGCCTGCACATCACTACAGTTTTGGGGTCTGCATCGTGGTAGCATTTTAGAATGAATACATCCATCCATCCATTTTCCAACCCACTGAATCCAAACACAGGGTCCTGCTGAAGCCAATCCCAGCCAACACAGAGCACAAGGCAGGAACCAATCCTGGGCAGGGTGCCAACCCACCACAGGACACACACAAACACACCCACAGCACACACTTTAGAATCACCTAACCTGCATGTCTTTGGACTGTGGGAGGAAACCCACGCAGACACGGGGAGAACATGCAAACTCCACGCAGGGAGGACCCGGGACGTGAACCCAGGTCTCCTAACTGCGAGGGAGCAGCGCTACCACTATGCCACCGTGCCGCCCAGAATGAATACATTTCTAAAAAAAAGTGCAAGTTAATTGTGGGTTTGCTCAAATTGTTAGAATTACAAAGCATCAAGTTGTTGTGTTTAAGTGTTTTGTTTGAACGGCTTAAGTATTTCAGTAAGCATGCTCAGAGTTAATGCAGACCTTTCACATACTTGTTGCACATAGAATACTATAATCCAACCACAACTGCCTAGACAAAAAACAAAAATATTCATTACATTCTTATTGTGCATCTTTTAATTTTGCAAGATGAGGTGTAATGTTAATCTGTCATTTATATTTCTTTCATGGCCTTTGTATATGTTTGTTTTCCATCAATTGATCAAATGGTTTAACTCAGACTCAGACCTAGCCAAATACTTGCTTACAAGCTGGGTATATTTTAATATTTGGAAAAGTATGAAGAAATTATGCTCCTCAGAAGAATGAAAAACAGAAGGTAGAAAAAAAGAATTGAAGGGTAAAGAGTGCATTCACTTGACAGAGTTCAAGTGGGAAGGAAACTGCAAAAAAAGCCGGGGATTCAAAGTTAAAAACCCTAACCTTAACTAAAACCTTTAGCCATCATTATGCTCTAGTACAGCACCCAGTCTTGTTTCTACATTATTTCAATACTGTTAATACACTTATTCAAGTATACCAATGCAAAGTTAACAAATGTTAGCAATTTACAAAGGCCTACATAGTCAATTATATAATTAATTACAAATCTTGACGAAATAAAAAACAAAATTGTATGCCAAGTAACTGCAAAGCATCCTGGAACCGTTTATGGCAACTGCATACAGATAAAAGAAAACATCACAACATGAAACAAGATTATCTGCTTGGAGACAGTCAGAGGAATTTAAATAGGAGAATTATCATGGCAGGATATTCTAATATTATTTAGGCCTGCAGCGAGAGAGAATCACATAACAATACACAAAAAAATTAGCCCATCTTTTTTCATATCCATCTGTAATATGTTTTATAATTTGAAATCTATTCATTTTAAAAGCTAGACTATCTATATCTTCAGTTTGGAAAATTATTTCAAATTCCTGGCAAACATTGCTCAGTTCTGATAAACATATTGTGAATTATTTTGTTCTATCCTATTATATGCATAATAAAAGAAAAAATAAAAACTGAATTTTCAGCTTCCATAGTTAGTACTAGGGCTTGACTATAACTGATCTTATTTTAAAATGAAAATTAGTGCATTCATTAAACAATATTAATGCATTCACCCCTTATACAGGTGTGCCCTTATTTTGATTCCAACTGATCTACTAGTTTTCAACCCATCAATTAAATATATGTGTATATGTATGTACAGTACATAGATTTTAATTAACTCTTTTCAGGACCTAGAGAGAATGCAATTGCACGCAACTATTTTCATTACCTTTGACTTACTTATTATCAATAAGCAATTGAATTATTTTAGTTGACAAAACAGAAATAGAACCCCAATCTTATGCAGGAAATCTGCTAGACCAAAGCAAAAAAACATTATCTTTATTAGTAAACTGCACATTACAATATTCAGTGATCTCATATCAGAAAAAAAACTCAATTTTACCTTTCTAAGCTTTATGACCCCTTCTTGAGTCTGAGAATCTGTAGTAACTTCAAATATTTCCACCCCATCACCTTCAAGGACACGGTATGAAACAAGGCCATTTTCCCCTAAATCTGGATCTTTTGCTTTAATCCGGCCAACCACTTCACCAGGAACTGAAGCTTCAGAGATGGACATTGTGTAGACACCTAGTTAAAAAAAAATAACCACAGTTAATAAGAAACAATTTATTTTCACAGGAAGAAAATGAAGATTGTATATCCAATTTTAATATGAATTGTATGGGTCATCTTTTAAGTAAGTTAGGTTAGCACATCATGCATTAAGCAAGAGGCTCATTAAAGTCAGTTCACAAAAACATCAAAGCATTAGAAGGTGCATGCTTCAGCAGTGACTTTCCCAGATATTTAGTCTAATCTATGGTGAAGAACCTGATCTATGCTTTCTTTGTTGTTGTCTGAAGCTTAAATACCATCCATCTAGCAAAAAATACTACACAAAATAAAAGCACATTTTTTCACCAAACTGCTTGATTATCCTAGAATCAGAATCACAGTTTTTATGAAGCAGCTATCAGATTATAATGAGAAAGATAAAATAAGTTTAAATGTGCCATAGATTTCTACCACTATCACTTCTACCGCTTCAAATAAAATACAAACGTCACAGATCATATTTTAAAAACGCTTGGATGGAACACATCAAAATTAAAAACTCACTACTTAAATTAAGCAAGAAATTACTTCTTAAGATAAACCACAAATTGGTAGCCAAACCAAGGGTCTTTGGGGTACTTAACTCCTTTGTTTGCATCACTATGAGTGTTCTTCATGTCAAATTTCCCTAAGCATACCCAGTCTTGCACTCATTTGAAAAATACATATTTGTAATAAAGTATTTCTGACAAGATGTACAAATTGGAACGCATTATCTGCAGGTATATGGTTCCAGGCAACCCTGCGGATGTGAAAAAGCTGCAGATGCTCAGAACTTTTAAGAAAGCATAAAGATAATGGCAGGCATGAAGTGAACCGAAGGGTAATACAGTGGGACTGAGTGTTGGCTGTGGTTGGATACACCATCACTGAGCAGCACCCTGAGCAGAATCAACCTGCGCATGTTATTTCCTATGCATATTTTGTGGGCAGCACTGCACATGGGAATTTCAAATGTTTATTTTAGAGAGTATTCTGAAATTTTGGTTTTAATAGTTTCAAAATGCAGTTGCTTGTCATTGATTTAGTTTGGTCTCTCTTGGTGTTTTAAGCGTTGCAATATTTTACATTCAATTAAAGTGTGGGGAGTAGAGCTGGGTGGCCATGCAATAAAGTTTAAAGAAATTATAAACAAAGACATCCAATCTCATTTCAAGCGCCACAAAAGTTAACATTACATTAAAAAGTGGGACAAGGAGGGTGGAGAGATTTTGGAAATGAATAATGCATGCATTCTTGAAAACAATGCTGGTACACACCAAGCAATGATGGTATACAATGTATAAAAACTGAGAATTGCTGGTACTCAGTACAGAAGTGTACCGGCCCACTATACACTATATGTCTTGATATTTGCTTAGAAGATGCTCAAGTAATAAACTGACTGACAAACAAGCATTTCATACCATTCCTAATTAATAACATATACTTCATCCATAATGAAAAAAATATATCCATTTAATTATCATAATTTTGTGATCAAAATGTTTTATGATTATTTAAAGAAATGCTCCAATTATTAGATTCCCTACGACCCTGCTCAGAAAAAAGCAACTTTGGAAGATAGATGGATAGATAAATGGATTCTCTGAAACTAAAATAAAGATAATTCTTATAAAAGCTCACACCTACATTGGCATTTAGTCACCAGACCCAATAAAAAAAATAGTTTTTATTTAGGTTAGATATGCATCATAGTGTTACTTCAAGTAACATCAGACAGTCAAATATGAAAATTTCTTGATTTCATTTTGACATGTATCTTAGTATATTTTACAGTACCTTATACATGGTGCACATGAACTAAGTAAGAAACTGGGGCATACCACCCTTAAAAAGTAGCCGGTGACAAAATAAATGTAGATGGTGGACAAATTCCATTATTACTTGTATTGCAAACGAATGCACATTTTTGCACTTCTGTGCCATCACTACAAACAAATTACAACCATGTATTTAAAATTGTTCTTTACATTTTGACATAGACTCAGATATGATTTAATGGCCTGCAGACATCTTGCAGTAATAAAATTTTCTTGCTCCATCGTTAAGGTTTCATCAGAATACTTTTTAGAAAATGATCTCCAAACATCTTGAAACTTTTAGAAAATACATGCCAAACAATGGGAATGTTTGCCTAACTCTTAGTATAATGTCTACTGTATGTACTTCAGCCTTTTTATGAGATTACTGTGGTTAAGTAAACTATAGTAATTCAGAAGTGGCATTTACTGACATTTGGCAGCTTTGTTTATTGACACCCTCATTTTAGATTAATTGGTGACTCTAAATTGTCCCTGTATGTGTGTGTGCATAAGTAGCCCCTGCCATGGACTGTTGCCCTGTCCAGGGATGATTCCTGCCATGCATCTGATACAACAAGGACATAATACAGTCCCTTTTAAATCTGAAATAGATTAAGCACATCTGAGATTATGATGTTACACTTTATTTATGATAGAACTAGCACAATTAACCTGGTATAAAATCTTTTAGCATTAAAGCTGCCAATCTACTTTTTTCCTATAAAATGTAAAACAATAATGACTTCACGTTTAGTCTATGCCTAATTGCAAAGAATTTTGTCTTTTCTCTTAATTAATGCTCTCTGTTAAAAGTGGAATCATTGCATTAAATAAATAAAAAAACAGATTTCATGTCATTTTCCAACCTGCTTAATCCAGGCCGGGGTCACGTTGGGGGCTGGAGCCTTTCCCAGCTAAGCATAGGGCACAAAGCAGGAATAAACCCTGGACAGGGTTCTAGTCCATTGCAGGATGAATATACACACACTTAAAGGCACACTAGGGCCAATTTAGCATTCGCCAGTTCATCTACCATGCATGTCCTTGGACAGTGGGAGGAAACCCACACAGACACAGGGAGAACATGCATACTCCATGCAGGGACAACCCAGGATACAAACTCAGGTCTCCTTTCTGTGAGGCAGCAGTGCTACCATCCCAAAAGACAGATATGTACATTCAGTATTTTGCTCAGTAAATAAAAAGACAGCTAACTCTTAAATGTTTCTTTTCTTTTTTTAGAAGGATCAAGGAACAGAAATCTGAATTACTTCTAAAATGACAAAAGAGGGGCTATCTGATAGCTACAGTATATTCATAATAGACTGTAATTCCTCCACTTTGCTTTCAGACAATTAATATTATTATGTGTTAACCTTTTACATTTTTATAGTTACAAAGGTACAGGGTTTATTTTTCTGTCTCTCTGTCCCCTGTCAAAGTCTCCCTGTCAAATTTAATTACCTGGTCCTAAAGAGGATAAGGTTTTTTTTTGGGCTGTTCTAAGCTATGATGACATCAATCCTTTTTCATTATAAATGTGTGAATTATACCATCTGTGTGGTTTAATCAATGGTCAATTAAAAAAAAACAGACCACATTGATCCTTTAACAAAGAGGGAGGGAGGGCAATCCACTGCCATACATACCTGTAACCACACTCGAGAAACTTCAGTTTAGAGTCCTAAGTTAACCCAATATCAGTTTGGAGTGCGTCAAGATGGAGAGCATCTTAAAAATGTACATAGGGCAAGAGTGGAAACTTCACAGACTTGGAGTCAAACATGGCTCCATGGGGTTGTGGGGGCACCAATGCTAACCACTGTGCCACCATACCATCCCACAGCATGATGTGAAAATATAAGGTTATTCTATGTGCACATCTCCACACAACGGGTGATGGTGGGTGGATCACAATGTATATCTGTAGTAGCACAATAACTTTGCACTTGACATGTCTTACCTATGATTTAATTGATTTACTTGGCATTTCTGCCTTTCATTGCTTTTTGTCTGACCTATGCATAAAGGGCCTGTGACTTTTCTCCTCCATTCACAACTAATGTTCTATGTGAATGTTACTTTTTTGCTACTAGAAGATGGACACGGTAGGTTTAGGTTATTATGATCTAACTGGAAAGAAAGAGGTATATTACATATTTAAAAGTTCCTGACCTACAATAATTATTATCCATTACCAACAACTGATAGGAGAGAAAATCAGCTTGTTTGTGATAGTGTGTAGAGTATAATAAATACACAGGCACACATATGGGATTACTCAATCTTTTTCAAATCTGCTTAATTAAATTTTGGGTTATGGGGGTGGGGGTGTCGGAACCTATCTTTGCAGTAGTGGGTGCAAAGCAAGAAACAAAAATGTGGAGAGGACACAAGTCCAATTCAGAAGGATATGTTTCATAGCTCAGATTTAAAAAAGGTGTCAGGCTTGACTAATCCGCTCTTTATTGATGCTGCACTGGCCACCTTAATAGCCTTTGCATTTACCACTCAGCCAAATACAAAGTCAGAAACCCTGCCAAAATAATCTTCCTTGGAATGAGATCATTTAAAAATGTATAAAGGATGACATGAATTCCATGTTTGTGCTAGGCATCAGTGCCTCATTCCTGCAAACTACCAAATACAAGATAGGAGCCAGCTTTCACCACTCAAAGCTTTGTACCCTACTTAGCTAATCTGCATAAACTGTTCACAAGCTATTCTTCTGAATTACATTCAGTACGACTCACTCTGAGGAAATTTGGGAGGGTTGTCATTGACATCAGTTAGTTTGATTGTCACTTTAGTTGTTCCAGATAATCCTCCCATGTGGCCTCCCATGTCCTTGGCTTGAATGACAACATTGTATTCCTCCTTGGCTTCTCGGTCCATGTTAGGCAAAGCAGTCCTGATAATACCTAAAAGAGGAAAGACACTTGAACATGTTAGACAAGAACTTGTCAATAAAAATGTTTATTTTACAATGTTTAAAGTTGTATTTATAATTTACTGTATATCTGCATGTAAGTGATGATGAAACTGTTACCTGTGTGGATACCTGTATGCTGCCTCAATAAAGAGTTGTCCATATATTAATACAATATTCAGCATTGTAACTTACTTGAAAAAACAAAATCCTCACATTATATCTGCATTGTATGTTTTGCAGAATTTGTTGGGATGATTTGTTAACTGCACAAAAGTCTTGGAAAAATATAATAAACTTTCTGCTTTTGCACACTTAAAATAATGTAAGCCACTGCTTTGAGATTAGTTTGAAAAATTGATAGATAGATAGACAGATAGATAGATAGATAGATAGAGAGATAGATAGATAGATGTGAAAGGCACTATATGATAGATAGATAGATAGATAGATAGATAGATAGATAGATAGATAGATAGATAGATAGATAGATACTTTATTAATTCCAAGGGGAAATTTACAAATTGAAGCACTTGTTTGGTGCAAGAGTTATAAATATTTCAGACACTTGCAGTAAAATAGACTAAAGGAAAGCTTGCTACCAAATAATGTTTTCATGCTGAATACATTAGAATAAATTTAGTAATTTAATTGATATTCAAGATAAAGGTGAGAATCTATGAAAGAAAGGTTCAGCATCTGTTTTTTTTTTTTTTGTATAAGAAGAGGTATGTGTGTGTTCTTGATTTTTTTATTAATTATGGATCCCCACAGTGCTTTACACACTGGTAGTTATACTTGGGTCTTGAACAAAACAAAAAAAAAAAAGCTACATCTTCTACTTTCATGACATTACTGCTTGATGAGTTCTCAGCAGAAAACACTGATGTTATCAATTCTGATATAAGAAGAAATGCAATAACAAAAAGTCAGGACTTTTACAGGATTTCACTTTAGCTTGTGACCTAAAATATTTGCCTAAATATTCATGCAAGGTCAAACTCCGCATTGAAGTAAACCATGTACTGTGCACAAACACTGAAAGAAGGAAGATTATTTTGAAATGGAAGGTTAAATCAACTTCTGAGCAGCCACCAAATGTAATAGCATTAAAAACAGCCATGTTCTAAACTTTCCTAAACTGGTTTCACTCATCAAGTTGTTTAATGTAAGCAGTACAATTTTACACATCTCACTATCTCTAAAGCAAGCATTTTTCTTTCAATTAATGCATTCTTTGTAATTCATTAACAGTTTTCATGAAAAATGAGCAAAGAGTGTCATCTAGTGGAACAACAACCATAAATGTGAAACCTTAATTTTAGCACTTTTCTCTAACAAAATATTCTCACTTCCCAGCATTTTTGGGTAATTCTCCACAGTGCTGACACATTTTTACACTCAGAAAGGAACAACTGTAACTTTAAACTTCACCAACATCAACAAAAAATAGCACAATGAGAGTAATCTACCAAAAAAAGGAAAAGAGAGAAAAATTGAACAGATGGGAATAAGTTGAATAAATCCTTATGTGAGCCTTAAACAGATGCTCTGCTATAAAAGGATTTAATAAAACAGACGCAGACTGTAGACATTATTGAGTACAGCGGAAAACGATTGCCTCTTGGGTAATAAAAGTGAGTGACACTTAGAAATTAGAACTCACAATCAATCAAGCCTTTGACATTTGGTGAGGTAGTTTTTCATTACAAACTCAACCACAGTCCAATGTACTTGTACAATATGAGGTTCTCGACTGTATTTCAGAGTTTTAATTTACTTGTAATACCTTTCACCACTATTATTGTTTAGTCTGGATTGGCAGATAAACAACAAACACTTTTTACGAATTTTAGACTCTTAAAATGATACACCACCTCCTTAATTTACAATAAATAAACAGCAAAAAGATTAAAACAAATAGTAAATAAATAATGCAAATTTAAATAAATGTAAAATAAATAATGTTAACTATGACCATTCTGTTGACACACCTAAAGAGTTCAAGGGCATCAGGTCAAAATGCAAATCAGTGAATCAGCACAACTGGCATACATTAAGGTCCTGAATCTCAAGCCATCTGGGATCAATGCCTAATTCAATGCCTAATTCCAGGAATGTATTTTGCTCCTACCAGGATTTTTTCTCTCATTGGTTACTGCTGATTTAACTCCAAAAGAATAACATTTAACTGCTTATTCTACTTTGTAACACATTGTGCTCAATCATATTGAATACATTTGAAATAAATGTTTAATAATCTTTTTTTAACTAAAGGAACCATTATGTGCAGTATGTATATTTATTAGGAAGACAGTTATCTGAGAAGAATGGAAGAAAAGTACTGCTCTACAACTGCATATCATCTACATACAATATATACTGTATATCTGCAGCGTTGCAGACACTCTTCTGTAACACTCAGAGAAATACAAATATACCCTGCCCTACCCTAAAATGATTATTTTATGGTGTAGGAAACTGTAGGTAAGTGTTCCATATAGGGGGTGCCAAGAATTCTTCTTTCCATCTGTAATGGTGCAGTGTATAAATGATTTGTTTTTTGATTGGCACATGGGGACTTCATATAAATGTTAAAAGTGTTAAGATAACTTGGATTTGATGCAGAGATTGATGAAACAGTTTATTTTTACAAAAACAGTTTAATTTCTACAAGGTCTGTAGTAGATTATTTTATATTTGTTATGGTGCCAGAAGAGAATAATAATACTGTTCAGTAAGAAGGGAATAATAATGCACAATTAGGTTATCTCTGCCAGAGATAAAAGCTACTTTTAATACCATTAAAACAAGAAAAAAAAAAGCAAAAAAAAACTTAACATTTGTGAAATGCTTAACGCATTATGCATATTTATAATTTCATCATTATGCGTATTTATAATTTCATAGCATTGAGCACATATTTCATATTTAGATTGATTTACAAGTAATTAATTGTAGAAGGAACAAGTCTGAGTGTCACATTTGACTTAATCAGTCGATATATTTAATATGGATTTATAATATTTGATTACACATAATCCTTTATAATAAAATGTCTCATTATATCTTAGAAAGTGGAAAACAAGTCATTTTAGAAAAAAAAAAATACCTGTTTGGGGTTCTACTGAGAAGTAAGGCTGCCCTTCCAAAATACTGTATACCAGCTTTGCACTGTTCCCATAAGTTGGGTCATCAGCATCAGAGGCTGTCACTTGCATGACCGATGTACCTACAAGAAAAGAAAAGAAAGCTTAGTAATTTTCTAAAGAAACAAAAAGTCAACTCTTGCACTTGTTAGAGTAGTCTTAGAGCCATTGTTCAGTATTTGGCAGTATAAATAAGACTGTCTATGAACATTTTATAGTACTGTAAGCATACCTGAAACAGAATTTCATCTTGTTCAACAAATAGTGTGATACATTAATGATTATGTTCCATGTTTTTTCCTTCAGCTTGACAAAATTAGATTACTTAGAGACTGTCTAATAAATATCATACCTTTGGGTCATCCATTCTGACCTTCTGTAATATGTAGTTATTAATATTCACAGCCTCACACAAGTAAAGATATAAATCTGTCTTATGAATACCCACAAATTTTGTTGATTTCCAAGTCAAGGTAATAGTTTTATTAAAAAGTGGAAATGATTTGTCCAGCACTCTTGTGTTAAATATTCATTAATTTTCAGTTGCCCTATTTTTAAATAAGCCAGGTCACAGAAACAAAATGAGATGCCGTTTGGTCTCAGCTGCAATCCAGCATTTGCTATCAGGCCGATAATAGTGGCCAGAAATCACTTTCTACATGTTTTGTCAGCAGTGACTTCTAAATGCACTAAGAAAAGCAACAGACGCGGTTTCTGAGTGCACAACTGTATATTTAGAATTTGATATGAGTTTTTAGAATGCAATGATACTGGAAAAAGAAGACACTTCTCTTGAGTCTACCTCCACTAGATAAGTTATTCTTAAATGCCATCTACAGTGATTTTTTTTTTCTTTTTTTACAAATAAATCTACTAATATTGCAATTCCTGAACATCACACTTTTATCTTCCATTTAATATTTGAATACATTTACTTTGTCTTGTGTGGCACGAATAATTTAATATTACCTTAAGGAAAGTAACTTTAAAAAAAAGATTATTTTTAACTGTATTTCTTATGATATATGACCATTTGTAACAGGACAGTTTTGCCTAAGTATCTCTCCAAAATAGAAACATTTCAAGACAATTACAAAAGTAAACGATGTTACTACATGCAAGTGAGGTAGAAAAAAAAACATTTTACAGCACAAAAACGATGAACAAAACACTATTCACTTAGTCTCTCTATATTGAGCTTTGAATCTGTTTGTCTTATGGACTGAAACACGTTTCCTTTCCTCACTGACTGCACTGTCTGTCCTACTCTCAATCTGTGGAACTACTTCTTCCCTGCTAGTATATATTTACTTATGCAATTAATAAATTCAGGCTCAAAGAAACTCTGACCTGCAGCCATTTAAACACTGCTCTGGAGTTGCTAGCTCATAATGGATCCTTATGGTTGAACTGCATGTAACTCCAACATTTAACCTCTTTCTACTTTGTGAGAAAGAAATCACTAATCGTTGATTCTCCTTTGCCTTAAAACTTTGTTGGCTTCTTATCATTCAGACCTTCCTCTTTATTGCACGGTTGACCATTGAAATTACTCTTCCAGAACAGGGTTTATCGTACTTGAGATAGCTGTGACAAAATCTCTGTTGTGTACCCTGGGGTGACAATTGGCCACCCTGTACACATAGTAAATTACTATTCAGTAATGGCAAGGTAGCCGGACCAGCTTTTCTTTCAAATCTGTAGGACAACCCTTCTTATCAGCTTCTAGAGGCTTCTATAACACAGGTACCCCTGTTTGCAATGACATCTGTTTTCTGCTCCCATTGCATGTGGAATTTTCACATTTCCCTGTGGTCTGTGCCATTTTTCTAATACCGTTGCCACTTTGAAGATTATTACAGATGAATTTCCAAAAATGAAACATTCATAACTCTGCATTATACACTAGTAACTGTGTGATCTATTTTTTATGGAATAAGTGAATTGTGAATTTCCTTTATCTATCTATCTATCTATCTATCTATCTATCTATCTATCTATCTATCTATCTATCTATCTATCTATCTAATGCTGCTAATTACTGTATGTGCTAACGATTGTGAAAATGTCAATTTCAACATGGCTTAAATATTTGTAGTTATGAAGATTAAGGTTTCTATAGAAATTAAAAAGTTTTAAAAAGATTTAGATTTTGCTGGATATGTAACAAAGTACTGCCAGTCATGTCTGTTTTTATAATTTTAATTAAACAACATATATATCTAGGATCCTTTTAATCAATCAATGTAGCATGTTACTTTTCACAACACTGACTTTTTTGTTGGCTGTTCTGTTTTATAGAGCAAGTCAAAAATACAATGAACTCTATATTCCAGACATTTATGTTTAAAATGAAATTAAATCGAATTTGCCAACCCTTCTTCTACCAAATTCAGAGACCTAGATGAACAAAGCACCCAATATGAAGCAGTTCATTGTGTATACTGAGACACTGAAAAGGTCAAGCAGAGTCCCAGTGTGTTTATTTTAGAACAGAATGAATGCTTGGAAAATTCTGAAGAAGCTTTGTTCTGTTCTTAGTAGAGAAAATTTAATTTTTCCTAGCATTAGATAAGCTGTCACTTTCCCACTGAGTTACGGATTGTGTGTTAGGAATTTTCCAGATGCGTAAAACAATAAGATGCTAGCAATGTAATATAGGATAGATACCCGATGAATGTTTTATTGCATAATATTGATTTACTTAGCGTTCCAAAAGGACTGGTAGTAATTGCACCTCCAGTACTATTCCTCAAATCATTCCCAAAACTTTTGACTTAGTACGACTTACACTTGATGATATTATTTATAACTAGGGGTCTTTGCCCCCTGCTCTCTTCGCTTGCCCACCCCCGTGTTTGGTTTACTGGATATACAATTTAAAGAGATTGTTATTTTCATGGGAATTGTTACATATGCATTATTTTCATTTTTACTTTAAAGTTGTGTAAAAACAATACTTGTCCTTTACTTCTGGCCCTGGTGTGGTTACAACACTTTCTCGCATGACATATAACGCTGCTCGCGTTGTGGGGGGATGGGGGGTATGCGGCTGAACGCACGCTAAGGAGATGCCATCGGATCATCTACTGTCTTTCTGCTGCTGGCAAGCTGCCTGGTCTGCTTGACATCTGCTGTCTTTTTGCTGCTGGCGAGCTGCCTGTTTTGCTCGTCACATGTCATTGTTTTAAGAGCTGGGAGCATATGTTGCATGTCTGCCAAAACCAGTCCAACAACTGCTAGGTTAAATGTCCATGGACTTGTTTTAAATGATGGCTCACTGCCTTGTCTCACGTGATTTTATAAAAACAATACTTTTAGTATTGTTAAACAGTCCTATATTTCCGGCCCCGGGCGTGGTTAAATCTCTTTCTTGCAGGGCGTATAACGCTGCTCGCGTTGTGAAGGGGGGGCAGCTGCTGTTATGCTGCCCGTCGATCATTTTAAAGCCTGTACAGCCGCTGCCCTTTTTGTCACTTCGTGTCTCTGCAGCTTGCATTGTGAAGATGGGGGGTTAGGGTGGTTGAACGCACGCAAGGAGAAGTTGTTGGATCATCTGCTGCAAGCTGCATGCTTTGCTTGTCACTTGTCATTGTTTTAAGAGCTGGGAGCAAGTTAAAATGTCTCTCGCAGGACTTCAAGTTGTCTTCTGAAATGATCACGTCTCGTCTACCTAGTCTGCCTCCCCAAGATTTTTTTTTTATAATAGCGAGATTTGAAGTAATTTCAAAATAGAGTTTAGCCAGTTTGACTTGAGACTGGTGTGTGAGATATATATTTCTTCACAAAGCTATGTATCCTTTTTGCCCAAATTGAGAAAGATGACAACCACTGTTGTGAACAAATGCAGCAGAGACTACTAACAATCTAAAACCTGTTATCTAGATGTACGATTATTCAGTTATTCCATCTTGCTGATCACTACAGTATCCTCAAATGCACATTCAGGAACAGGAAATTGTTAGGGTGTTTTATTTTGGCCTTCTTGACTCTTGAAATGTCAGCCTTGTGCCTTCAGCTTCATTAACTAACCAAAGCTGCAGTGTATGAAGTAGACATTTTAATACTGTGTTTAAATGCATGTGTCATGAAAATCTGCTGTTCTGCATGTAAAAGCCTGTCAGAAATTCAAGGTGCCATGGTTTCTGTTTGCAGATTGCATACTCATGCATGAGGTGATTTATCTACTTAAAGATATTTTAAAATATTCACATTCTAAATAACTGACTGCACAAGTATCTAAGTGGTATAATTTCCATAGCTAATGTATTGTACATACCTAATTAACACAATAAGATTTCAGCCAACACTGAAAAACTCACGGGATCCCCTGAATACTATGGGGTATTTTAGGCCCTGTTTGTTAGTATAAATAAATCTTAATAAGTAGCTTATAAAATATATCAACACAGAAACAAACCCCTAATAATATGCCAGTCTATCTACATAACACATTCATGCACACACCCACACATGCAATATTTCCACTAAGACATCTATGCACATGTTTGAAATGATACTTAGGATATTCACAGAGGAGGCCATAAAGACACAGGAATAACATGCCAACTTTAAAATTGCAAGATAGGCTGAAGTAAAAGAATGTTACTTATAAAATTACAACTTTCTAAAAGGTATTTCAAAAGACAAATACTTTAGCACAATCAGCATTCTTAGTGAATGGTTACAAACAGCAGTCACCATAGACAGTTTGACATTTAAGCTGTGGGGAGCCCAAAAGAACTATAAAAAATAACCACACTACTATGTATTTAAATCACATTTCAAATCAAAGTGTAAAGCTACATCCATTTTCCAACCTGCTGAATCCAAACACAGGGCACAAAGCAGGAACCAACCACAGGCAGGGTGCAAACCAACCACAGGACACACACACACCAAGCACACACTAGGGCCAATTTAGAGTCGCCTGCATGTCTTTGGACTGTGGGAGGAAACCCATGCAGACACAGGGAGAACACGCAAACTCCACACAGGGAGGACCCGGGAAGCGAACCTGGGTCTCCTAACCGCAAGGCAGCAGCGCTACCACTGCACCACCCTGTAAAGTTACAATATAAAGTAAATAAGTAACTTTAACACATCTAAGACATCAACGCTGCACAATACTTGTCCATCAGTGTCATGTCCAAAACTGTGAAATTTGATGTATGCATATGTGCGAATAATGGTTAAACACACATGCACACAATGACAAAAATAATGCACAGCCTGTTACATTAAATCACAAATGTCCTAAGTAGTTTAGAAATAAACATCTTTTCTTTTGACTTGCCATGTAAATGTCTGCTATCCTATCGAGTGACAGCTTTGCTTCAATGTGAAGTACTGCGAGTAATAAAACCACAGCCAGATCCAAATCCTTCTCATTGCTGTAAAACGTTTTTCTGATGTAACTAATCTGATTGGTAGGGTCAAATGGGTTTACAGATTTGGAAAGGTTTTCTTCACCAAATTTTGTAATTATTTAAGTGAAATGGTTTTGGCTGTGGCCTTAACAAAGTATTATTTCTGCTTGAACAAGCAGTATTCACAGGCTAAGCGTACTTCTGTACCAGAGGTACAATTCCATATTATCCATATCTAAACACTGCACCACATACCCATGTAAGTTCTGCCACATTTCCAGTGAATCACTATTCCAGTTTGGACATAAGGATATCCAGTAAAGGGAAACAGATATATGGCTGGAACTTCATTGACAAATTCTCAGATTTAATCAGTTTTTCTGTCACTTTTTGAGTGCAACTTTCATTTATTTCTGTGGACCTGAAGTAGTGGTGGCCAGAAGTTGTCAAGCAATCATCTTTATTTCAATAACCTTATGATGGTTTGACACATCTGAAAAAACTAAATACAGCTTGTCAAGTACATTTAAGAATGCTTTAACAATATGGTTGATTGTAGAAGTGTTCAACAAGCACCTGCTTAAATTTGTGTGCCATGCAGTATATGTATACTGAGTATGGATGGGCCTACTTTCTGGGAGACTGCACCCCTGAAATATGCCCAGACATTACAGAGGTGGCATTGTAATTCTGGGCAACAATTGGCAAGTTTTTAAATCCTTGGATTTCCAGTCACATGTTAACTGTATTTACAATCCTAGCAGCACTGTGGGTGTCAGAACTATAGATAAAACACAAAAAAATGTTCTTTGATTCCCAAGTTTGTCCACGTACCTGGGTAAACTTTTAACTGCTGGGTTTTGGATGGCTTGGTCTCATCTGTGATTACTGTAAAAAATCCAGTGTCCTGAACTTTTTCTGCAAGAAGCAGTGCATATCACTTCATTCAGGAAATCTTTGTTGGTAGTATCGAAATACACAGATGGCA
The DNA here is from genome assembly GCF_016835505.1 of Polypterus senegalus. Taxonomy (NCBI): domain Eukaryota; kingdom Metazoa; phylum Chordata; class Cladistia; order Polypteriformes; family Polypteridae; genus Polypterus; species Polypterus senegalus. The sequence continues at coordinate 51,363,708 of NC_053162.1, read as the reverse complement.
TGTTTTAAAATTCTGTGTCATGCTTAGAAAAGCAGGTGCTTACTTAATGTTTGAATTATTTCTCTCCCAGTGCCCATGGAATGGCAACCCAAGATGACACATTAGAATCATTATATCATCACCTTTGCACAGACATGATTTTTTGCAAAAGTTTCTGTCTGATAGTTTTGCTACAATAAATGCTCTAAAGTTTTCCCATTTAAACATGAGGCAGAGATGAGCCTGTGAGGTAGCATGGGTTGACGAGTTTAGTGCTCAGTTTCTTCCAATCATTCAGACTTTCTTAAATGGATCCTTCCCAACCTTGTTTGCAGTCCAGAAAAGGTAGGTGAAACAAAAAACTCCTTCACAAAAGAGTATTACATCCAAACATATTGTTAAAAAAAAAAAAAAGTAAAAGTGTCAGTAATGTTTTAGTCTAGTGCTGCAAGGACTAGTGGATGCACTCTGGGGTCTTTATTCAGGGTTGCTACTCTTCTGTGTGGGATTAAGTAACTTTACCAGCTTTGGATCGTTCAGAGGCTAGTGTGAGTTCCATAGCACCTACGTCTCACATTTAGATGGCTGTTATGTTGAATTGCAGTTGTGGTCATTGGCTGTAGACATCTCACTCAAGAATGAATATTTAAGATGGCATGAATGTCAGCAGTTTCAAAAAGTCAACCACTAGCTTATCCTAACACTGTTAACGACTTGAGAAAAAGGTCGAAACGCCATGATATGTTGATACAACTATTAGTGAATAGACAGGCTACATTTTTTTCATCTAGCCAACATCAAAAGGGGTGGCCTCAACAAACAGATTTTGGTTAATGATATTTAAATGATAGTAAATGTTCCATGTTACTTCATAGGTTGACTATAATTGTAGCAATATATGAATTTTCTTGCATGTGCTTAGTTTGAATTTCTGGCAACAAATATAAGCTTAATGTTTATTGACTATGAGATTTGTTTCATGTATTAATGTCAACCAAAGATTGACTTGATTTTTGCCTTTAACTCTTTGCTACTTTACTGGATATATTTCATCTCCTATTCCATCCTGCTCCTCTGCAGTCTACCTCAAAAAAACTCTGAGGCTGCACATTATACCTGTCATTCATCAACACAGTGGATCAAAAGAAAACACTGCATAACACCTGAAACTGGTAAAAACTATTGAAGATGTAGTGAAATGGTATTTGTAAATGAAGGCATCACACTCCACCTTGGTTCTAACTGGCAAGCTGTATTTGGTGCAGTGGACCAGTGTATGTAATACATGCCCTTTGTAATAGTTATATTTTAAATTTAGGTTTCTACCACTGCTCAATATGAATTATGAATTCTGATTGTTTATTTTGTAAAGTAGACTTTTATTACACATACTGTATAAAGGATAACCTGATTTTTTTTGTACATTTAATCTATACCCCTCTGTACTGCCATACAATTACAATCTTACACCTTGATATTAAAAGAAAGGAATGTTACTCAGGTAAGTAAATCAAAATCTCTGAATCTTGCTCTGTTCATCATTTTAATAACTGCATCTCAAATTTAGAAGGATCATAATATTATCTTAATTGAATGTTTTTTTAATTTTTTATGGTAATGCCATAAAAAAAATTTTAAGTTGCTAAAAATGTAAATGTTAAGATCATCATATAAATTTCAACAAAGCTTACAGTATGCAAGAACATATACAGTTGTTGTCCATTGCAATAAAAGGCATCATTCTTTCATTTATTTATGTTATTGTGGCATGAGGACATAAACATCCAGAAGTTCATGTATCTGTAGAGTATAGCAGAAAAGTTTTTCTAAGTTTTAGCGGTAATTGTTTTGATTTGTCAGGTGAAGTTCTTTTACTGCATGACAAAGTCTTCCTTTATCTTGCTATCTGCATTCCAAAATTCATGCAATTGTAAAACATTGGAAACGCATTCCAAACAAAAATGGATTACAAAGACGCATTGTGCAATTGTGCATATATATAATACTAATGAGGCGGCACGGTGGCACAGTGATAGCACTGCTGCCTTGCAGTTAGGAGACCCGGGTTCGCTTCCCAGGTCCTCCCTGCATGGAGCTTGCATGTTCTCCCCGTGTCTGCGTGGGTTTCCTCCGGGCGCTCCGGTTTCCTCCCACAATCCAAAGACATGCAGGTTAGGTGGATTGGCGATTCTAAATTGGCGTTTGTGTGTGTCCTGCGGTGGGCTGGCACCCTGCCCAAGATTGGTTCCTGCCTTGTGCTGTGTGTTGGCTGGGTTTGGCTCCAGCAGACCCCCATGACCCTGTGTTCGGATTCAGTGGGTTAGAAAACGGATGGATGGATAATACTAATGCACTTGACCTGTTCTGGATATTTTATATACTGGCTTGTCATTTGGAGTCAATGAGTGCTTGTTTCCTTTAAGCGTATTACTTTTTTCTGTTATATTTAACATACACTGTCTAGTGCTAAAATGAATACACTTGTGAAGGAAATTCTATAGTCAGAATATTTTTTTCTTATACAGTATTTTTGCCTGGAATGTTTAATCTATAAAAGCCTTATTTTAATTATAATACAATGCGTTCATCTAACATGTAAGCAATATACATCAAACCATTTTACAAACCTTCTGCTTCTAACTAAGGATCACAGTGTAACAGACAATTTCCTAACAGCAGAAACCAGACATAGACATCATGGTAATGGTGGTGATGAAGGGGACACATACCGACACTCATACATGTTAGACCATTATGGAAATTAAACTAAGAGGATGTAGGAGAGAATCTGGGCTGTTTGATGAAAACCAAGAGAAAAATGCCCAGCGTAAAAACAGGTAGTAACCTAGTCAGGAATAAAGGCCAAGTTTCTGGAGCTGTGAAGCACTGCATCACCCTTGTTAGATCCATTCATCCATTATCCAACCTGCTATATTCTAACTACAGGGTCAAAGGGGGCTGCTGGAGCCAATCCCAGCCAACAAAGGGAGCAAGGCAGGAAACAAACCCTGGGCATGGTGCCAGCCCACCGTAGGGTGCGCACACACACACAGACACACACACACACCAGGCACACACACACACACACATACACCAGGCACACACTAGGGACAATTTAGAATTGGCAATGCACCTAACCTGCATGTCTTTGGACTGTGGGAGGAAACCGGAATGCCCAGAGGAAACCCACGCAGACACGGGGAGAACATGCAATTTCCATGCAGGGAGGACCCGTGAAGCAAACCCAGGTCTCCTTACTGTGAGGCATCCCTTTTTAGATGTTATTTATAAAGTTTAAATACAGTTAACATTAAATGGAAAAGGTAAATAAAACAAAAAGAAATATAAACAATTATAATACTTTCTTTAAAGCAGTTTTCTATGAGCATCAATGATTTTATTTGTTGTCTGTATAAACATGAAAAAAAAAACTCCCACTTTTGATTATGCCACATATATTTACCATCATTGTTGACAGCAATCAGAAAATTTAAATATGTTGAAATTGTCCTGTTCTGAAATCCTACCCTGAACCCCCACAAGCATTATTTACATTGTCAGCTAGCAGAATCGCACTGTAACAGATCGTTACACTGTGACAAGGCTGCATTAAGGATGATATATGACTGGGAGATCTGTGCATCGGGACACAGTAAAAGCTGCAGGAGAACAGATTTGACTAGACTAGTGACTGACTTTGGTGAAATAAAATACTATGGCACATAAAAACTGCCACATTACTGGTAGAATGGTGCAGCTCTTATATTTCTTGTGAAAAACCCAGGAATCATATTAGAGAAGAGAATAAGATATTACAACCTTGTGTTTTTACCTATGATGTTATTTTGACTCATTCAGTCTGGTTTATGGGTACTGTCAGCCAGAAGCTAAATGAGCAACAAGTGGTGCACAGCAGGACCAAAGCTTAATTGAGATACCTTTACATAAAACAGTTGGAGATACCTGTGCTGGCTCCGTCTTATGGTGTTAATAAAGATAATAGCATTTTTCTGGATATGGAAGGAAACTGGATAGCACAGAGAAAATCCCAGTGAACACAGAGAAAAGCTACAGACAGCGCAAATTAGTGCTTGTATTGTTGCTTATTTACCTAGAAACTTAATAATGTTCTCAAATACATACCAACATTGGACATTTCAGGAACCATAGCATGATAAGGGCCATGTAGGAACTCAGGCGGGTTGTCGTTGATGTCTTGCACTTTGACAATGAACTCTGATGGTGGTTCTAATGGCTTGTTGGTCTCACGATCCACAGCTTGTGCCATCAAGGTGTACTGAGCTCTTTCCTCCCGGTCTAGGGTCTTTTTCGCATGAATATTTCCTGTCTTGTCATCAATGACAAAAATGGAACCTGCTCCTTCCCCTGAGAGAATATATCTTATTTTTCCATCTCCAGAATCAACATCTGAATGGAGCTTGTGGAAGAAATAACACAGCTAATGTTAGGAAAACAGGTAACAGGTAGTTGACAACGTCTGAAAGAATATTAGTTTGCAAGCAGGAGTGTTAAGAAAATATCTAAGTAGTATCCCATTGGCACAATCTGTCAGAAAATAAAACTGTTTCACAATGCATAACTGTGAAATGCTATTTGGTATATAAATTTAGATTGTACTCTTGCTTTCTAAAATGGTAAAAGCTTCAGACTTAAATAAAAGTTGGCATACTGCTGTTCAGGTGTAGGAAGCAACCCAGTGGCATTCAGTATCCTGGCAACAACTAGCATGTAAGAATGGAAAACCATTCAAACTTCCCAGTTCACAGGAATAGCAGCAATGTGCCTCAGTATCTCATCCACTAGGGTCTTACATTAGTATTCTGTAGCTGGTAAGTTGTATTTCTGCTATAAACTGAAATTCTACTGTACACTATGTAACACAAATCTACTTGTGTAAATGTACAAAATGTATGATATACACACAAGAAACATACAAAATAAAACTTGTGCTGTACACCATTTAGTCTAAATCTACATCTTCATTTGTAAAAGTTTTAAAGTCCATTTACAATTTGATAAAAATCACACATTTTCCTGAACTAAACATAAAATGACATTCTCAAACAATCATGAAGTTTCTAATAAAATACACTGATTTGTCTTACCCTGCCAACCAGCACAGGATCAGGCCCTGTGTATTCTTCAATGACAAAAAATTGGTTCCAGACCCAACCTCTTTTGGAACGGTGGAGGACTTGACCTTCTTTGCCTTTCTCATGGTGTCCATGAAGTGAAGGCCATCGACGATGACCATGCTTCAGATTAGAAGAGGCATGGCTGCAGAGCACCATACTCAGGCACAACAAAAAGATCTGCAAAGTCAAAACTTCCGACATCTTTCTGTTTGCTCTTTGTGAATGTACCAAGTAAACACAGCTCTGCAGTCACGCTGATAGGAGCCTTCACTGTCCCTGTCACATGAAAGTCAGTATCCACCTTATTCTTGCATTTCATAGGTATATGTGTCACTCATTGCTGCTTTCACTCTTGTGGTTTATTTCGGGACTTTGTTCAGTTATAGTTCTGAAATGAAAAAAAATGACATGCACTTAGGCAAAATGCATTAAATATGCCATATATAGCATACATTGAAACATTGATAATGTTTATGAAATATTACGCCTACTTTAACATGCTGTAAGAAACTGTTTTTGTTAGAAATAAGTAGCATTTCAAGAACAGTGTGCAAGGTTTGGTTTGATTTTCAAGCACTGGAAAATAGAATACAAATTTTCTGGGCAGGATTGTTCATATTGCTGAATTGGGGTGTCAGAGATTCTCTAGCAGTAAGTTCAAAGCAGTAAAAATGTAAAAAAAAAATTATACACACCCACACTCACTCACAATTTAGAGACGCCAAATTAGAGACATCAAATTAGAGATGTGAAATGTACACAACCTTTGAGAAGGAAAGCAGTGTATCTGAAGAAAAGCAGGGGAGAATGTGCAAACTCCACACACAGCGGCAATGGCAGAGCTAAAACAATAGGGCAGAATTGCTAACCACTTAATATTTATGCAAATAAAACCATAAGCTGTTTGGATGTCTTTTTGGTTTATCTGTTTGTTCACTCATCACATAAAAAGAGAAGAAATGATTTTCATCAACTTTTGCATGTGTGTTGCTATTAGTCCAACTTAAAATATAGGCCATATGAGGGAGAGGGATGTGGGGAGAATAACCAAAAAGCCAGCACAGACTTGGAGACTACAGTTCCCATCAAGCACCAGGATCATGCTGGGGATAATGGGAGGATGCCTTCAGCACACCGAAAGATTATATTGGCCAAAGCACAATCTTAAACACCACAGGTACCTATCACATTGTCTTCTCAAATAATTAAGATAAGAATTTCATTACAGCATTTTGTATAATAGTCTGTCCTTTTGTCTAAAAGTGAGTTTTGTTTAGCCAAGCTGAAATTTCCAAATAAATTTATTAATGCTCATGCAAGACCACATCCTTTGGCTAATAACTTATAAATGCAGAAATACACATCTGTCATTTTTCTGAATCTGTTTGATTCAGTTCAGGACTGCAGTGAGCTGGGGGTTTTCCTGAATACAGGACTGAATACAAAAGAGGGATTAACCCAGAACAGTGTCACATGCAAATGCAAATATATGTATACAATAACCAAATAAATGGTAGTTTGACTTTGATTTCACATTGCAAATCCTACCTATATGAAACACAATTTACATAAAAAATTCTATTGTGGCAAACAAAAGCATCATTGCAAGAAAAAAGAAAATTGATGGTAAAATATGTTCTGGGTTGCAGAAGATTACAGCACAAAGCTGCAATTTTGGGGCAAGTGAAGACCAATTGATTGAGCGAACTTTTATAAAAAGAGAGGACCACAATTCATACCTAGGAGTGCTTACTTGGTAACTGCAAATTCTACTTAAATAAGTTGGCACCTAACACATTCCTTCTATGAAGACATGTCTCAAAAAATATCTCTTTGTCTGGTTTGTAACACATTCTTTAGTGTGTTTTTTTTTAATAAAATTCAGGAGACTATTGACAGTCCACTAACCTGTACAGATTTCAATAGTTCAGCTCAATGAAGCTCATGACTCTAATCATTAAGTGGTTTGCAAATGCAATAGGTAACATTTTTGTTCACTTATTCTCAGCAAGTGAATGCATCCCTATTTTAAAATCTTTTAAAACTTACTCATTTGTCCAATTCAATAATAACTTTAGAGTTGGAATGAAGACATAGCTGTTTTCAGTAATGTTATTTTTCCTTGTGCTTTCCACATTCCACCAAACAGCCTGTTCCACTTTGATACCCCTTGGAGAATTGCTGCTAATTGTTATATGGGGGGTTTGCTTCCCTCTTGCAAGCGGCGACCCATTACAAGTCTATCCACAAATCGTTTGTGACCTTTTCTCATTGTTATTCCCAACTCACCCTTTCTTATTGTTATTCCTGACTCAGTGTGACCCAATTTTAGACATGATGTGACCCAAAATGGGCCATTGGGTCACAATCCAGTTTTAGAAACACTGGTATATATAATTAATTGCTGAATTAACGTTGCTTATATGCGTGTCTCACGTACTGTAGTTACACACAGAAAAATACTAAGAGAATCAGTTCTAACAGGAGGAAAGAAAATACTTCATATTTCATAATTTTGAATCTTCTATTGTAATGAAAAATTCTGATTTTATAAATGCATATACACTATAATGCTACTATGTGACACAAGTGGGTCCAAAGGTCCCTTTTAACAGTCCTCAGATTATTACATTTGCCTGGAAAAATTCTTCAGCTTTTAGCAAGTCTTATTTATATACAGAAATACTGTTTGTTCTTCCATGAGAGCCCTGAATACCATGAGGACTGATTGAGGTCATTAATGTTAGGTAGAATGCCTAGATGGGGCTGGGCGGTCTTGTGGCCTGGAACCCCTGCAGATTTTGTTTTTTTACTCCAGCTGTCTGTAGTTTATTTTTGTTTTTTCTGTCCTCCCTGACAATTGGACCTTACTTTTTTCTATGTTACTGTGTTACCTTATTCTAATTTTTATTTATTTTGTGTTTTTTCTCTTTCATCATCATGTAAAGCACTTTGAGCTGCATAATTTATATGAAAATGTGCTATATAAATAAATGTTGTTGTTGAAAAGTATGTCTGTACGTCAAACATAATTACATTAAAAGGGCTCAGTCTTACTGATCACAAGTTCTTTTTCTACTATGTTTGCAAGTTACAAGTTGATCAAATTAGTGAATCATAAGTAACAATTTGTTTTATGTTACCACTATTCACTGGTTCAAGACCTACAGTAAAGCTTCCCTATGAAAGAAGAGGAGCAAGAACTGATGGGATAGCAAACCCATTAATGGACGACCACAAGACAGAAGCAAGCAGAAAAGTAGACTCTTTTTGCTTCAAATGGGTCTCACTTAAAAGAAACTTAGAAAAAATGGATGGTGCCTTCTTTTCAGGGTGCATTAGTAGGCTGTAAGGGTATTGTTTTTTTTTTAGACTATGGTGTGTAGTTGTTTTACATGTAACATTTACAGTCTTTGTGAAGCTTGTTATATACCTAATTACTTTTGGAGATGGTTATGTCGCCAAAAAGTCTTACCAAAACATTCTGGAAGAAATACATTATTAAGCATAACCACAGATATACAGTAAATAAATCTACTATACTATATATGTGAGATGCATTAGAGATTTTTATAAAATAGAAATCTTGTCTGTATGGCTATGTGAGAAACTATTCTAAGGATGTAAAAATGTATAGGAAAGTACTGTATGATGCAAAGGAGCAACCATAATCCTAAAAGTCCTTCCTTTTTAAAGAGTTTATTTTTTACTTTGAAACAGATTCAACATTGATTAATTAACAGCTAACATGTAGCACTCTGGGTAAGTTTATTGCTTCAAATCATTATGCAGGCTTGGATGCCTCCTGGAAGGAGTTTGCATTTCCACTAATATTAATGTGGCTTTCTCCACGAATTCATATTGTTCCATAGTAGAAGTACAAAGGTACATTTTTAGATAGTTGGTCAAATCTAAATTGGCTAATATGAATGACTCTGTACCTATATATGCTCTGATGAATTATCATCTGCTAAGGACTGATTCATGTGTTGTGCCTGATTTTACCAGAAAAAGCTCTAAGTTAAAAACAATTTGAAACTGGAAAAAAGGAGGTTTAGAAAATGAACTGCCGGTAGGTAGTTGAAGTAGAATGGGATAAAGATGGAACGCGGTTGATGTGCATGGAAAAAAAAATGGTACATACTAATATGAATTGTTTTCTTTGAAATTTAAGTTTATCACTTTGATACATTCTGTTCTTGACAAACAAGAATGAACACTACTCAAGTTATTAAATTTTAATGAACATTTCACTGTAGAATTCAACATGATAAATTCCCATTTATCTTTTAGATTTTTAAAACTTTAGTTAATTTATAGTGAAACTCATTCTGTAATCACCACTTAAGCCTAATTAATGTTCTTATGCAAACATAAAGTAAATGTGGAGTCTGAGCAAAGAGTCAGAGCTACCTGACCTTGATGTGATGGAATTATCACTAATTGCAATAACAGATTTTTACACTACCTCCCAAGAGGCTTGATGTATGTTTTAATCTTATCATCAATAATAACTTGTTCCCAAAGCCTAAGCCAGGCATACCAACATAAAATACATTAAAGACAAACTAAAAGATTAATTTTGCAGAATTCCTCAGCTCAGTTTGTTTATGCGCTCTAATGTACAAGTTAATTTTGAAAAGGGAACAATATATCAAGATATCTAGATAGATAATGGTAAGCATGAGTTAAATGTAATTATTGATTTACACCTTTTTCTACACAATACAGAGTTATTATAATATGCTTCAAGTAAATAGCAGACTTTGTGAGCAATATACAAAGTTATTAATGATTGTAAGTCATGAATAAGGTGCTGCATACCTCGCTATTGACTGTGTGACACTAAGCATGTTGTTTAAACTGCCTGTGGTGTTGACTGTATGAGATAAGGGATGTAATAAAATAGAGCCATCAAAATGTACCTCACCTGCAGACAGCTTAAACATTGTGTTTCCAAGTCTTCATATTTTTAGGCATGGAATTTCCAGCTTTCACATATTGATTTCTTATGGCATGTCTGCCAGGGCTGGTTCTTGCCCGGCCCTGAGTACTGCATGGATAAAAAGCACTTCCCTATGACTTGGTAAATGGGCCACAAAATGGACAATTGGATGGATACTCCCTCGATGAACATGATTGAGGAGACTTGATATATGTACGTATTTGTTCTTTTTCATATGCATGTGGATTAGGCCCTTTACTAATTCTGCTGTGTATGTCATGGGAATAGAACTTTGACATTCATATTGTTTCCATATAAAATAAAGGTTTTAAAATGAGCAGCCAAATTTCATACTGGTGCTGGCAAAAACATACCAAACTGATAGCATCTGACTAGTTTTGGAGGGCAGTATCAATTGACCACATAAAACAGAATCTTGTAATTAATTGTCACAACCAGGAGTATGCAAGTTTGCCCATTGTCTGGGTGGGTATTCCCAACTACTCCAATTTCCGTTATCATCAGAAAACATGTGATAGTCTTATTAAATGGTGACTTTTATTTAAACATGAATGAATGAGTGTGACTTTGCACATAAATAATTTATGTGATGGAATGGTGTACTGACCAAGTGTCATCAGTGCACTTATGGCCAGTGCTGAAATGATAGGTTCTGGCTCCCTTTAAGTGTATGATTAAACCATTTAAGAAAATGAAAGAATAAACTATTTAAAAGAATGCTGGGGGCAGTCTCCTGCTGAGTATTCCCTATATATATGAAACCGAGTAGCTGCAAATATACAAGTAACACAGTATGGCTGGTATACTGTAGTGTTGGTAATCATTCACTGTTACATGCACATTTGATTGTAGAATTGTTTCTCTTTTTAATGTTCACATACTGTGTTTGATATAGCGAAAAGAGCAGAATAGATTTTCTGTAGGCATGTGAGGAAGTCATTAGTTTTGCTCTTGTTGTTTGTCTTGTGGAGAGTTGGTGACCATCCGCTTTTATTTTTATCTTCACCAGCCTACTCACCTGCTGTAATGCTGCATTTGCACCTGATCTGCAAGTTTAAAAACAACTTACTACCATACAATTATTTGAGTCTGCATTTTTTAAGAATTACAATGAGAAAATAATCACAAAAATTAAGGATTGATTTTCTTGAATGTTAAAAGCATGCATCCATCCATCTTCCCTTTTTCTAAACTGCCCATTCCAATACACAGTCATGGGAAGCCACAGGCTATCTTTAGCAGCACTGGGTTCACACCACAAAGAGGCATTCATCTCTTAATATATACAGTACATAAGTGGATGAAGGGTTTCCATCTTCCAAATCTACCATTGGCTGAAGGTAGCTGAAATGCACTAAACATTAGTTTCACTGTTTATTAATTAGTGCAATAACACCAATGTTTATTCTATTCAGCACATAGATCCATTCAACCATTTTCTATGCAGCTTATCTGTTAAGGGTCATAAGGTGCAGCATTCTGTTAGCATCCCAGCTATGATTAGTACCCTGCCCATGCTTTAGGCTTTGGGTATAAGACATGAACCCCAGTCTGTTGGGCGCGTATAAATCCAGTTGAACCAAAAGCATAATCATACATATGCCAAAAGTCACTCACATGCAGCCACTTTAGAGTCAGCTGGAGTTTCTAGAATAACCTTAAACACTGGAGCTATGAAGCAGCAAGCTAGCCACAGCCCTTAATGACAGGATGTGAGTTTATCCTGTAGTCTAGTGGATATAAAGCCTAAAAGTGTACTATAACTCTCCCTAACTGTATATGTCGAGCTATCGAGGTGTTCTGTTATCAACAACTACTGAGAATCTAAAAATACTATTACTGTTACATTCCAGACAGCAGAGAAGGAAGGTATAAATTCTTTTTATTATATACAAAACCATTTGCAGGATTCAAAAGGAAAAGTGGCAGGGTCTGTGTTTATTATTGGGAAGTACTTATGCTTAAAAGGTTTAGTGACAGTGAAATACTTTAGTTCTGTTTAATATCTGGAGACATAGCTAAATTTGGTTTAAGTTTCATACTGAGTTTTATAACATAAGCGAGAAAAGACAAAAATACTGTATGTAACCAGCCTTCATTTTGATGACAAAGCATTTCCAAGTCCATGCACTAAAAAAAAACGTACCATGGTTATGAACTAAAGAAAATAAAATGAAAATTCTTCTCTTTAGTGATATACACTGAATATTGCTACTAGTTACATTTAGGTGGTAGTAATATTTTACCAATGAATGCTAACTGAGGCATTGCCTGAGACATCACAAGCATTTTTTCAGTGGTTATTTGAATTAAAATTTGTAAGGTTCTCTGACCTTTTTTGGGTACATCCTTATCCCAACTCCACAGGAAAACAGAGAAACTGCTAGACATACTGTACAAAAACATCAGACATGGAATATTTAATTCTTATTGTGCTCTTCCATTGAATCTATGTTATTACTCCATTGAAAGTTATCAGGAGGGGTAATATGACAGATATGTTTAAAATTATGTAAGTAGGGTATATGGAGGCTGGCTCGTCTGGGGTCATACATAGGCTGGGCTGTCAAAAAGCAGCACATCATTGAAAAGTCTGAGGTATTTAAGGCAGTCACTGATCCTAAGCTATATGAAGAATGTAGTTCCATGCATATAACCATATCGATGAAAAAACTAAATCCTTCCATCCATTTTCATAACCTGCTAATCCGGGGCAGTGTTGCAAGGCAGTTGAAGTCTAATAATTCAGTAAATCTATTATAACGTTGGCTCCAACCACATATTTTGCAAAAAGAAATGTGACTTTGCTCTTTGTAGAATTATTACAAACAGAGACCCTGTCTATGCAGTCTAGGCAACTGCTTAAGGTCCTTACTTATGATAAGTATGAACAAATCCCCCAGCCATTCACTGACAATGAATAATTCATGAGACTTCCTCCTTTGGACAAAAAATTGAAATCCCAGTCCACACAAACAGAGCAAGAAGTAAATAGGGCTGTTTTACGGGGCCTATGAAGGACCACCAAGAGCATTCAATACAATGTAGATGCTTTATTTGATATTTTAGTTATTCCATTTACAAGTTGCTCAATAAAATTTTCTGTTCAAGAAATGTTTGAATTTACATGACCTATTTAATTGAACTATATGTATATATCATAATGTATGAATCCACACAATACATCTTAATTGTCCATTATATCTCTCATTGAAATATCTATTAGTATGATTATTGTTATAATTATCATTACAAACATTGTCATCAACATCAACATCCAAAAGTGTGCAAGTTAAATTGCTTAGTGTCTTAATGTTGAATATGAGCACTCAAGTTATTGTGCCATACTTATGATGGGCTGGTATCCTGTCAAAGGTGGCTCCTGTCATGTGCTAGATGCTGCTGTAATAGATTTTATATCCCCACAATACTGTATAGGAATCTTCCAGTTTTGAAAATGAATTAATGAATAATTATGCATTCCTTTTAGGGTAACTAATATTAAAATCTATGAAAATAATGTAATAACTGTAGCTCCTAATTGTAATACACAGTAAGCATTTTATCTTTACAAGTAATGTCTGTTAGTTCATATAAGGCTTATCAACTTTTATTTTCCAATTTAATGTCTTGACAAGCTTAAGCTAGCATGCACATGAAAGATTACTCTGAAAACTGCTGCGAACTTAGAACGAGTTAGAAGAATACCCATTTTCAAAGGTTTGCTTCAGTGCTTGTTACTAAATGAGCATCAAAGCAAGCATCTGCTTGTCACAATGATTAAGTCATGTCTTGACTTAAGCTTGTGCTTTAACAGAATGAAATGCTAATGTTTGAGTCACTGAGGTCACAGTTCATGATGCAAACAATGCTGGAAATGGATGGAAGGATAAGATGGGGATTTGTTTCTGTCATGTTTGACTGAAAAGAATTATTTAGGACGCTTGACTGTTGAGCCCTAAATCAGTACAAGAATTAGAAAAAAACAGAAAGATGACAGCATGAAATACATCCCTGAATTGCAGATATGCTGTATAAATAAAGGTTACATACATGTTATATATACAAATTTGATACAAAAAGGTGTCAAAGTACATTATAGATCTGTTAAAAATCAAAGTTTCAAAATATACTACTTCTTTATCTGCAAAGTCTTTATTAAGAGCAAGAACATTGAACATTCAGCATACTCATTAGTTATTAAATTAAACACCAAAGAGTCTCCTTTTAATTGTTTAGTATGGATGCACTATAAGCTTAAAACAGCAATGCAAAGTATGATCATTTTGTTGCAGAATTTTAAAAGATAAGCATTTTTCAGAGAAGATGAAAGCACCTTGTCCCAAAGCGTATGCTGATAATTGTTTTGCATTATGTAGTTTCATTTTTTGAAGTTTAGCATCTTACATGGCACAAAAAATGTTTCACAGAAACCCCTATAAAGTTGAAAAATTTCTCTTGTGCATCAGGCAAGTGTGGTTTGCACAGGTGTAGGATTTACTGACTTGTGCCTTGATTTTTCTTCTCACCATTGTGCTGCACCTTGTTATTGAAATTGACTCAGGAAAACAAATTGAGTCATTGTTGAGAGATGGAACAATTCTGCTAGAAAGACTGAACTGATAAAACACTCCTGGATAATGTAAACTTGTTGCATAAAATATCCTAACTAAAGAAACTTAAAATTTGAATGGTTTTATTTCTAAAGAATGTTTTATATCTGTTCCTAATTACAACTACTTTTACTTCTCATGATTGTATTGCTTTAGTCATCATTCCCACAACTTATGTAAAGTAATGCTCCTTAAGCAAGCTTGGCATATTCATTGCTTGGGCAAATAAATGTAAAAACAAATATTACAAAAACACAGTTTATTTTCATTTTGTACATTCTAGCTTTATTTTAATTTTGCACAAAATGTGAAGATTATATTATGTCAAACTAATGGAATTAAACCTCTGTAAAAAAAAAAAAAAAAGTGTTGGGTAAATAATTGTTATATAGGTTGTTTGTCTGTCATGAACCCCTTGTCCTTGAAGCTTGATGTTGGTTTCAATCGACAGCTTATGATACGCTCAACACAACCAATAAATTGGACATGTGAGCTACAGAGGACTCAAAATTGGGTTTCAAATTCTTCTCATGGCAAGTACAGACACAGACATGCTCCTGGGCTGACAGGAAAAGTATGGCTGCACATGCTCATGTTTTTCTCATGGCAGACAGTGGCATGTCTGCATGCCTTACTGCAAGCAGCAATAATGTGCAAAAACAGCACAGCTGAAGTTTGCCACTTTTTTTTTTTTTTTAGTTTTATGAATTTTATTGCAATCATTCCATACAAATCAATCAATTTTTACAAAAAGTAGGATTGAGAACAAATCAACCCCCACCCCTAAGAGAGAGAGCAAGGTGAACAGAGTAAAACTTAAGGCCTGTAAATATACCTAAATTGATGAGTTTGATAAGCCAATAGAGATGAATGGAGAAGAAAAAGAAATACAGAAATAAGTGTTTCCTCTGTGCTTTAAGAGCTTATTCTAAAATATTACTGATTAGATCCTGCCATGTTTTGAAAAAAATCTGTACAGATCCTCTAATTGAGTATTTGATTTTTTCCAATTTCAAATAGTATAACACATCGGTTTTCTACTGACTTAAAAGAGGAGAGTTAGGATTCTTCCAGTTTAGCAAAATAAGTCTCCATGCCAAAAGTGTAGTGAATGCAATCAGTTTGTTTGTCCTTCTCTACTTTAAGCCCATCTGGAAAAACCCCAAACACAGCTGTTAATAGATTAGGAGGGATTGTGAGACCAAGGCTGTCTGAAAGGTAATTCAAAATTTTGGTCCAGAATGACGTTCATTTGGTGCAGGCCCAAAACATGTGACCCAATGAGGCTGGGACTTTATTGCAGCCTTCGCAGGTTGGATCTTGCCCTGGAAACATTTTGGAGAGTTTTAGGCGTGACAGATGTGCTCGATATATAATTCTGAGTTGAATAATTGTATGCTTTGTGCATATGGAGCTCGAGTGAATTTTCTGCACTGCTATTTTCCACTCCTTTTCTAGATGTTTGCCACGGTTGACAGGAAAAACACAGCATTGAATGCCAGTGATAGGAATTGCACAGCTTGGTCTTGTGATTCTTCTCATGGCAGTCAGCAATGCAGCCGTGTATCTCACAGCAAGCTGTGACGTGGACACGCACTATTGCTGAGGAAAAGTTCAGCAATGTACGCCATGGTGACAGTGAGGCACATTGCACAGGCCTGCTGAAACTTACACTCTGAGCAAAACAGGAAAGGACCTATGATCACACAATGTGTCTGTCAGGAAATGAGCTGTGGCAATATCAGATGGTAGTGAAAGACATTGCAAAAAGCTTGGCAGAACAACCTGAGCTGCATTGCTTCGTGAGATGTGCATGCACCTCCTTTCTTTGAGGAACATAGGTCTTAGTGTCTAGTATAAGATTATTTTACTAACATATTTTTGAAGGACATGGCATGACCAGAAATGAAAGGGCAGAATTTAAGCTCAGGTTGAGCAAATGCCCTCAGTACAGGACAGATATAACTAGTCAGTAAAAAATATTTGTCCCTTGTTGGATAGGCTAGAAAGAAGGAAGCTGGTAGAGGATGTGCTCTTGCATATACTGTCATATGTCTGTTTCCTAGTAACTGGCCATGAACACAGAGCTGTTAGGCATGCTAGACTTTTTATAGAAAAGATTATGATTATAGTGGACCCTAGACATTTAGGAATATTTGTGCAAGATAAGATCTAGGGCATGAAGTGGCTACCAAGATAAACTAATTGTTAAAGGGAGTCTAAAGAGTAGTACCTGACCCCTGAAGTGACCCTAGAGAGAGTAATATTACTAGGTTCTTTCTGCAAATAAGATATTCCAGCCAGGAAAGAAAATAAACCAAATAAATGTAAATGTTTAGGTGTGTGCATTATGTTACATAGACAAACAGGCAAACTGTTCCCTGCTTCTGTCAACTTCAAGTACACACTTGTGGGACAGGTTTTTAATTTTTCGGTCGCATTGTTCCAATGAGAACTTTCTTTTCATTAAAATGCAGCTGATTTAATATTTTTTCGAGTTTCTTATCTGTGTTCTGGAATACTTGTGGTTCTAATGGAGAAGTACCATGACAGAAAATGTCATAAAGAATAAAAAGATGTATCAACAAACATAACTATGCAAACATGCACTGCTGACATTGTATATGAAATTTTAATTTAAAAATATGTAATGCACAAGGTATTTTCAAGACAGATTAAATTTTATACCAAATCACATTTTGCATTCATTCGTTTTCTGAACATGATTTTTCCATTACAGAGCTGTACTGAGCTGGAGTCTATCACAATATCATCTAGGGCAAAGCAAAGACCATTCAGACATACATCCATACCAACACACCCTGGAACCATCTCAGCACTTTAGATCTTTATGGTGGCATGCTGTATGTAAAACTCTATATGTACAGAGTGAGCGAATGCAAACTTGACACACACATTTGCCACTTAAAAACAGTAGCATACAGACAATTGTCTGAATTCCAAGAATGCACTTTTTCATATCTATAACAATGAATTATTCATTTAATGCACGCACTTCCAGTCTTTTTTAAGCTGAGCCCATCCCAAAATGTTGTACCATCTGGTTAGCACCTTCCATTAATATTAACCTTAATGCAGTGAAGTGGACCATAACCATAGATATTGGTTACTGCTTAGCCACATACCATGGTATTGAATAATAGCTGATCTACTATGCAAAGCAAATACTTAACTACAGCAGAATATTGATGCCCATGTAATAAAATGATGTGTGGCACCAGTAGACCAGGGGTTCTCATACAAAACAGAAAGCCTAAATGTCTGTGCTTTTAATTCACACAAATTATACAGCTAGATATGAATTCAGATAAAAACAAGCTACATACGACTTCAAGTAAAAAAAAAAAAGGAAAATAATACAAAGTCAATGTGAAAGCTGTGCCCTCTTCATGGCTGCAAAGTTCTGCTTATATTTTTAGCCTGCTCCTTTATTTATTTTTTAAAGAAATGATGATAGTTACTTTACATTCTTGATCACTATTATTGAGCACTAAAATAACATGTTAGGTTTATTTTATTTATTATTAATAGTTGTTAACCTATTTCTTTGTTCCTTACTCTATATTGTTCTATATTTGTCTGGGAATATTTGAAAGTAGTTGTTAAACTATTTCTTTGTTCCTTACTCTATATTGTTCTATATTTGCCTGGGAATATTTCAAAGTGTTGTAAAAATGGTACACCAAATAATTTTACCAAACTATAAATACTCTGACCCGGGACAGAGAGAGAGAAGAGACCTGGTGCTATGAGCGACTAATACAGCATTAATCTATAAAGACAATTTCTTTCACAAAAATCCATTGGTCTTGCTGCGATTCTGGTATGGGTTACAACAAACAGGGAAGGTGCAAGAGAGTGCAGTTATCTCAGATCTCATGTTAGCAATGGGACTTTAAATTGATGCAAGCGTATTGGAGTCTTGAGGCAGTATTGTTAAGAACTGAAATGCAGCCCATTGTGGAACAAATGGCCCTGTTAAGGACAGCTTTACCCAAGCTACTTGTATATATATTGTGTTTCCCCACGTAACGCATGAAACTTAATCTGATACAAGACTAGTCTTGTGCAAAAGTTGAACATTTTGAGATATGTTTACTTAAAATCTTCATAAGGCAATTTAAAGAAAATGTTTAAAACTGGAATTTTGTTTTGTAAGAACATCAGCTTTACCGGGACTGCTACAGCCCCCCCTAAGCACAGCTTCTCAAACATCAGTTTAAAAACCACTGATTTAATGGCGGACATTCCAAAAGACAGTCAGGTTGAAAGTCAAAAAAGGAGAAGAGCCTGGAATTTGTTTTCAGTATATTTGATCCCTGTTGTTCAAAGGTGTTTTTTGGCTCATTTATTACCAGAACCCTAAGTCTCAGTACATCAATACAATAAGAAAATCCCAACATATGACATACTGTTCAACACATATTGATGTCTAGTTATGCAAAATATACAGCTTTTTGGGGTTCCCTCCTATTTCTGGCCTTCTAGTAACAAAACACCCTCTTTTTAAGGGCTATTTATGGACCACACTTTGTGAAAGAAATCACATCTTTATATAAAAGAGTAACCAATATGTGCCTTTGACAAAAATAATCACAAGGGCTTGAAGTCCTGCAAGACACATCGACCAACACCAGGATTTCACCACATAATGTGATATGAGGGGTCAAAGTTACTCCTTTTCACAATAAATTGAAAAACGGGGATCGGTAGTATAGGCATGTGGACTGTTGTTTCATGGCATTTTGAGATTGTTGATTGCAAATATAATATTTTTAATATTTGATTCTTTACCATTAGTTATGGCCCTTTCAGGGACACTAACAGAAGGTTAGAAATGAAAAATGTCAATCATAAACATGTGGGGTATAATTTTAGACTATTTCAATGTCATTAATTACAAATATGTTATTTTTGATTCTTTATTAGGGATCTTAACCTATATGGACCTCAATCAGAGGGTGAAAAATGACAGGTTTCTGTTACAATTTAAACTTTAAACATTTAAACTGAAGCACACTTTTAATATTTCAAATATATGATGCAACTATTGTTTATTATGTACTTCTTCCTTACGAAGTATTTTATTACATTTGTTATGCACACCTCAAATTAAGGCAGATTATGCTTATTCAGACTTTTTAAATGTTGCAGCTTTCCTTGAAATCAATCCTTGATAATAAAAACTAGAAATCTTGTAACCATGTAAGAGAAGTTTACCAAGCACTTAGGCATATTTGCCCTGTCAAAAAAAATACAGTTGATGGAGGTGACTTGACTTTTACACAACTGATTTACCTTTTCATTCCATAAAAAATTATTACATCAAGAAAAATATGGATCTGTTCAAGCCTATAAAGGATAACCATCTCCTTTCTTATCTGACAGTTCTAATGGCCTGTAAGTTCACTTGATTAAAAGAATTCAGAGAACATAGAGTTAAAGTAATTTCTGGTTAATCTGCACTGTATTAATAGTTCAACAACCAATAATGTAATAACGTATGCAAGCAAAAAAGGCTTGTGGATTCTCATTATTAGTATTTTCTTTACCAGTGGCTTTTAATAGAAATTGTATTGATCGGGAATATAGGAAGGAATCCAAACCTTAATTGGTATTCAATTACAAAGACTAATCGGTGTAGGTGTTAGAGAGTGACGAATAATGGGAGTTTGGTTTTATGCACTGCAGACATGGAGAGCTAATTTGTATTCAAACAGGTAACTGATGTAAACTGTCTCCAAGTGAGAAGGATTCATAAATATGCAAATTAACTGATCATTGTCTGCACAAGCAAGCTACAGGTGAAAATACAATGCTGCTATTGCTTTGGGTAACAGACAACAGGCTTACTGCAACCCAGGAACCAAGAAGTGGTTAACTTAAAAAGAGAATAACAGTAGTGACATGTAGTGAGCTAGAGGCAGGAAAGCGACATGCTCAACAGTTGAAGGCCAAGCACTATAAGGAGGCATAGGCTACCTGACAAAAGCATTCTTTTGACTATAGCCACCCAGGTGTGGGGGCTGCACAGGAGTCAGGATGTAATGCTGGTAAAGTAATCTGACCATAAGCATACATATTGGCAGGATAAAAAGTTCTAACAATTGGCATTAAATAATGTTAAACAAATGCACTATTTCCAAAGAAAGACTATCAAGCATTATAGTCAGGGTTGCTAATACACCATATGAGACAGAGGCAGCCAACAGTGCACCATGAAATGACTCAGTTACACATGTGTCCCACTTGCATTAACTTCCTGCCTTAGGATGCTTGTGTTGAAATTAGTGGTGCTGGAAGGCAGCTTTTATTCAGGGCTACATGGCTGCAAAACCAAACATCAAAAAGAAAGCTGCTTACTCTGTTTTGAAGCAATATGTTTATTTTTCTAAATTAATTTCCGGAATCCATGTATCTTGGCATAAAATACAGCTGAGCTCAATAAAATACTCACAGGGCCACAACAAAAAATGTCTTGCATCCATTGCATCTGTTCTACAGATGGCAAAACAGTGTGATTCATCCATTTTCCTGAACACACTTTTTTCACTTGAGTTACAAGTGTACCAGAATCTATCCCAGCAGCACTGGTCACAGTGCAAGAAACAGTACTACCTTATATGGCAAATCCCTGATGCATACTACCATCCACTTGCACTCATCAACCAAAAATGCATGTCTTTTGGGGTATAAAGCTGCTTCCATCTAACCACCCAAAGCACTATGTAGGTCATCTCTGTTAAACATTGACAGAGACAATATTTACAATCTGTCCTAAATTTTTACAGGAAAAAATGTTTTGATAGTATGAATCATTTTACCTTCTGTAAGTAGAACACATCCAACTAGGATTATGAGTTAATCAAAATGCTCTTTCTACCTCTTAATGATATCCAAAGCTGAGATCAATGTTTCCCCACTCTCTCTGAAAACAGTCTAGGCCACATTCTACTAACACTTCTTGAGTCAACAAATGGTTTACCAGAATTTTTTAAGGCCATCTGTAAGCCATTCTCAATAGCTTGACCAACCTCCACCCTAACAACCCCTGATTGCTACGGTCACTGCCACAGCTCCCAGCTTTTTGAGTCTCAGTCTTCAATTCCACCCGGGGGAGTAAATGCGAACATTAATTTTATTTTAATTCTTTTCATTTTTATTACTATTTAATTTAATATTGTTTCTTTGTATTAGTATACTGCTGTTGGATTATGTGAATTTCCCCTTGGGATTAATAAAGTATCTATCTATCTATCTATCTATCTATCTATCTATCTATCTATCTATCTATCTATCTATCTATCTATCTATCTATCTAGAAACCTGTATCATTACACAGAATGCCTATTTCTTCAACTTGATATTCTTGCTGCTTGTGTCCACTGATGGTTCCTATTTTTTCTGCCATGTCAATACCAACAATGTTTAGGCCATAGGTGCTTGCAGCATCCACTACTGGAGTTTTGAGCTGGGTGCACATTGTATAGCTTTTACCTGACTGACCTCTCCTGAGATGTAGTAGAAGTTCTCTGTAGGCAGCCATTTTAACTTATACTGAATGCATCTCCAGTTCAACCACAGACTTGTTTCACTCTTCCTGGTCTGTCCAATGCACACTTTGTCTGGGCCAGCCCACCACCAAGTTGTGCTCAGTTCAGGGGTCAGCACCTCTCTTTACCTCAGAACATATGGCCTCGGATTAAATGACATAACTACCACCTTGCTTGTTGACCTTTGTGCTGTGATTATAATTCATACAGACATTTCACATTAAATAAATAAAGAAAGTGGTTAATTAAGAGAGTAGTCTGGGAACAGGAAGGGTTTGTATCTAGAATGCAAGTAATCTAGCTGCTCTAGAAAATAAACACCAAAAATCAGTGAGTGATATATGATCTGGAAAACAAAAGAACAAAGGTTTTTCTAACCAAAGTAACACACCAAGCATGCAACTGTGATTTCCAAATTATCTCCAAGCAAGGATACTGACCCTGGTTTGTGGGTGTCGTATGTTTTTCAATGTCAAATGACTGGTGACAGTCATAGCAATGTGCAAACAAAAAGCCAACATTGTCAGAAAATGTTGGCAACAACAACAAAAAAAACACAAAATGCATCTGTCAGTATAATGATACAATTATACACAGTAAATATATAAAAAAAAACAAAATGCTAACATTAAAAATACAGAAGTAAACTTAAGAGGCAATCATTTAGAAACAAGAATACAGAAGGTGCAGTTATACCAGGTACACTTACTAGCAATCTTACGTTCAACCACGGTGTTTGTTATGGGGAGGCCAATGGGGTCTCAGGCTACTGCTGTATGTCATTTAGTCTCTATAAATGTGGAGCGAGAGTTGCTTTTGCATACTTGGTATTAATTCTAATCCATTAGATATGGGATTTGGGATTCTTGCATGAGTTCATCTGGTCTCCTCTACTGTTTATCATTTTCATGGACAGAATATCAATGCACAGCTAAAACTTGGGTGTCGTGCAATTTGGGAACCTAATGGTTGTATCTTTATTTGTTTGCATATGATTTTGGCCTCTTGACCTCAACAGATTATGATCTCCAATACATACATAAGCAGATTGCAGCTTAGTGCAACATGGCTGAAAAAAAAATTAGCACATCCAGATTTGAGTTTAAGGTCTTCTTCCAGTAAACAGTGGTATTCTCCCTACAGGTAAGAGATCAGTAGCTGCCCCAAGTGGATGAGTTAAAGTAGCTTGGGGTTCTTGTTTACAAATGAGGGTAGATTGTGAGACTGACCAATGAATCGGTGCAGAAGCAACATTTTTATGATGTAGTGCAGCATTCCGATGAAGTAGGAGTAGGAGTCAGGAAGGAGTCAAGTTCACGGAGAAAGCTGCCTATTTAATGGTCAGTTTATATCATCATCCTCATATATAGTCACATGGTCACACAGTGGTTGAAATTAGGTGCTTGCACATTGTCACCAGGTTCACTGTCCATAATAGTCTAACAGACTGAGAAGCTTAGCAGATATGCACAGAACTGCTGTTTTTTTGGAAAGCGGGTAGCCAGGTAGTTCTGCATGTAGTTAGGATTCACCTATGGCACCCCTAATTTGATGTCTACAAGGCACTATGTGAGAGAAGACCAAGAGGCAAATCCCTGACACAATGTAGTGATTCTATACCTAGATTGTCTGAGGACATGTGGATATTCCCCAGGAGGTTTTAGTCAAAAAAGCTAGAGATTTTGGGGGGTTGGGGGATTGGAGGGGTATGGGTTTGTAAAGTTGGGGTGGTTTGTTGGACAGCAAAATCAATCCACATGTAACCAGAATGACTCTACACCAGAAAATGACGATGATGATAATGAATTAGTCTGCAGTTCTTTTATTTTGCTTTATACAAAATTCTCAACCAGTTCTCATAAGCAAATAATATGAAAATAATAGTAAAATTGTTAACAAATGATTTTAAAGTATCATAATCTAAGGCTCTCAAAACTCCTAATTTGGATATTACACATTTAAGGACAATATAACATATCAGGTGACTGGCAGCAATGAAAGACCACTTGTGAGAAAAAGATTGATTGGGTGCATTATGTGAATACTGTAGACATTACTGGATATTTAGTATAAGAAAAAAAAATAAAAAGTGATATTCCAAATATATTGTAAATATTTTAACATACTTTATATTTTCATAACATGATGAAATTTGATGTTGCTTTTTTGGATCTTTTGATAACAACATGAAAGTCTCCATTCATTATTCCTTTGCCATGGCTAAATTAAAATAGTGGTGCAACCGCATTTACACACTTTTGTTTTGGACTCTGAAAAGAACTACTCAAGGAACATTTTTACAAGAACTACTTGTTCGACGACTCAGCTTCATTTTCAAAAAGATAGCTCTACAAGTCACTTGGCAACAACAAACAGCAGAGAGGGTCTTGGGGTTGTCTTCGTTTCTAAGTGATGGGAGTACACAAGAGGTTTTGTTGTGGGTACATAAGAGAGAAGTTAAAAAATCCAGTAATCTTTCAAAAGCAATTTACTGGTGACTTTGCAACGATTAACATGAACAAGGAGGTCATTTCCAAGGGCCAGTACTCTTAATCTCCCATAATTCACTAGTTACTGCTAATCTGTATGCAGAAAGCCTTTTGGCGCTTTGTGGCAATCTTCTATACTTCAACAGAAAACATTTTTGTGAGAAAGAAAAAAAAAACTTAAAAAAAGAAATAGTAAGATAAGAGATGTCGACAAAACAAGCCATTCACCGCAAAATAGCTTGCCAATCTGTATTCACCCGACTCTTTAAGAAAAATCTGATTTAACTGTCGCCTAGGTCTGCTGTCTACTATACTGTTTTGTACCACATCCTATTCTATTATTTTCTCTGAGAATAATTTCTCACCCTAATGCAAAATCTACCCCAACTGCCAATTTAAATGTCCTTATGTTCTTGCTAAATAACTCATTTTAAGACAGATAATGTTTGAATTATGATATAAAGCAATCAACTGTAGGCAAGTAGAGTGGTAAGAAAAGCTGTCTCACAGTCCAATCATACTGGGTTTGAATGCTGGACATGTCACTGTCCCTGAGGAGTTGGCACATTGTCTCTATTTTTCCAATGCCCATTGAGAGACATCCTTGTTTAATATTGCAGGCATAGGCTCTGGCTCGCAGAACCCTAAAAAAAATGAATTATCAGTTTCAGAAAACTAATTGAAGAATGAAAGTGTATGGGGATCAGGGAATTGTGCTCTGCATTGGAATTGCATGGCAATCCATCCAAGGTTGATTGGTGCCATGTACCTATTGTTGCAGAAAGAGAGTGTGGCTCCCATCAACCCTAAAAACAGATTAAGCTGGATCAGAAAATTAACAGATGGATTGACAGTCTACTTCAAGATTTTCCAAAGTTTGTTTGCACTGTGGCTAAATAAAACCTGTTAAGATATTTCTCATCTTTATTGAATGTGCCTTACTAATTGGAAAAATGTCAAAACTCAGCCTAATAAAACCACATTCAAATATTCAGGCAATTTTACTGTACATACTGCCGCTTGTTATTAAAATATATCATTCAGACAGAAAGTAATTAACTTCCCTGAGCTCTACAAATCTATTTTATCAGTCTGGAATTTTTCTCTTAAGGATAGGAAATGAGAGCATTTGTTTTCCAATGACATAAAAAGATGTGCACGCCACTAACTATAGTATAGTTACATATCTCTTTGCCTGTAAAATCCGAAACCTGGACAGCTTTCAAAACAGCCATCATTCTCAAAGGGAACGTGAATGACAGGAAGTACTGAGAATTATGTTTAAATCAAAGCATAGAAAAAATAAAATTGTTGGAATGTTTAAGCAGGCAAGAGGGGACAAAGGGCAAAACTGGAGAATGGAAAAATATTTCTGAAACTAAACCCACGCTGCAGGAAAATCATAGTTAATGAAGTTAGAGTAAAATTCAGAAAGTCTGTTGTGATTAATACAGGAATACCTTATTCTATTAATTTAACATGCTCCCTACTAGATAAACTATTTTTGTTTGTTAAAAAATCTATCTGCATTATTTATAAGTTATTGAATTATAAAAGGAAAGGTCAGTTAGGCACCCTGTGATTAAATTTTTGAAGACATGTGTACAGAGTGGAGGTAGGAGAGGTCAGAGGATGTGAACCACAAGTGGTCTGGAGAAGCAAGAAGAAGGCTCTCTGTCAAGAAAATCCATTTATATTTAAACACTTGGAAGTTGCTTAACTTTAGTTTTGCCAAGGTCGTTTGTTGCAATTATTTAAAATAAGCATACACTTGTTTTTGCTGCTTTTATAATGTTTATTTATCCATCTAGTATTGAAAAAAAATGTTTCTTAGTCATACAAAATTAAATGTAACCTAAGGCTCAAATGTCTCATTCTAACAGCTTAACCAGGATTGTAAAGCTCTCCTCTATCTGTCCATATTATATACTGTTATATATATTGAGTTGTTTCTACAATACTTGTAGAAGTTATGTGTGTGGAGGATGTATGCCTCATAACAGACTGTGGAAACAATGGGCTTTGCGCTTTGCTTCTGGGAAAGGCTTTCACTCCACTTACAGTATAAGACGTTTAATAAAATAGTAGACTCCTCTACACATAGTAAATGTGCAATTTTTTTCAGATACATTTATTGTAAAATAGATTATTTTGATATGTTTTATATGTATAATTCAATTAAAAATAATAAAGAAATGAAATTGAAACATTTACATACAGTATAACTGGATATAATAGCAAATGCTGTATGCACTCCTGCAGGAATTTTTGCTTCACTTTGAAACACAACTGACTCTTCTCCCTCACTCTCTGACATGTAAAACATTTACTATATTATTCACATAAAAGCTCAGATGGAAATTATTAAATCAAAGAGGAAACAGTTTGTTGGCATGATGTATCATATTCATGCACACTTCAAAAATTTTACATTTGCTTTTGGCATAAAATACCTCTAGAAAAAAAAAATTGCTCCCTGGCACTGTTTTAAAAGTGTTGGCTCTTAACATGCTTTTTATTAGCTTGAGCTGAGTAGACTCTTTGCAGTGCTTCAAAATGGATCAAAATTATTCCTAACAGTGTGGTCCATTCATACAGTTTCATACTGATGTAACTGTCCTGAGAGGTAATAATCCACATCCCAAAAAGTCACTTTACTGTTTTTTGTGATTTGAGAAGTTGCCAGGGCATGTGTCAAGTTAAGGTACTTTCACCCTTGTCATGAATTATAAACAGACATACATTAAGAAAGCATTCAGGTGTTGTTTTTTTATGCCATCATTATTTTAAATTATTTTATATATGAAGATGCAGATTAACACACTAGTACAAGCAGGCAGCATACATGGCAGCATCATCACACTTGGATCTCAAGTGAAATTCCAGAGGATGTGCTCTCTGTTGGAGGTCTAGTAAAGCTGCTGTCCAAAGACTCAAAAAGTCCAAAGCAAAGCTATGTAGTTTGGTCATGTGTACTACCCACAGACACGGTTAACAAAAAGCCCACACCCACGTTGGGATTTCCATGTTTTAATAAAGTTTCTGCTGAAGCAGGTGGTGGATCTCAAGCATGTCATGAGAAAAAGATGTAAATATTGGATACAGAAAGTTTATAGAAATTTATTCTGGTGTTTCATTTTCCTAACCTTGATATACCAAAGATATACATATCCTAACACTTCATAAATGTGTGATGTTTGGTAGTGCAATGCAGTTACTGAGGCACTGGGCTTTTACACCTTCCTATGAACTGTGAATTTAATTTAATTCACTTAATTTGGAGGAGAAGGGGAACACAGTGGCTGCCTTTCTCTTAGAACTTTTTTCAGAAACAGTATCAGTTCAGTTTTTAATTTTAGTTCAGCTAGCGCTTTGTTGTAAAACAGTAGTGTTTGGTTCATTTATTGCTTTTCTCACACATTGAGAGGAGCCATGGACATTTCAATTTACCTTGCTGTTTGCCTAGCTGCTGGATACTTTTCAAGGAGCTTTGTCTCTGGTAAGAATCTTTCTTTTCACTTTTGATTAAGGCTATATAATCTATAAACTAAAGAACTGAGCCATCTGGGAACTGTCATCTGAGACTGTATGAAGACTGCAAGAACACACTCATGTGGTATAATTCTTTATATTGCTTATACAGTATTTGTTGATATTTGTTATTTCGCACATAAATATTATTTATAAGCTTAAACTCAAGGTCTCTCTCTGATTATTGATTACCATTCCTTGTCTAGTTAGAGTCACTTAAGATAAAAATGGACACTTTGTAATGTCCTCTATTGGTGGTAAACTGTGTTGATGTTAAGGAGTGAAAACAGACCAATCCCAGTCAATGAGCAGCCACTTAGGGTTTAATATAAGGGGTTCAATGATGAAAGCTTGACAAGTAATAAGCTGCAGGATACGGTTATATAGCTGATTTTGACATTTCTTTCTATCCCCCATTAAGAAGAGAACCTAAGAGGTTAAAGTTATATCTTTCATGTTAGGGATATATCACAAGAGACCTGATAACATGATAAAACAACTCCCCACGCTATCCTTACGTATCCCTTTGTCTATGAATGCATAGCAAGGGTATTTTGAGTTTCTTATATTCCTTTTTGCTATGTTCCAAGTATGGCACCTTGGCTATAACCAGAGAATGCTTATTACAATTACAAATATATACATTATACTGTAATATAACACAAGGACCATCACCATGTGTTATACTGACTCAGTAAAAAAGTTCATAATATTTTCAAATATAATTACCGTATTTTTAGTAGTCTTAACAAAATACAGTTTTGTTCTCAAAATTCTGGTGAGGGGTTCAACTATATATAGAAGTCCAAATGCATTTTAAATTACCTGCTTTAGAGATGCTAGCACTCCTACTAATTGAATTACATTCCGGGAAACAGTTGCTATTTCTCACATCCTGAGAGCATAGTCAGGTGAGATGTGTATGTCATTTTTAGTAGCTTGTGCTTAACAATTGTTACAAGAACAGAGTAGATAAGTTATCTATCTATCTATCTATCTATCTATCTATCTATCTATCTATCTATCTATCTATCTATCTATCTATCTATCTATCTATCTATCTATCTATCTATCTATCTATCTATCTATCTATCTATCTATCTATCTATCTATCTATCGTGAAATTCTAATTTGAATATTTGATCGACATTCACCAAGACACCATTCACTAGCACCAGGTAAGTGTTAAAGCTTATTTAAACAAGAATTTCATAAGACAGATAACATTAACATATGTAGAAACTTTAAATTCCACTGTATATCCCATTAAATAGGCATTTGATATTATAATGCCATAAAGCAAAAAAGTACAAGAACTGATCATGTGGCACATTCATTGTTTATTTTTAAAAGTATGAAATCCATCCGTCTACCTGTTTTCTGATTGTTTAAGTGAGGGTCAAATTGAATGTGTGAAATATCCACTCATCCACCCTTTGATGTACCCAACTTAAAATCCATTTAAAATCAGATCAAGGTCAAAGAGACTTTACCTAATCCCAACGGCAATGGACACATGGCAGGAACCCAACCATACTTATGCATACACCTACACTAACTTGCACAGAGGCAATTTGGAGTCAGCAGTGAATCTAACATACATATCTTTAGGATACGGATAACAACTATTTTTATTTCTAATTTAATAAAATAAGCTTTGTATAAGTACAGTTTTAATTAAAGACATGATCAATTATTCAGACAAAGACAAAAAATAAATCTTCCAATGTTGTGTAAAGATTTCAAAAGACATGATAACTGATCCGTATATTTTACAGATAGAGTATAAAATACATCATGAGGCTTAGTCAGCTATTTCAAACATAACCTGTGCTCTAAAGTCAGTAAATCAAAAAATACACTGACTGTACATTTGCGTTTAAGTAATGATACCATAGATCACATAACATCAACAGCTAAAGACACAAGTTGATGAACCATGTTATTAAGTCAATTAAATCCACCTTGAAACCTGAGGAATCTTTTTGGAGGAAATAATCTATCACACACTACCTTTCATATATTCTGTAACAACTAATTGGACGCAAATTACTTATCGGTTCTTGTAAATGGCTTTTATAAAGATAGCATTTATTTAACCAAGCCCTTTTAACACCTAGTAATTCATGTGCCACCACTCATAAAAAGAAAAATATATATATATATATATTTATAAACATACATACAGAAAAATGAAACCTTCCTGCAAAAATTTCTAATACATATCATTAAATGCATCCATCATGTCATTTACTATGCAGTAGGCAAATATTTTTTGGAGATATGAGTGTATGAGTTTGCAAATTATAATCAGTCATCCTATTTTCGTCCTTATTTTTTATAGAATACATCTGTCATAATATGGCATCATACAGTGGTAAAATGATGAATGAAAGATTTTACCAACAAAAATGTCTCCATTATTTGTCGTCCTTTAGTCTCTTGTACTATAGCAGAATCTGAATGTTTGTTGTTTTACTGGAACATGGCAGGTTTCATGCTTCTTCATCCTCATTTCATCTATTGCACATCATCTATTTTTTTAGTCATAATTCCTTTTTTCAAATTAAAATGCTCCTTCAGAGCAGGGACAGAGTGGCTATCAGTAATAATGGGAGATTATACGGTGGGCCTGTCAAGCTGCAGTGCATACCTTTACAAAATTAACATAAATAAATGCACAAACATTTAGTAAAGCAATAAAAAGATGGCTCCTCCCAAAGTGGTTTAACCCTGCTTAGGTTGCAGGCATCCATTCTAGGGTAAAAGGAGGTGACTCCTCCTCAGATAGTACAATCCTGCACACGTATCTTCTTAATCCGGGTCACTGCATTTAATCATTTTACAATGGACATCAAAGATAAAATAAAAAAGAAAGGTGATGCTGAGAAAGCAAGTATCAAGCGAAAAAAAATAAGCATGGGAGGAGGATGCAGAGTAATGTACAAAAATATCAGCTTCATTTGGAACAGGTGACAAATGTTGTCATCCATTAACTTTGCTACACTGCATTGGTTTATGACTTCAGTGGCAGTAGGTGACAGCAAAACAGGGTAGACTAGCTACAGCATCAGATATGATTGGCCTTATGGTTTGTCATATTGTCTAAAAAGGACACAGTTTCTAGCATTATTAACATGCTGTGTCCAGCTGACATCGATATGTGGTGCTTCATGTGACAACACAGTTAATGTTAGGTCACTAAATAACTTAGCGACCAAGCAAAGTTGTGACAAGGTGCCTCTACCTAGCTTTCATAGGTAGCTTTAGGATTTAGAATTTAGGCTATGCGCGGCCTATTAAGAAAAGGAAAATGTTTGGTGAATTTACATGTGCCAAGTCTTAAGCAACTGAAACGCTACCTGCTATGAATGCCCGTGGAGAACAAATCACTGTTCGTGTTTCATAGTTCTGCTCCAGCTAGAAGCCACAAAGAGTCAGTCCAGTGATGCTTTTGTGGCAGGGGAGAAGGTCACAAATAAAGTACAGCAACGGTTATGTGCAACATGGTGGTGTTGTGGTGTAATAGCAGCATGTACAGTAGGTTTGCAGGTATTTTTCAGTATTACAGAAAATTATATTACCAGTGTGAAATATTATTGAAACTGCAGGATATGAATAAATTATTCATGAAAGAATATGCAAAAATGTATTATACCAAAACAGTCATCATGTATTATGTATAGCAAAGTTATAATTAGCCATGGTACACAGTAGTGCACAATACATAGTAGTATTCCTATTAATTGCTTACTTTATTTGTTACTAAAGAAAAGGCTGGCCCTGTGGAAAGTAAGTTACTTCAACTGCAGGACCTACACTATAGACAAGAGGAGATTATACTTTTAGGTACGTAACAGAGGCAAAAACAGCTGAGGAGGACAAAGAAGGAGATAACCAGGCAGATGAAAGCAATGCAGTGAAGGCTGCTCTAAGCTTTGTGACTTTGCACATTAACAGTCCAAAGACCTTGATCTGTTTCTCTGCTACCACCTTCAATCCAAAAGGACAGAGCTTGTTGTTAATATGGTGATAAAGATTGGAAAGCATGGCCTTAGCTATTGAGGGTAGAAAGCTGAAGCTACCTATCATCTACAAGACAGTTCTCTTCACCATGGCAAGTTGTTGCCCCAGCATCTACATGAGTTCATTGAAAAAGCAAGGAACTGCTGATTTGGGAATATGTATGTCTCTTTTCTTTTGTTGTCAATTACCATGGCCGTCTAGCAATTATGCCCCACTTCACCTCTATGGAGTTGGGGTTAGCTGGCCTGGATCATGTTACTTCAGAACTGAAAGACAGACCCACTCCGACCCTGCTTTGAAGGGTTATACTGTTTAAGAAATACTTAATACACTTTGTGCAACTTTTTATTTAGTCTTTTTTTTTAAAATATAGCACAATTCATTGTGGCACAATGTGGTTTTTGTAATGCTTGTCAATGAACGTAACCCCTGGCTATGTGACTGCTTATTCTAACATGTTTTAGCTAATATACAGTATATTCTTGTTTGAGTATTCCCCTGGCTATATTGAGAAAGATGGTCTCACTAAAAACAAAATAACAAAAAACTTCCAACTGTGAATTTTTGTCAAATCTTATTTTTCTATAATTTGGACTACTGTGGAATCTGCCAAAATGTAGTCCTACCTGAATCCTTTTTGCTCCCATAAATTAAAGGATACAGAAGTTTTGTTAATTAAGGCAAAAGCGATAACTGATCACTTTAATTATATTCATTGTAAATGGTCAGTAGCTTATTTTGGCAAACAGTTAATCTTAATGTTTTGTCAATGTTGTTCTAATTCCAGTCTTATTTTCTATTTTAGTGCATGCCACTGTAATGCTTGATTAGTTGTAAAGAGTTATTTTACTATCTTTTATAACATGTAAATATCATCCTAAGTTGCTTTGCTAGTACAGAGCTGTAGTACAATTTTTGATTTATACTGGTAATTAGTACAATTGTAATCCAGGAGAGGCAAGGGTCCAGGATGAAGCCATTGAACAATGTAGTTTATAAGCTACTGCCTTACTGACAAGAACACTGTACCTACTATTTAAGCTTTCCTTTCTTTCTTTTTTTTTAAATTTTTTTTACTGTTTTAATAAAATTATGTTAATTTATTATCTCATCAACTAATTGATGTAAACATAAATACAGACAGGGAGAATATATTTTTTATAAAAGTAATGTTGAGAATCCTGATGAATACAAAGAAAAAATAATGGACATAACTATACCAGCAACTTAACAGAAAAGATTGACCATCTACATCTGTGGAGAAAAGGACCTTTCCACCTCTGATATCTCTCCGTGCATTAATTTTTAAACATGTTTAATCTAAATAAGGATTGAATGGGGGCACTGGCAGCATCAAACACAATGCTAGAACTGGTCAGTTACAAAGAAAACCTATATCAGGCTAATTTAGAATAGTCAATTAATATAATACATTCAGTGTGGTTTTGAGATGTAGAAGGACTAGAAGACACCAGGAGCAGCAGCAGCAGCCTTATGTAATGTACAGACTTCAGATGGGAATCAAATTCACTGTCCTTGGACCTGTGAGACAGTAGCTCTAAATATAGCATTTCAGTGCCAACTATAATTCTATAACAAACTAGAAACAGTTGTTTTTCTTTAGTCTTGAGCAGTGGAGCCTTTATTAATTTGCCAAAGTATTAATAATGATAACTTATCATATTTGTTTCAGCATCTGATGACATCTGGGGAAAATTGTGAATGATGTGAATTCAAAACAGAAATCAGGGAACACTTCACTCAGTATTCACCTAGCAGCACATTTTGATCAGATATCTAATATGCTTCTAAAAAAAATGACTGAATACATTTTCAAATGGCACCCTCAAATGAACAGTGTTCTTTCAATTGTAATATTTCTATTTTAGAGTACAGATTTCTTCTATGCAAATGCGCTATACATAACATAATATACTGCTCAAAAATGAAAGGAACATTTAATCATCATAATCTATCAATTTGTCCAGTTAGGAAGCAATTGTGATTGTGAATCAAAGTGACAACATGAGTACTGGAGAGGCAATAGTAAGGCAACCCCCAAAAAGGGAATACTTTTTCCCTTTTGCACCTTTTGCAGATGGTGGCCTCAGACAATTGTTCTCTCCTTATCCTTCCTGACTGATTCTTCTCTAGTTTTGTGTTTTGCTAGTGTCCTTGTCACTATAGGTAGCATGAGGCAGTACCTACAGCTGATTCATGTTGCACAGGTAGTCCAAGAAGGTTTGCTATGTCTCTCAGCACAGTCTCAAGAACATGGAGGCGATACCATGAGTCAGGCCATTGCATGAGGAGAGCTGGACAGGGCCATAGACCCTGCATCAACCCAACTGCAGGACCAGTATCTGCTCCTTTGTGTAAGTAAGAACAGGAGGAGCATTGCCAGAGCCCTACAAAATTACCTCCAGCTGGCTACAGGTGTGCATGTTTCTGACCAAACTGTCAGGATCAGACTCTATGAAGGTGGCATGAGGGCATGATGTCTTCTAGTGGGTCCTGTGCTCACAGCCCATCACAGTGCAGCTCAACTGGCAATCGTCAGAGAGTACCACAATTGGCAGCTCCACCACTGGTTCCCCATTCTCTTCACAGATGACAACAAGTTAACAATGAACACATTTAACAGACTTAAAATAGTCTGAAGACAACATGGTGAATGTTATGCAGTAATACCATTCAGCTTTACCATTTTGGTGGTGGGGTAGTGATGGTCTGGGGAGGCATATCTTTGAAGGGTTGCACAGACCTCCACATGCTAGGCAACAGTACCCTGACTTCTGTTTGGTACTGAGATTAAGTCTTCTAAACCTCTGTCAGACCCTTGGTGCACTTGGTCCTTGGTTCCTACTGCTGCAGGACAATGCCTACCCTCATGTGTCCAGAATGTGTAGCAGTTCCTGGATGATGAAGGCATTGCTGCCATTGACTGGCATGTTCCCAAGACATGAATCCAATTGAGAAACTGTAGGATGTTACGTATTGGTGCTTCCAGTGACGCCAAGTATAAGCAAAGAATGTCTAGGAGCTCACTAATGTCCTGATCCAAGTTTGGGAGGAGATCCACAGGACACCATCTGAAGTCTCATCAGTAGCATGTCCAGACATTGTTGAGTGTGCATACAGGGACGTTAGGGCCATACACACTACTATATATACACATATATACACACACACAGACACAAACAATGTGTTAAGCTCACTCAACTCTACTTATCCTTTCCATTTGTATATGTTACCAAAACCATTAATAGTTACCAAAAAAAGTCTTATTTGTAAGTAGTGTTATAATTAGAGATGTTACAATAAACCACCTCCTGGTGAATGACCCAAAACAATAAGGTCCTGAATAAGATACTATTGCTGCTAACCTACTGTATTGGACTAATCTATCATTTCAGAATGATTTTCTAACGAATATTGATTCTTTTCTCAATAAATAAACATTTTCTTTGTTTAAAAAAACATGGTTTCACACCTCCAATTTTTTTGTATGTACTTGCTATTTCAGAATATATAAAAGACAAGAAAAATAAATGTTTTTACCGTGGTAAATTAAACCTAAACCATCTTGGCCTCATTGCAGCCAGACTTTTCATACGAGTCACTGAAATTAATAAGATATTAATGTGACAGATATCAAAGAAAGCTGGGAAATCCTCTTTTCTATTCTTGCGAGCTGAGAAATGAGATTGTTAATCCTCCAGGGCTTACATTTGTTTTCCATATCTCACAATTTGATTCCTTTGGGATTTATAAACCACGGTAATCCTCCAGATAGCTAGAAAGAGACTTTACTGCCAGGGTAGCGGTGGCATTGTTTGCTGCTGTCACCTTGTATATTTAGACGAGCTTTTATTACTTTTCCATGCTGCAAAGCATCTGTTAATATCAGTATGTATTAAGCAATGATTTAAAAAAAACTTTCTTTCATTAGAAACTGATTGTAAAATTTAAAAAAAGGTACCTGATTGTATTCTTTTTTTTATTCTGTAAACCTGTAATATACAACTTATTGGTATTTAGATACAAACTTTGCAACTGTAAAAATATAAATACTATGCATGGATTCATATAACTTCAAAGTCCGTAGCATTTTCCAGACTTTTGGACCTCAGTTTCCATATCACGTTCAATGAACTGAGCAGATTAACTGACTCAGTGAAGGTCAAACTATAAGTCAGAAGCTCAATCAAGATTTGAATGAAGAGTCTTTTGGGTTTTCAGGCTTTTCATTTAACATGTTGGCTTCAATGCCTTATATATATATATATATATATATATATATATATATATATATATATATATATATATATATATATATATATATATATATATATATATATATATATATATATGTGTTTATGTATTTTGACATTATTTTAAACCCTAAAATAAATCTGACAGTTCTCTTATTGCTTCTGAATCCTGCAAGAAAACCAGATGAAAGCTACCACTTTATTTTACATGCATGTTCCAAAATAACTCAAGTTGTTCATAAACGTATAAACAGTGCCTTACTTTAAATTTCATTGTACAGGAGATAAAATGTGCTATACAATTAAATGAATCAAAAATATGAACACTCTCTTTAAATGGATTTAAACAGCCATTCTATTGGGTAAATGTTGTATTTAGGTAGCCACAATTTTTGATAAATGTAATGAAAACGGAACAGATTAAAATCTAAAATATGCCCTTGTTAGTAGAAGGCAATGAAAAGTTACAAAGAAAAATGTAAATGGAGAAAGCATGAAGAAAAACATTTGAGAAAATGGCATAGAAGAAAGTATAGAAGAAGTATATAAGAAGAAGTATATAAAATGTAAACGGAATATAAATAGACATTTTTATTTGTGGTGTAGCATATATTGCATTGAAAAGATCGAATGTCTCTTATTTGAAATAAATAAGTGCATTTGTTGTAATTCTGACAGCTTCATAATTCAATTGTACTCCACTTGTCTTTTGTTCAGCTAATTACAGAATTGTATATCTACGGTACACGTACATGCAAACTAAGGTAGCTGACAGGTAATATATTATTGCATAAGGTTGCCTAAAATAAAAAGAGTTCAGTAAATGATACTTTGCTTACAGAGCACCAAGTGTCAAGACCAAATTTATTACTTGCCTACCAATGGGAAAATATATATATGCAGTAAGATTTTTTTCTGTATTTAAGTGTCCCATATGGGACTTACATAGCCCCATTTTACAGTACTTAATGTTAAAATTTGCTCCTTGTACACTTATGTTTTATGAAAATATGCTGATAGGACTACATATGACACTTCTAGTCATCTTAAAAGAAAATCAAGTTATGTAACTTTAAGTGAATTATCTTTCTTCTAATGGTACTGTATGCATGCTTTACATATATTTCCTTAAACACACTTTTATTATTCTGCCTTTTTCATTTGCTTCTTTAGTGTTTACATTAAACAACTGCAAAATCCCTCTACTACAATTTTCCTGTCTTTGCCTTTCATTAAATTTCTATTTTAATACAAAAAGCAAGTCAAGTTGAAAATGTGCAGTCTCCTTGTGCATGCAATTCCCAATTCTCCCAGATTTAATTGCCTCATAATTTAAGCTTCTTGAAACTGTTTTTTTTTTCTTTTTATTATTTAATATGAAGTTAATTAATTATTTTACCTGAGTACAAGTCAGCATTGTGTGCTAACAGATTTCAAGCATTCAATGTGACATTTACTAGGGATAGCCACTTCACTTCCTAACAACATTTCCAAATGTAATTAAGTCATTAAAAAGCTCTGTTATCTATAAAAGTTATGGAACATGGTGGCATCCAGTACAAGTGTGTGTGTGTGTGTTTATGTCAGTGGAACCTATGCGGGAATGGCATCACATCAAGGGTTGGTTCCAGCCTTGTCGCTACTATTGCAGAGGTACCCTAAACCCTAATACTGATTTGAATGTAGTTGGTTTTGAGGAATCATTACATTATGTTACATTATGAATCCTACTAAGTAGTGAAAGGAATAAATATGTTCCTTGACCTGGGGTTAGAATAAAGTCGCTGTTAATCTTTTGTGTCACAAATGTTGAGTAAAATGACTGGAATCAGGAAAGACATCTGGCTGTAAAACCTTTTGCTCAATTATCCCAATATTTGGGATGCAACCAGCCTACCTGGCAGAAAATGAACATCATGGTGACATCTCATATTGCCTCTAATAGCACAGGGAACCATGTTTTTAACTTTTAATGCTTGGAGAAAAGTACTTTTGCCTTCATTATTCAACTTGTCTGCTTATAACACACATAATCTGAAAATGGAATACGATAATTTAGAGCAACTACTTTTTCAGGAAGTTTCTTTGATTCATTAATAAGAAACTAGAAGATCCAGGACAGCATCTAGGGATGTCTAAGCCATGAAGGAGAGTAATGAAGAGTGAGACATAACAGCCCATTGAGCTTCTGCTTTCAGTTTCAATGTTATTCCCATCTCTCTACCATCACCACAGATACTCCTCTGCTAAATCTAATCGTGCTATATATGAGTTACTATAAAACAGTAGTAAACTGATAAGATAAAATACTGTTCACCTGATATGACTGGGCAATCTGAATTGAAAACGTCCTTGGTTGACATAAAATATTTTCATTAAAAAGTACCTCAAAATGAATTATCACTATTTGTTTCTTATTCTTATAAATTTCACTGTAGTAAGTTTGACAAACAGTTTTGAAGATGAAACTATGTGCATAACCAGTTCTTATTAGCCTTAGGTCCAGTAAGAACCAGCTAACTATGGTAGAAGGTATGGTGATTTGGTCATCAATGACAATCCAGAAGTCTAAATGACTACTGTACTTTGTAGCATATGACATAATGTTCTCCAACTAGCTAATTCAATTCAGAGTGCCTTTTTAGGCACAAGACAGGAACCAATTTAGGAAAGTTTAGTATATGAAATCACAATAACAAAGACCACAAACAGAATATGGAAGCTGTAGTAGCCCTCAAAAACAATACTTTTTTTATAATACATTAGAAGAAATTTGATGAAAATGGGTCATTCAACCCAACAAAGCTTTCAAATCTTATCAACCTGATTTCTCTAAAATAACATTAAGTGGATTTTACTTTATGAGACAGAAGTACATTATAAACAAGAATATTTGCATGAAATATTTGAAATATTAAAATTTGTACTTTAAAATGTTTAAAGTCTAAATATTCACAATTGTAATAGAAATCTGTAATTTTTTCCCCCATAGAAGGCTAGATTCCTAGTAAAGGATCAAAAAATAACATCACATTCGTAAACACAGATGATGAAATAGTCAAACATGACTCCCCACATGCTTATGTTTGAAATTTGTCACTGTTAACCTTCTTGTAGACACTCTTAGATTGCTAGGACTACCTGTAAAGAATTAAATATCAAAAATATTATCATATTCATGTTTGACAAATTTCAAATAACATAAAACACCATTGCACATGCCTATATTACCAATCGCCATTTCTTTGAAGTTTTTTTAAAAAGAAGTAGCTTTGAGACCTTATTTGAACTCCTATGGTCAGCTGGTGTGGCATCCAAAACTTCAAGTCTTTCCGATCATTTTTGCTGAAGGCACCTATTGGTTTACTCTTTATAATAAATGGGTAATTTCCTGCACAAAATATGGTCCAAAACGGCATAAATATGAGGGGCTGATTTATTTATTTAGTGATTTTTAATATTTTGTGGTTTTTTTTTCTGATGATCATAGACAAGAATAATGGACACCAAGTGTAATGTTTTTCAGTAGGTTACTTTGTTTTTTGGGCCTGTTTTTGACTCTTATTAATTGACACAATTAAAAAAAAAAGCCAAATGGGCAAGGTAATTAAACTTAAAATGAAACCTAAATGATGATGCTTATATATTAAAGCTGCAGCAAACATATGGCACATATTAAAATGCTTCAGTTGGAATAAATTTACAAAGGAAAGCTTTGCCGTTTATGAAGGGACCATCAGATTTATTTCAGTTGTTTTGATAATTTGTGAGGTTTGCTTGGAGTCATCAGAAAACTACTTGGCAGTAGTTGAATACTGATTTGAAAAGTGGCTTTCTTTTTTACGTTTGTTCAGTGTCATTAAATAAAATTGTAAGGGGTGATTAGTTAAAGGATGACTTTTCCTGCACAAAATATGGTCCAAAATGGCATAAATATGAGGGGCTTTTGCGTCTAGAAGGACAAAAATAGGTGGGAGCATAACTAGGCATTAAGACGAGTCCAATGGTATATCATATGTGGTGGTTTTCTGGTACCAGTAATTCAGGAGGTGCTGGACAAAAAAAAAAAAGCTGAAGTGACTTAGGAACAGGTAAATATTAATCATGTAATTTTTTGTATACCTTAGATACTTTTGTTACTGTAGGTAGATTGACAATTCCTAACTGACCCAGCGTGGTTGTGTGCATGAATGAGATCTGTAGTGGGGTGACACACTGATTTCTACCTAGTGCCCAATGCTGCCAGGATAGCCTCCGGACCACCACAACCCTGAAAGAGGATAATCAAGTTTCAGAATATTATGTTAAATTAAATCGAAGACCATAGAATAAAGACAATGTCACCATTATTTGTGTGACACTTTTGTTGATAATGAGAACAGCTAATATTAGTTTGATTAACCTTTGCAAATTTGGATTTTGTTTGTTCCTGGGGGACATTGCAAGTATGATAAAAATATTCTGCTCAATGAATGAAGGAGAACAACCAGTTTGAATATATTTTTTGAAGAATAATGCAGATGGGATAACCTGAAATCCTATTTATATAAAGCAGATGTGTGAACATCCTGGAAATAAAATAATTACTGATTACCTAGTTGTTGCAATTAGTGAAAACCCATTGCATCATTCCCCAATGTTGGCTTGTTAAGGTTGACTTTGCTTTCATTAAATTGAATCAATGACTCAGCACTGTGGTAGTTAAAGACCAGGAAAGTGTCAGCTAAGTTCAATTTATTTATTCCTTTTTAACATTTCCATGTTTCCTACAATGGTATTATGATATTGATGAAAAATACACCATTATATGTAATACTAAGTTTATTTGCAGAGTTTTCATCTTCTCTGAATGGTTTATGTGGATATTATTACTAGGCTGGGTGGCACGGTGACACAGTGGGTAGTGCTGCTGCCTTGCAGTTAGGAGATCTGGGTTCGCTTCCTGGGTCCTCCCTGCATGGAGTTTGCATGTTCTCCCCGTGTCTGAGTGGGTTTCCTCTTGGTACTCCGGTTTCTTCCCACAGTCCACAGACATGCAGGTTAGGTGCATTGGCGATTCTAAATTGTCCCCTGGCGCCCTGCCCAGGGTTCGTTTCCTGCCTTGTGCCCTGTGTTCGCTGGGATTGACTCCGGCGGACCCCCGAGACCCTGTAGTTGGGATATAGTGGGTTGGGTAATGGATGGATGAATATTACTAGGTTGTTGGTACAGGACAATTTCACGTTTTTATTCAAACTGCCATGGACTGAAACCACATTCAGGATGATTTCTCAAATTTTTGATATGCAAGACAGATACTGCATTAGGTGGTTAGAAGTGAAAGAATAATTTGTAATTACAATGCTTTTGTTACCGCTTTCATTTTTCCATACGCTAAATGCTTTTTTGTGTCTCAAGATTTCTTTTTTATTATTGTACAAAGCCAGCTATACAGTAGAGAGTAAATACTTTGCTTTCTCCTTTGCATCTTTGATTCACTTTAACTCCACTATTTTTGATGCAAAAAAAAAAAATCATAATTACTGTATGTATTAGGGGGAATTACACTGATGAGGCAAGATTCCCCAAGTTCATTCTAGCTTTAAATTATTTAAAAAAAAAATAAAATGAATGAGTACTCCATTCAATTGGTTTAATCTTATGCCAAAAGCATGTCCATTTTCCTAAGACGTTTCCAATCTACAGCTCGAAGTAACAAAAAAAGTCATACAAACCTATCTTCATTCTAAAATTACAATAATATTAAAGGGCTTTCTTCAGTCTACCTATGCCAGTGGTTTATTTCGAATAATTGTCCACAGGCTTCTCAAAATAATTCTACTCTGCATCTTACCTATCCTGCCTATTTATACTGCCTTCTTTTACTTTAGATGGATTTTTTCTCTTTTATAAACCTTAAGGTGGTGTATTGATTATTTTTGCTGCCTCACAGCTCTAGAGCTTTGGGTCCCAATCTGGCCCCAGGCACTGTCTGTGAAGAGGCTGCACATTCTCCTTTGATTTTTGTCCAATATCATAAAGGCATGCACACAGGTTAACTGGCAATTAAATTGTGACACCAGAGCAAAACACTGCAACCTCATTTGGGGTTGGGATAGGGCCCAAGTTCCCCATGACCGTAAAAGCAGGATGAAAAATAGGTAATGTCATCCATTCTTAACACACTCGCCCTATTTAGGAACATAATTGCTGAACTCATTTTACTTCATGGGTTTATATTATGGGCATGTTAATGGAAGAAAATTTAAAATCATAAAAAATGTGACTTACAGATGAGAATCCACAGTAATATTTCCAGACATGTGGATTACTGACATGAAACTACAGTAGTTTGGAAAATAATGCTTGTGATAAGTTAGACATACATTTCAAATACGTATCTTTATGTCAATGGAATATCCAATTTTAACTGGACTGATGATGAAAGACTGAAAGCAGCAATTGGTCCTGTTGATAATTTTGTGTAGAATTCCATAACAAGCAGAGTGTGTTCCTGTTTTTCCAATTATAAAAATTCACTGTATTATTTTCTAAAATACTTTTAAAGCTGTAAAGAAATGGCATCCCATCCGGGACAGGTTCTTACTGAGTGCTGTTTTCATTACCTCCTAGCTCTCTGCTGCTCTGACTAGATAGACATCTGAGCCTTTTTAAAGTTTGGGTTTTTTTTTTCTGATGATCATAGACAAGAATAATGGACACCAAGTGTAATGTTTTTCAGTAGGTTACTTTGTTTTTTGGGCCTGTTTTTGACTCTTATTAATTGACACAATAAAAAAAAAGCAAAATGGGCAAGTCAATTAAACTAAAAATGAAACCTAAATGATGATGCTTATATATTAAAGCTGCAGCAAACATATGGCACATATTAATATGCTTCAGTTGGATAAAGTTTACAAAGGAAAGCTTTGCCATTTATGAAGGGACCATCAGATTTATTTCAGTTGTTTGCTTGGAGTCATCAGAAAACTACTTGGCAGTAGTTGAATACTGATTTGAAAAGCAGCTTTCTTTTTTACTTTTGTTCAGTGTCATTGAATGAAATTGTAAGGGGTGATTAGTTAAAGGATGACATTTTAGTGAGAATGAATAATATGGCAGATGGATATATCCAAGGTTACTTACAAGACATTACAGTTATACCTTGTTCTTGTTTATGTAATTGGTTAACAACTTGTTCGTGGTCACACAAAGAGCTGAAGACAAGGGCTGAACCAGAAATCTTGTAGCTTAATGCTCACCACCATAGAAATTGAGTAACATTGATCTAAGGTTGCATTTATCCATTATTTTGTCCATCCAATGTCACCTGTGACTTGGATGCCTGCATTGGTTAGTGACAAAAAACTCATGGTTATAGTCCTATACAGCCTTTTGGTGTACTGTTCTGCTTTTCTTTAAGAAGTGTTAATTCAATCTTCATCCTGTTTGCTCACCTTTAAATAGACTTCTGTTCTGTGCCCATTTCCCATATGCAGATTTCTATTTGAAGGTAATGACAGCTGTACAGACAATAGTCCATTTTATATATAAGACTTAGAAAATTTCTAAATAAACCATCTACAGAATTTAGCAGGATTTTGACATTTACACATTCCAGGAAACCATACCAGGTTAGTAGCATTCATATATGAAAACCCAACCAAGTGGGAGGATAATCCAAATGTTGTAT
This sequence comes from Polypterus senegalus, assembly GCF_016835505.1. Taxonomy (NCBI): domain Eukaryota; kingdom Metazoa; phylum Chordata; class Cladistia; order Polypteriformes; family Polypteridae; genus Polypterus; species Polypterus senegalus. The sequence continues at coordinate 51,319,428 of NC_053162.1, read as the reverse complement.
AAAGTCAATGAGCACCATGCCCGCAATTGTTGTTGTCTTAAAGATAACTGGCTATTGAACTGGTTATTTCAGCACACAGATGAAGGTGATCTAGAGTTTGTTTGTTTTACAACCACCATCTTCCAATCAAATGACTTTTTGCACAGTGAACTGAAATATAAAGATACAGTACATTTGATGTATAAACAACAGCATGGATGTGAAACTTATATAACAGAAGAGCTAAATATAAAGAAGCTTGGAAACTGGGGCTTATGCAAGTCATTTGTTATTGTTCTTGTAAAAGGCATCGTTTCCACGGGATGAGTGATAAGCACCGTCTTGTTCACCATCACCATAGTGTAGCACTCATATTGTTAACATGAAAATAGCTATGAAGCTGTAGCTGTATCTTATGGTAAAGGAACTTAATACTTTATGTCTCAGCTCAGATGGAGAATACCCCTCGGAGTCTATTCAGTTTCTCGATGCATTTTAAACAGCTAACTGTGTAATATAAGTTACTGCAGTAATTTAGAAAAGTTATTGTGGAACCATTCATTGCCTTCCTTAAGGCCATTGTGATGTTGTGTACTCCCAGTTAATGGCAACATTCAAACATAAACTACAATAAATGTACAGGAAATACACAAGATCCTAAATAGCCAGGAAAATCTTGAAAAAGAAGCTGCTGGTGCATTGGAAGTGGAGATACCACACCTATAAATTATACATCAAATACGAACATCTTGCCAATTGTGTATCCCCTCAAAGGTCTTATTAAGTTGAAAAAGTGCAAGATGAATACTTATTTTTTGTTATGTCTATATTACTTGCCAAGGTCTGTAACAATGTAAAAATTTAAAGCTATCAACTAAAACTAATGATACAGCTTATTCATTAGCCTGGTTTGTTCTTCATTCAGTAATCAAAGGCACTTCATTGTTTACTTTGGATCTGCACTGACATGGGCATTGTAGACATATGGAACAATATTTAAAACTATCAAGAATAATTTCACTTGTGACAATTGTTAACCGCTTTTTCATTTGTAGCTTTAATCATGTTCAGCCTTTGTTAGTAAAGCTTGAAATGATGAAAAATCTGCTTTTATAATATTAAAAAAGGAACTAAATATCCATTCTATGGGAAACTGGTTCCAGTGCCTAGGGCTGGTTGCTAACTTGAGTGTGATGGTTCTCAGAAAAAGTGGGTACAGATAAAGGGTAGAATAATGGTATTCAATATGCTAAACTAATACTATCCAAAAATCTCATTGGAAAAATTTTGTCAGTAGATTTTTTTTATAAAGTGTTAAAGGACATCTTTCCATTTTTTGTTTTTTTAGAGATTTCTTAATTCTCAGGAAATATCAGTGTTTAATTCTATGTTAGTTAAGGAAGAACAAAGGGGTATACATGAGAGTTTGTTAACTAGTTTTAAAGGATAGATAGATAGATAGATAGATAGATAGATAGATAGATAGACAGACAGACAGACAGACAGACAGACAGACAGACAGACAGACAGATAGATAGATAGATAGATAGATAGATAGATAGATAGATAGATAGATAGATAGATAGATAGATAGATAGATAGATAGATAGACAAACAGACAGACAGATAGACATCTATCTATCTATCTATCTATCTATCTATCTATCTATCTATCTATGTATGTATGTATGTATGTATGTATGTATGTATGTTAGCTCATTATTACATTGCAGCCTTGTACAGAAACAAGTTTTCTTTTGAATTTCCCAATTAGCAGTTACTCATAATAAGAAGCATACGTGTTTGTTACACTCCCGTGTTTCTAATAATGTCTTTATTCTTTATCTCATTATTTGTTTTTTCACAAGTTCAGTGAGCAAGGTTACAATGGAAGAAACAACTAAGTTTCATTTTCCATTTAACTGAATAAATACATTGCTCTGATAATCTGTATTGTGTTATTTTTTTTGTTCTGTAATGACTCTGTAAATAGAATGATGTATAATCACGATTGATTGATTCCAAGGATGGTACAGCAATAACAAATTTCTCACTGTCACATGCTAAGATTTCCTGTAATTGTCATGGGCTAAGATAATCCCTTAGAAACAAAGGAGAAACACCAAAATACTCTGACTTCAAAATATGGCCCATTCATTGTCTGCATGAAATTTGCATGTCCTCTCCATATTTTTGTCATTTTATTTTTGTGGATTTCAATCAATATTAGAATGCATATTGGATTAAAGTCCAGGTGAGTGCTTGAATATCACCTGCTATATTCAGAGTTTGGTCCTACTTCACACTTGCATTTATGATTGAATCTGTCAATCAGTTTTTCATTAAAAAAAGGCTAATTCAAATGTTGATAAGAAGGAATTTGATTATTCAAGTTTTCTTAAGCCATCTGTTTCTCTCTCTCTATCTCTCTCTCTCACTGTGTCTCCCTTTTTATCTGAAGAACATCTAACAGGATGCAACTGAATCAAAGTACTGCTTATTTTTCAAAACCTCTGATGCTTTTTGTGGTGAAACTTAGATGATGATGCACTAAGTAATGACGACCTTTTCTCTTTCTTTCCTGCTCCATATAACAGATAATTGCCATTTTCTTCAGCTGATAAGAGATGAAGAGTGGCTGCATAGGCAGTAACACAGAAAGCCTATCTCTCCCTCTCTTCACTATTTTCTCTGCTATATTTATATTCCACACACTTCTCCCACAAGCAATGTTTATGAATAAGCTTCTGAATATGTATTTACTAAATTATGAGCTTTATTACTGTATTGCCATGTTTTATTTTATCTGAATGAGGTCACACACCTCTGGGTTTCCTTATTCATGTTTCAAACTATTTCATATACTTCACACTAAATTACTTTGAAAGAAGCACTTAAGCACCAAACAACCTGTGTAAAACACATTATGAAGGTTGTTTTACCAATTATTATTAAATCCCTTATTGCTGGCTGTATTACTATAATGCTCTTAAAATTCATGCTTGAATGTCTGGAAAAAAAGCTTTATAAAACATTGGAAAATTTTGCTAATTGGAAAATTGTTCTAGGATAATAATACCACTTCAAAGACTTTGATTCCTCCTCTGGCCATTTTCTACATAGGGGTTGTACATTCTCCCTTTGTTCTGTTGGACATTCTCTGGTTCCTAAGTTGTTTTATGTATTAGACTAATTAGCTAATGACAGGATCTGATGATGTATCAGACTACTGTGTTTCTTCCACCATCTATTCAAAAATGAACAGATGGATGTAACTTTTAAAGTGTGAGCAACAACTTCTCTCTTTCTAGAGTAAAAAGAAAACATATAATCACATTAGGTAAATTAATATTTTCTGTCAACCAGCTAATTACTTGTTATATACCTTAAAGCAGAAGAACATTATAGAAGTATTTATAATGACTTTTGGAAAATCTCTTAAATATAGACAGGGATCATTATTTTGTCTCTGTAGGGATGTTAAGACCTAAGGATGAGTTGTAGCAACAAGTCTGATGGAAGTGTATGCTTCTTGGCAGCTCAAATAATTGAATCAGACATTTAGAATTCCAAATAAAGCTGTTGGTTGTCACTGGCAAGGAAAGGGGATTTTTAGTACTATTCATCCCATCCAATTGTTTAAACTTTGTCCACAATGAAAAAAAGACAAAATCTGGACATACATATTTCCTCAAATTGGTAACTTGCTGTAAGGACACTATGAACCCACTCTTTGGACAAGAGCAATACAAAATGAGCCTGCCAATGGAGTGCTATATTCTGCTTCTAAAACTAGTTCCTGATGGAATTATTTTAATTTCTCTAATATGACCCATATAATGCCTATTTCAACTGGGAATTCTAACAGCTTCTCAAAACCTGGCACTTTTTGAGATAACCTTAAAAGAGGTTAACAAACCAGGTTAACAACCTGGAGTATACTCGAATATATAAGAAGTATTCCATAATTTAGCTTGTTACCAGATGTTTAGGAACTAAGGAAAATTAGGAAAATATATCTCTTAGATGTTTTATTTATTTATTTACTCATTTATTTATTTGTTTGTTTGTTACTTCATGGTTTCATTATAATAGATCCAACATATGACATACATCAGTAAATATTATTCAGATAGACAGCTTATCTCCTGACCATCTAGAAAGCATGGAGAGAGAGAGAGAGAAATTCTGTGAGAAATACCAAAATATGTAGAAGTTGGGCAATTGTTTGGCTTGTTTAGTTAATCGAGAATAAGAGCGACAGGGTGCTACTCTGAAAACAGCTCTTAGAGGATTGGAGATTATTGTGATCCCATGACTGTTTGATGAATAAAAGAAAAAAGACATTATGTGTTGATGTTGGACTGTAGTGAGGTTTAGTAATTAATGTAACTTACTTTAATTCAGTATTCACATGGGTTTTGTACAGGTATTTCTATGTTCTTCCAGATTAACAAAAGATATATTGGTTGACTAGACTAAATTGGAGTGTGTTTTTTTTTTTAACAATAGGTGAAGTCTCTTTTTTGTGACCAAAGCTGCTAGGAAATTTCCCTGTAATAATGACATTTTGTAATTGGATCACAAAAGTAGATGAATGAATGCTTTGTGTCATTAGTGATATTTTTCTTAAGACTGTCTTCTAACAGGGTATTTAACTTAAAGCTAAAAAAAGCCAAAAATGGGCACAGGACTTTTATGATGTTAAAAAATTGCTTTTGCAATATGATACAGAACAGAAAATGCAAAATTCTTAAAAATTCTTAACAATGTTTTTTCATTCTGATCATGGGGTCTATTCTGTAACTTGCATCAGATCTGCTGAGGTGTGGGGCTTCTTGTCAATAATAATACTATGACATGTAAAGACATCAGGACTCTCCTTTCCTTACCCACTATTTTCATTAAGGAGGCCACTATTTGCTAAAACATTTTGATCCAGAATTTGAATGCAGTAGTAGAATTTTACAATAACCAAATGTCACTTGGATGCTGCCAATGCAGCCATTCTGGCACTGCTGAGTCACATAAGTGCTGTGACATAAGATACAGTATGTTGTAGCTGCAGCATTAAAGCAGAGGCATGTTAAATATTGTAACATGGCTGAAGGTTCTTTATGAAGTTGTGCTTCACAGGTAAAGATGTATTACTATTCTGTTAATATATTGGCATCTCTGTCAAAATACTATTAAGTAACTTGTGAAACATAATGTTAAGTATTTTAATCATAATAAACAGTAAAGAATGTCCATCCATCCATCCATTTTCCAACCCACTAAATCCGAACACAGGGTCACAGGGGTCTGCTGGAGCCAATCCCAGCCAACACAGGGAACAAGTCAGGAACCAATCCTGGGCAGGGTGCCAACCCACCACAGGTAGAGAATGTCATCAATTTGTTTTTTATGTTTGATTGTATTTACTGCCTGTACAGTTATAGACTTGGGAGCCCACTTACATAAGCATCTATACTAATAGTTACTGATCAAATGAGCCTAGCATTTACCTCTTGAATATGCCAAAATGGAAGCAAATTAAGAATTCCCACAGTGACAAACAGAAATCTCAACAATGTTAGCAGCCAGGCTTGGACATAAACACAGGTCCGTGTAGCCCAATCCTGGTCAATTAAATTCATATTTTGAGGAATAATTAATTGCTGTTGGCTTTACCTTATCTGGTCAGTGACAGAAGAAACTTATGTAAATTGTTGTTAACTTTTGACCATATGTGTTTGATTTTGTGCACTGGCTATTTTTATAGTTTTAGAAAGGCATGTTTTACAGTGTTCATTACCCTGATATTCCTAGGCAATTTGAAGTCTACTCATATAACACAGAGTAATAAACTGTGGGGTTTTATGTATTAGCATGTGACAAAGGAAATACATTGTTTAAGCAGTATAAATTCTTCATATTTAGAAAACTTTAAACTTGATTAAATGCATTGCTGGCCATTTTGATGAACAGTTAAATGTTGTTTCTATAATAACTTAATGTTTAGTCAAAACTTGCCCATTTTTCATCATTTGCATTTTTTTAATTGTAGTGTGTGTTACTTTTAAGTAAATTTAGCAGATTGTAAAAAATAGTTTAAATCAAAAGAAAAAGTTATTAAAAAGCATTAGGTATATGCTATGATTAAAAAAATGTGTATTGAATTTCTGAATCTTTCATTAGCCTTTAAAAGCAGCTATTTAACCTGTCACACACGTGCACATGGGAGGCAGCTAAAGGGCTTGAGTAAGGGCAATTCCGAATCAGACCAGGATGTGACAGAGTGCACTGACTCTTTTTCTCCCTTTCCTGTAGACCATTCACGAGAGCTTCCACCTGGCCCTCTTGACGTCACTTCTGGGTCCGAGCCTTCAGAATTAGACCTTGCCGGTTCCGGCCCTGTGATGTCACGTCTGGGCTCGAGCCTATGGCTGAGGACCCTTATGAGCCCGACCCCTTTGACCTCATTTCCTGTCTTCCCCTTTAAAAACTTCCACCTTTTCCCTATTCCCTCAGTTCTGTTTTGGACTCAGTTTTGTGCACATCAATGCTATCATTTATTTGCAATTTGCAGCCAGAAAACCAAATATATAGGTGGCTGCCCCAAACCTTGCTATGGCTCTTTGTGGAGTTTGTGACAAACAATAAATTATTATTATTAGTTATAATGTCACCTCTTATAAAAGTTAAGGAAGGCCAGAATAGCACCTTTTATAACACAAGTAAAAACAACCTTTGAAATGCAACATTTTTTTGTATCTGCCAAGTGTTTTGGACACAACTAATCTTTTGTCAGCTATGAATGGATTCTGGTAGCTAGAGGCCATAGCACTTAACATTTTTGCAGTAGGTCTGGAAAAGAAGTTCTTTAAGTTACCATAAAACAATAATGGTATATGGTCAATATAGTCATTTTAAAAAAACACATTTCAGTAAACTGCAAATATGTACAGTAAAATAAAGTTGACAAAGTAGCACTTCTGACAGATTTGGTCCATCATAGCTTCTGAAACCCTTTTTTAATTCTTATTTAAGTTGCCTTCTGTGTGGAGCTTACAACAACAACAACAACAAGATTTATTTATATAGCACATTTTCATACAAAAAGTAGCTCAAAGTGCTTTACATACTGAAGAAAAGAAAAATAAAAGACAAAATAAGAAATTAAAATAAGACAACATTAGTTAACATAGAAAAGAAGTAAGGTCTGATGGCCAGGGTGGAAGTTACAAGTTCTCCCTAGTTTTTTTGAGTATTTTAGCAACATTTTAAAGATATCCTTTTAGGTTAACCTTAATGTTGCTTTTTCATTAATAAAAAAAAAATGCTAAAAACAGAAGCAGGCTTATGCCCCAATTTAACATTGTTGTCTATTATAAGCAAGAATGTTAAAGGCTACTTGTACATTGACAACATTAAATGTGAGCAAAGAAAATGTGTATATTTATACATGTGGGGAAAAATTGTGATTTTCACTATTTTCTAAATTTGTTTTACAATTTATATTTTTCTTTTGCAAATTTCACATTACATTTTTTAGCTTTACTGTCTATGGCATGGGGTGGAGTGGTAGCTCTGAGGCAAGTGGTCTACTCCGACAATTGGAAAGTTGCCAGATCGAGTCCTGTCAACACCAGAAGTGACTCTACTCCATTGGGCCCTTAAGCAAAACTCTTAACATGCAATTGCTTGACATTAATCTGCATCCAGCCCTGCAAGCTGGGAAAATTTGGGAGATGGTGTCAGGATTGGCACTCCAGCCACCTTAAAAAACCTCATACTGTTCCAGTGTGGTGCTGAGGTGTCAGCTGCTACACTCAGGTCAATCCAGGTGGATCATCGTGTGGTGGGCGCAGCAACACACTATCAGCACATGCTCCCAACCTCTGTGTACAGAGACAAGAGCTGTAAGTTTTTACATTTTCTTTGCAGCTTAATACACTTGTGACTCCAATTTTCACAAAAAAAACTAAATATAACCAAGCCATGCCTCCTCAGCAAGTACAGTATTTAAAAATGGTGCTCATAAAACAATGTTTTTAACAATAATAATTTTGTGTTCATAAGAATCACATCAGCTTTTTTTATCCAGTGCCTTCTAATTCACTGGTAAGAGAAAATCCCCACATACGATATATTGTTCAACTCATCTTAATGTCTGTTTTTGCAAGTTGTCAAGCTTTTTGGAGTCCTCTCTATGTTTTTCCCTGTAGACCTGAAAACTCCTCATTTTTAGGCCATTTTGGAACATATTGTTTGCTGTAAATTACACCTTTATGATAAAGAGTAAGCCATATGGGTCTTTGGGAAAAACAATCAGGACTTGAAGCTATGCATGCCCCATCAACCGACTCCACGGGTTCATCCCCTAAAGGGATACAAGGTGTTAAAGTTACTCCTTATCATAAAACTTCACAAAAATGGAAATAGGTAACATAGGCTTGTGGAATGTCGTTTTATGCTATTTTGAGGTTGCTGATCACAAATATAATATTTTTGATATCTGATGCCTTACCAGTAAGTTCTAGCCCTCAAAGAGCTACGTCCAGAAGGTTCACGATGACAAAATGTCAGTGATTATGAAAATTATGTTACTTTTTATTTTTTTTAATTCCTTACTAGGGATCTAGCCCTTTACGAACCTCTATCAGATGGTAAAAACTGACATTTTTTCTGTTACATTTGAGAATATATAGGCTTTAAACATTTAAACTGAAGTGCACATTTTAATATTTCAAATATTGGATGCAACTATTCTTTTTTTATTGTGAACTTCTACCTGTGGAAGTAAATCATTGTTTTTTATGGACACCCCAAATTACAGGGGCTTCCACTAATTCAGACTTTTTGTCTGTTAATGACACTGGCATAAACCAATCATTAACCATGTTATAAGACCTAGATTAAGACAGTCTCATCAGCAAGTTTTCTACATGTGAAACTTGAACCAAGTGAGTTGAGGAAATCTCTTGAGTGGTTTCACAAAGTTTGTGTCCTGGTGAAGAAAACAGTCTAACTTTTAAATGAGTGTGGATGTGTGCCCTGAAGTTAACTGGCATCTGGAGTTGCAATCTCTGGCTTCATTCTTGGAAATGAGATTCAGAAAGTATATGGCTGGCATTGGATAACATTACAATTATTTTTTATTATAAATAAGGTTTTCTCAGAAATCCTAAAATAATTGTGCATTATACTTGCCTTTCACAATTTTGGGTTAATTCTTGTGCTAACATCTGAATCACTGAACTTCTACTGAACCAGTAAATGTCTGCATTAGTTCCTCAGTAACAAGGATATGGCGGAAGAGCAAAAAGCATTGAATCTATGTACAATCATCATTAAATAAATATTTTTCTGTTATAAACTGAAGCATCAATCCAAGTCCATCTATATGACGTGCAAGGTCGAAAGAATTATTTGTGTGGACAAATGAATACTTCATAGTGAAGACCAGAGTTCCTTTCAGAATCAAAAATCCTACTCTCTCTTCTCATTTCATACCATTTACTATTCACTTTATTGCATCTCTCTGACTATCTAAGTAAGACAGTCACTCATGTTTCACTGAAACAGCCATTATTTTCTGCTCTAATGCATCTCAAAATGTCACTCCATATCATCACAGTATTAATATTCCTATCTGAGGTTTACTATAGTTCATAATGTAATGTACATAATAAACTTACAGAAATAAAAAAAATGTATATGCAATAAATTCCTGGCTGTGTGGCAGAAAACCAATCTGCCTGTTATTAGTGAATCCCTTCAAGTGACATTGCAGGCATTTCAGTGACACTTTTATTACCTCCCATTTTCTTAGTGCATTTCCTTGTTCATTCTAAAACATTGATGTCACTACATTCTGCAGCCTTGTCAGAGATCACATATTAGTATATGGTTGTAAAGATGAGAAGGAATTAATAAATATCTAACTGCTTGTCATGGAACAGGAAAACACCCTAGACTACTGGTATTAATACATCAGTCAAATATGCCCTTAATTTGTACTTAAAACACAGGTTGAACAATATGCAAGTGTTCCTCCCCAGTAAAGTAAATGTATTACAGATATATTGCATCATAAAATGACAAAACACATATTGCAAATGTGTGAGGGAAAAAAGTTCTTGATCCATGCACTAAATTATTGAATGCGTTATGGAGAGTAGAGGAAAAAATATTTTTTATATCACTAATACATGAACATAAAACAAAGTTGTAGCAGTCCATTAGACCTTATTTCATTCATCCATTCACCCATCCATTGTGCTAAGCCACTTATCCTGGGCAGGGTTGCAGAGCAGCTGGAACCTATACCAGCAATCATAGGGTGCAAGGCTGGGTGCCAGTTAATCAAAGGATGGAAAGACCTACCCAACCTAAAGTGTATGTCATTCAGAGTAGTTCTAGATCCAAACTGTTTGTATTTTAAAAAGATAATTGCATTAAGCAAAACATAAATAGAGGCAGTATCCTGGAATTTTACATTTACTTACAGTATTTGGCTGATTCCTTTATCCAAGGCAACTTTCAAAATGTATAATACAATTAGTTACATTACTTTTGGTTTTTCAATTGGAGCACAAGCAGGTCAAGTCACTTGCTTATGGCCACACAATATCAGTAGCAGGATTTGAACCCACAACCTCAGAGTTTGAAGTCCAAAGCCTTAACCACTACATCACACTGCCTACCTGAAATATTCTTTAATGATTTGATTTCACATGCACCTTGACAGTTGCACAGACCAGTAGGCTGTTCCTAAATCTTTTCATGCTGTTTAACTCAAAAGTCACTGAAATGGCTTTTATCCATCAGGTGAAAACAACTAGGTACTGTATATGTGGGAAACAAAGTCTGTTGAAAGCTGGTGCCTTTGCATAATATAGGTTTCTTGAATGACTAAGCCAGGTTAACAATCACAAACGTTCAGTGTCATGGCTACAATTTCAGGGTAGGAATTATGCCTACAAAATGGGTAGTATGACTAGACACGAAGGCCTACTGCATGTTTTGAAGGACTTTCAGTGACAGACAGCCTTTGAGGCATAGTGACTCAGTGATTCTGCATGACCATTAGAGGGCAAAACATTAAAGCAAGCAGAATTGGCATCTAAACTAAAAACTGAAATTATATTTATTTATATTTAATATGTATTATTAGAAAATTGTTTAAAAGTAAAAAGGAGGCTATTAATGTGCTGTGTTTGCGATAGATTATTTTTTACATTTTTTATATAGTCTTCAGGTTATGGCATGGTTGTTAAACAAGCAAAAGGTGGTTTTGAACAAAGGTACATTCACGTGTAAAAAATATGTGTGAACTCTGCAATTCTCAATCAAATGTAACAGGCATTCTTAAGAACCCTTCTACACAAAGCATCTTGGTACTTCTGAGGCTTTCTGGGCTTCTTCTGTCCCATTGGACATACAATTATATTGACCCTAATAACTTCTAACAAACCAGACTGTTAGTTCTCATCTAATTTTGGAATAAGTGCAGTTCTAAGCTTGTGTTGTACTTGTTTGTTTTCTGCCCTTTCTCCTCTTTGTACTTTGCTTATGTTCATCCAAGTATAATAATTTTGTTGTCTTTTTGGATAAAGTTGTCAGCTAAATCACTTATTAATTCTTATGATATGATCATTCATGCATGTAGCTGTTCAGTTTGTGAAACTGCCCCCACTTTACATAAAAAGGAGGGTCAGTTCCAATATATAGGGTGGTCCAGATCTAATTATGCAATTTTCATTACGCTATAACTTATTAAATTTATTAGATAGAAAATCACCCGAAAAATCCCGGACCATCGAGAAGTGTGCGAACTGACGACATGAAGAATCGTCCCAGCATAAATCAAAGTCATCCAGACGATCTGGATTTGCATAATTAGATCTGGACCATCCTGTACATTCTAGCTTCTGGCAGCACACTGAAGTTTTGAAAAACAAAATGAATTAAGGGATGTGTATAATGTGCTTCACTAATCATAAGTACAAGAGTACTGCAACTTAGATGTGTGCCACTGGTAGCACAAATACCATATACATAATGCAAAGTGGTAAATAAGCCTTCAAGCACATCTCTCCCCAGATCTCCACATAATAGCTAGCTATACCACACCATAATGGGTCTTTCCAGAAAAGGAAAAGTTCAAAATTCTCAAAGGCATTAATAAAGTAGATACAGCTTAATTCTTCTGACTAACTGACAAATGACATATACAAGGACACCATTGGAAATTAAGGGAAATTGCATTTAAGACTGAAATCAGGAAGCACTTCTTTACTGAAATAGTTGTGGGTATTAGGAACAAACTACTGAGACACATAGCTGAAGCAGAAACATTGAGAACCTTATGATGGACTGAATGGTCTCCTCTCATTTTTCAAATTTCTTATGTTCTAAAAGGATATTCTTTCTTATTGGTTGAAAGGCTATCAATTTCATTCATGACACAGAAGCTATCGAAACAAAAATGAACAGATTATTCTTGGAAATGACACATAAATAAGAGAACATGATCTGAAATTCTTCATAGTGCCACATTGTTGTTGGAAATACTCTGATACTCAAAATAATGCAAATCATATTTGCTTTTCTGTTTTTTGCAGCTGAAAGATTTTTTTAACATTTCTTCAAGATATGCTTATCTAGTGAAATGCTTCATATCAGAAAGGACTAACCTGGGACAGGGTGACCAGATATTCAATGTAACAAAATGGGAAACGTGTATATATACTGATTAGATTGTCATGGTTCCAAAACGCAGCACAACTCATTAATCCAAACTGTCGCTGTGCAATTTGCATGGCTCCCGTTATGTGTTACTGTCTCCATATATTTGCATGGACTTTCCTCTGGAACTTGGGTTTTCTTCTCCCTGAGTTAATGTCAATGTACATGTGTGCTGCTGGGATAAGCCTGTGACCTTGAAATGGATTATATGGGTGTTTGTTTGTTATATTATACACATGTTCTGTGTCAGATAGGTTGATTGAATAAGCATAACTAATACCTGACAGACTCGTTTTATGACAGTAAACTACCTATTGTACTTTGAGGAAATCCTCTCTGTTACTCAAAACAATACATCAAGAAAGTTCTATCTACTAGCAAAGGTGTATAAGATGTACATCAGATAAGTTATTTTTTATTAAAATGATTCTGTAGTAATAAATTCTTGTTATTTATGGCATGATGTTTCATGTTGGTTGGACATGCAGATAAGACCTCAACTGTATTATGTATACATCATAATACTACTACTACTACTACTATGGTAAAGTTCTTACTGAATGTCCTATCAGCAAGCAGTAAAAAGAATAAGAATAAAACTAGTTCTTACTTTAAGATCATTATGTCCGTGTAATAATTCAAGACTAAACAGGAGTTCTAAATATTTTCATATTACTTTGTTTAGTGTATTCACAGGGATTTTTTTTCCCTGAATGGTCCACAGTCAAGCTGCAGCACATGGGATTCTCATTACACTTGACAATTAATGTTGGCAAGTACTGCATAGCTAGAGACAAATACAACAGACCTGTGCACAGTAGATACATATGACATGTATCTATGTATAACATATAACATATCATATGTATAACATGAAACATAGCAAAAGTTAGACCACTTATATCATTGAAAGATGCTGAAAAATGCATTCACGCTTTTGTTTTCAGTCGACTAGATTACTGTAACGCACTCCTCTCAGGACTACCCAAAAAAGACATAAATCACTTGCAACGAGTGCAGAATGCAGCTGCTAGAATCCTAACTGGGAAAAGAAAATCCGAACACATTTCTCCAGTTTTGATGTCACTACACTGGTTGCCTGTGTCATTCAGGATTGACTTTAAAATACTGCTTATGGTTTATAAAGCCTTAAATAATCGCGCTCCATCTTATATATCGGAATACCTGACACATTATATTCCAAATCGTAACCTTAGATCTTCAAATGAGTGTCTCTTTATAATTCCAAAAGCTAAACTTAAAAGAAGTGGTGAGGCGGCCTTCTGCTGCTGTGCACCTAAAATCTGGAATAGCCTACCAATAGGAATTCGCCAGGCAAATACAGTAGAGCACTTTAAAACACTGCTGAAAACACATTACTTTAACAGGGCCTTCTCATAACTTCACTTTAACTTAATACTGATACTCTGTATGTTCAATTCATCACAATAACTATTCATGGTGGCTCTAAAATCCGTACTGACCCCTACTCTCTCTTCTGTTTCTTTTTCCGGTTTCTTTGTGGTGGCGGCCTGCGCCACCACCACCTACTCAAAGCATCATGATGCACCAACATTGATGGACTGAATAGCCAGAAATCTACGTGACCATCATCATCAGGTCCTTCCATGAAAACCCTAAATACAAAGAGGACTGTTTGATTTATGTTAGGTAGATTGCCCAGAGGGGACTGGGCGGTCTCGTGGTCTGGAACCCCTACAGATTTTATTTTTTTTTCTCCAGCTTTTGGAGTTTTTTTTTTTCTGTCCACCCTGGCCATCGGACCTTACTTATTCTATGTTAATTAATGTTGACTTATGCTTATTTTTTATTGTGTCTTCTATTTGTCTATTCATTTTGTAAAGCACTTTGAGCTACATTTTTTTTGTATGAATATGTGCTATATAAATAAATGTTGATTGATTGATTGATTGATGGTAACTTGAATTTTCCAGAAAATATGAACTGTAGATACCAAAATAGTTTCACAGGCCTGAGCCAAAGGGATTAGCTTAATTTTTCTATCACAGTTTTGGTGCACATATCTCCTTTAAAGGCAAGATCAGTGCTAATCACCACTTAATGATTATGAATAAGCACACTGTTTCCCATTGCAGCATTTCTTTCTTTCTTGCTCTTTGGGAGGGGCGGCTTCTTCGATGACAGTGAACACTTGTTTAATATGTTATAACAAGCATGATAACAAATGTATCCATTTAATAATGCTTTCTTGGCTACCAAGAATGAAAAGAAACAAGTACTTATGAGATCATAAAAAGATATCTGAAATATATCATACTGCAAGTTCATCAGAAAAGAATGATCTTCTGGTAAATTGGCCTTTTCTATGCATCTTACACACTGTGATTAAACCAGGGTTTCCGGCTAGAATAGCTGTCTTGAATGGGAAGAGTGTGAAGAGTGCAGAAGGACAGTGTAAACAGACAGACAGAAATTTCAGGGATGAAATGTGAAAAGAGGGTTTGAGCAGCTCACAGACATCAGTAGGTTTGTTGTTTTAGCATCAGTTAGGTTTGTATTCCCTGGATAGTTAGGAGTGAGAGTAAGGCATGTGTCAATTTGGGCATAGCCTGGAACAGTTAAAAAGCCCTGGGGGCATCTGCAGTTTACCCATTAATCAGGTTAGTGTGTTCTTTATTCAAGAATATATTACAGTATCAAAATGCTGATGAAGCATTTATTTTTCTCATTACAAAATATGCCCTTAAACCCCACCCCCGACCCTTAGTTGCCTCATCTTTAAGCTGTCCAAAGCTCTTGAAGCATATGTACACAAATTCTAAACATCATTAGATTGGTAAACGCAATGTGCCTTGCTCATAAAATCCTTAACTAGCCTTGACTGTCAATAACCTAAGAGTGAAGTCTTTCTTGCAAGAGAGAAACAATTTTTATTCCTATAGTTGGATTTAGTGGGCTGCCACAGGCCAGCCATAATCTGTTATTGTTTCCCTGAAACCATGTGCTATTAATTTCTCTTTTAAATGAACTGTCCAAGCTGCTTTAGCCATGGGAGCCATGATGGAGCCGCAATATAAATGGTTTATGTCATAGCTTTTGTCAAGTGCCTTTCCCCTGCAGCTCCTGTATATAATTGAAAAGCCATTTCAGAATAAAATAAGGTGACTGGTTGTGTTTGCTGCATGTCAACAACTGAGTGGGGAAAATAGTCCTTGAAAGGCACCAGCCGACTAGATTCAGCTCATTAATGTGTTGGTGGCAAGTACTCTTCGAACACAATCTCACTTGAATTTTCGAAAATTGTTCCACTGAACCCTTTAAGTCGTGGAAAATGTTAGGGGCACAGAGAAGGATATTCCTCCGTACTATTTAAAATTCCAATAGGCACCTTGTGGGAAATTAAACAGAAGGTTTACAAGCAGAGTGTAAAAATGTGTCTCAGTCTGTGTCTACCACGCAGTTTCCTGTTTTAGTGCAAGTGTCAGGCCATGGATAAGTATTGTGTTATTTCAGATTTCCTCCCTAATCCACAACATGTTTTAATTTCTACAGCATCCTAACACTTTTCTTTCTCGTTCTCTTTCGTCCAAATTGTAAGCTGTTTACAGTGTTAGCTGCCACACTGTCTTGATAAAATGCTGCAGTAATAGTCCTGAAAAAATAGCCAAAAAAATCTTAGAAGTCTGTAAGTTAATTTTTGCACTTCTCACTAAGAAAGCCGACTACCTTATAAACCTAAAACCCCCCAAAAAATCTTTAAATGAACGTCAAGAAATGCTGAAAAATAATAGGAGGCCCAAACAATTCACTGTTTGCTTTTTCTTTGTTTATGACCAGTGTCAAATTCCAATATTTTATATTTTTGCTTTTTTAAACTCATTTTTTTAAGATTTATTTATCCTTTAACTTATCTGTTGTTTCCATGGCAACCTGCCTAGACCTAACAAGAGATGGAGCAGATAGGCTCTCCAAGGACACGCATGCAAGTCAGCAATTCCTGTTAACATAAATCTAACAATGGGCACACGCTGCATTGCAAATGTTCCATAACTGCTTTTTCTCATTTGTTTTTTGAGATGACACAAGACAAAGACTTTAGGTCTGGTATCAAATTATTTTAATGTATTCACAGAATGCCAACTTTTTTGCTTAAATGATCTTACTTCCCAAATCTTTATTGCCTGTTCTGCTTTCAGTAATAGCCTTTTTTAAAGATTTCTTCTCATTTCTGATTAATGCAATAAATCTGCAAAACCCAAAATCACTAACGGAAGCATTATTATGAAATTGTGCATTAGGCTCCACAAGTTAATATGTATGAGTAGAGGGTTTTATTTCTCTAGGCAAAACTAATTGCATTTATATGTCCTGCATGTTTTTCATGATGTTCTTAAACTGATAAAAGCTATGGCACTGCTCAAAAGGCAGTGACTGGTAAGATTTCATTTTGCACGTGTATTAACAATACAAAAGAAAAATCTGCTGTAAAAGAAAAATAGTAAGGATTGTCTTGCTTTCTTTCAAACAGTGTGGGACAATTTAAGGAGCATATGGAAATGTTCTGGTTCATACACGACAGCCAACAAAAGCAGAGCTTGTTTGTCCTTTGGGGGTCTTCTGAGAAGGACTGACAAAGTGGCCAGTTTTTTTGAAACTGCTCAGCAAGAAGCAGTTTGCTGAAATGTTTATTCCCAGGTTTATGACACTCTCCTAACTGTCATGGTAATGAATGAGCTTGAGGTCTCAAAGGAAGTAGTCCTGAATGCAAGCGCCACCTCTTTCCCTAAAACATACTGCAGCTCTGGCATGTTTTTGTTTTTTTTTCCCTCTCTCTCTCTCTCCTCATTGTTAACAATTAGCATTGCAAGGGAAATAGGTGAATGGGTTGCTGTTTTAATTAGTGGGTGCCTAGGGCCACACAAGCATTCTACCTACATGGGGAATGTATTTAGATTTGGTCTACAGAGTACTTTTATAAACCTTTACCATTTTTTTCTCCTTCCATTAAATTCAAAAATCTTCCATGTTTTGTTTTTCTCATGTGATTTCAAATGGAATGTGTACTCATGAAGAAAATAGATCTCTTTAAATACTCTTTAATTGAAAATAATTAATTTGTTTATAGCAATCTTGATAGTTTAATCAGATATAATTAACAGTAGTGCTTCCTTCTTGCATTCGCCCAGCATGTTTTCTAAAAAAACATAATGAATGTATTTCTCAATTGATTATCAACATCAGACATTACACAGCAAACAATCCACAAGCATCCTTCATAATAAATACACACACACACACACATATACAGTATATAGATATATATTTACAACACATTAAATCATTCTGAATGCACATTACACATAAAGCATGTCTTTTCCACATTTCTGTTTAAGGTAAAATGAATCACGCAGGTTTGTATTTTTTTGGACTAAGTAAACAGGGAACAAGCCAGTCTAGTCAATGCATTTATTAAAAATGTACTCAAGTGCATTTCCAGTTAGTGATGGAAGTACATTTCTATCTAATCAATGGCATTCTGAGCAAGCACCATGTTAAACTGCAAGCAGTTTTCTATTAGGTGTCTTTCTGGATTGTGAATAGACTTACTGATACAAAGTTTCTTTGACACCCTGCATCAAAGAAATCAGGCCATAATGGTTTCGGGGCAAAGTCGAAACAAGTTTATCTTTCTCGTGTCTTTTGCCCAATGTCTTTCAGCCTTAACTAAATAGGAGTTGACAACCTGAACATTTCTTTAAGTCTTACTTTTTGGCCCAAGGGTAGCCTTTGGTCGCTATAGGCCATTTCTTCACAATATTGTACGCTAAATGGGCAGCCCTGGGGATGCAGAGTGGGGTT
Source organism: Polypterus senegalus (assembly GCF_016835505.1). Classification (NCBI taxonomy): domain Eukaryota; kingdom Metazoa; phylum Chordata; class Cladistia; order Polypteriformes; family Polypteridae; genus Polypterus; species Polypterus senegalus. The sequence continues at coordinate 51,300,873 of NC_053162.1, read as the reverse complement.
GAATCCCTCATTGTCATTGCTTGATAAAGAGATTAGGTCTTTAAAGGGGAGGAGGGGCAGAATCTCACAGCATCTGAGATTCTTGGCTGAAAGGCCCTTTGTAACTTCAGCACACATCCTGCTTTCCCTACGCACTTGACAACCAAAACAGCAGACAATAGAATTCTTGTGTCCAACAAAACGCTCCTTGTCTGCTCATAGGTTTATCTGCTTCATTTACAAATGTATGCCTTTGTGCCCACATAATTCCACATTACCAAAACTATTAGAAGCAGAACCAAATAAACAATCCACAGATTTCAAGGCACATTTAAAGGTTTTGTGGTAAACCGTACCATTCTTATTCATGGGAATGATTTTTTACAAGAGACACGACACTTAAGAACAATAAGACAAAATATATAATAGAGGCTAAACTAAAAAGCAAAATTCCAATATTCAGTCTGTTTTTTGGGTTATTTCAAAGGATGGTCTTTGAATATGTTTGTGCTCTAAAACAGGGCCCAAATATATTTAATATTTTATATTAACATTAAACATTAACATTAATATTTAATTTTTTTTTAATTGAACATGTAGACTGAATGAATTTTGGAAATGTTTTGTTCAGTTTAAAAGCTATTCATTCTCTGAACTGTTTTTCTACTATAGTGCTGCTGGGAGGCAGAAACCAACCCTTGATGAGATGCTATACCAGGCCCTTTCAAACGGTGGCTCATGGACCACATGTGGCCCAGAAGCATCCTAAGAGTGGCCCAGCCCATGGTCCTGCCAGAAACACAGTGAAAAAAAGAGAAAAACGCATTTTGCAAGCCTACATACATTCATAAAGTAGTGCATCCCATGAATGCAACACTTTGTGTAGCCGAGCAACAAATAACCCACAATGCAGCATGTTGTTGTGGCTTTGACTACATATTAAATGATTCTATAATCAATATTATGCCTAGTCTTATTTGTATTCCAGTATCATCATGTGAGTGTGAACATGGGTTTTTACAAATAAATGTAATTTTTCCTCCAATGAGAGCAATTGTTACTGGCAAGCACTGTCTCTGCACTCCTCTTCATATGATTGGTTGGCCCTTCACTCACATGCTTTGATCCTGCGGATTCATAGCTGCTACGAGCACGATGATCAGCCATTGAATTGACACTCAAATCAAAGAATGAATTAGAAAGGCTGCATTTGATGAAAACATGCAAAAGTTTTGGAATTTTCATTAAAACTCAATTAAATTAAGCACTGACTGTTTTGTGGGACTACTTAACCTTTTTGTAGAATGTAAAGTTCATTATTAACCTGCTGTTAATATTCTTTGATTTTGGAAATTCTGTGTTTGTAATTTTAAACTATGAAGGACAATATTATGCACATGGCATAATGGTAGCGCTGCTGCCGGGCAACAAATTGGTCGTGGGTTTGCGTCTTGGGTACTTCTTGCACAGAGTTGCAAAGTACTTTTAGTTGTGAGTAAAAGGCTATATAAATGTAAAGAATTATTATTATACTTGAAGTTTGTCAATTTCAAATTTGAAACATTACGTTTTTTCACAGAATAAAACATGTAACTTTGGGACTCTTAACCTCTATATATCTTCACAGTACCGCAAACTTGATCCAAACGCAACATATGTGTACTGCCACCTTTTTGTTTACAATAAAGGCACTGTAATCACACATATGGTGATTTAAAGTGAACCTATGCTCCCTCAGTGTGCAGTAGACATTGTATTCATGTGTGTTAGTTACTGTTACCACTTCTTAGGGGTTTGTGCACTGATAGCATTGCTAGTTCTTTTTTATTTTGTTTAATACACTTTGTGATGTGCTTGGGTCAGGTGTGAGCAAAATGTTTATTTGCTTATTTAAAAAATGGAAAAAAAGTATTGCTATTACATCAGATTTGGTTAAGGTATAGCTTGTTTATGTTTTTTATGCACTTTTTTGATGTGCTTGTGTCAGATGTGACCATTTATTTGTGTTGTTAAAAATATCTGGCCCAGATAAATTTTTTGGTGTTGAAAATCTTGCCCAACTGAATTTGCGATCGAATAACCCTGTGCTACGCTATCACACATTTCCGCTTAATCACGTCAAACAATGTATAGCTGCCAATTCAACTAACTCTTCATCACTATGCCTCCAACAGTATAGTACAGCAGTATAAGCCTGATAAGTTTCTTTTTCTCAAAATGCACAGCTTTTTTTAGCCCTTAGCTTTATTAATAATGAATAAAATAATGCATGTTAATGCGCAAATTATTTGAACATGTCAGCATTGTTCTAACTGTTAAAGCTTAATACTTGCAATAGTGCTACATACTCATACCGACTTTTTGAACAAATAAAACTTATAGAAATACAGTATATATAGGTAAACAGTGTGTATATATATATATATATATATGTATATATACTGTATATGTGTGTATATACAGTATATATATATGATATTTAAGAAGTAACAATTTCTTGCTGTCAGTCAGAGTAATTCAATATGCTAATGGGCGGTGGTTCTTCTGAAGTATTGTAAGTAAATCTGCCAAAGTGCTGACATGCATCCTGTTACACTGTTAATACTATATTGTCTTGCATTTTTATTGTTGTGCTTTGCCACTTATTATTGTAAATATTGTTTAATATAAACACTGTATTAGCTTTTGTGAAAAATGTAAAAATACATTTTTCTTTTGAAGCTTACTGAAGCATATAAGCAGAATCTGAAAAAAATTAACTGTTAACAAGAACAGCAGAAGATTCCGATAAAGCATTTAATAAAAGGCAGTATGCTTTTTTTAGACCCTGGCATTTTAAACTTCAATATGTAATTTACATTTACCAATTTCATCGTAAATTTAGGAGTCTAAATTGCGAAAGTGTAAAGTGTTCTGTCATTCACTGACACTTGGATAAATGGGATGTATAGATCTTTAAGTGTAAATAATGTATGGGCATGACTGGAAAGTTTAGGCAACCAGGAATATAGCAAGTTGCCAAGAGCAACAGTTACAAATGTACTTTCAGCACACCACGTACTGGAGCTCCTTTCAAGTCTCGGCAGCAAGACAGCTTAAATGTCAGACTGTCTCAAAAAATAATCAGCTGTAAAGTGCAAAATGTTGTTTGATTTTGTTTACTTCTTGGCTGCTTACAGTATATCTTAAGCTTAGGTTCCAGAAATCTTTGAATCAAATGTATGTCTTGAACATCCTTTGGATGCTGTCATTGCAAAGTGACAGCCCATTGATTTCTTCCATCCAACTTGCAAACTTTGGCTCCCAATGAATTTCCATCAGAGTTGCTGTGTAGCATGTGTTGATAATACTAATGAAATATTTCATTATATTAAAACATTTTTATGCCCTTACTTTATATACCTAAACTTGTATTTTCTACTGTTTAAACCCTTTTATATTCAAACAATTATTTTAAATGTTTTAACACATGCTCTTATTCTAAATAAAAATATCACGCTTTTGAATGTGAAATACTGTACATAACTGCACTGAAACTTGGTTATTCTTTTCCTTAATATATGTCCAAATTTCCATTTGCAGTTTCTATATAATCACTGTTAAATCCAAAGATCATTAAACTCTTATTTAAGAAAATGTAAAATTTTATAATGAATTTAGATTTTCTGTCTAACCTTCCTATCTTCTTTGCAGTTTTCATTATATGACAACTACATGGTCTGCAGTAAAAACAATTTGCTATGTTTATAAACTGCTCAAAAAAATTCAAGGAACACTTTGAGGACACATCAGATCTCAATGGGAAAAGAAATCCTGCTGAATATGTATACTGATATGGACTGGGTAATGTGTTAGGAATGAAAAGATGCCACATCATTTGATGGAAATGCAAATTATCAACCTACAGAGGGCTAAATTCAAAGACACCCTGAAAATCAAAGCGATTAAAATGCGATAAAATGATGCGGCGGGCTAGTCCATTTTGCCGAAATTTCATTGCAGCAACTCAAAATTGTACACAGTAGTTTGTATTACCCCCACGTGCTTGTATGCATGTCTGACAACATCGGGGCATGCTCCTAATGAGACGACAGGTGACCTGTGGGCTCTCCTCCCAAATATGGACCAGGGCATTACCAAGCTCCTGGACAGTCTGAGGTGTAGCCTGGCAGTTTCACTTGGACTAAAACATAATGTTCCAGAGGTGTTCTATTGGATTTAGGTCAGGCGAGCATGGGGGCCAGTCAATGGTATCAATTCCTTTATCCTTCAAAAACTGTCTGCATACTCTCGCCACATAAGGCCGGGCATTGTCGTGTACCAGGAGAAACCCAGGACCCACTGCACCAGCATAGGGTCTGACAATGGGTCCAAAGATTTCATCTTGATACCTAATAGCAGTCAAGGTGTCGTTGTCTAGTCTGTAGAGGTCTGTGCATCCCTCCATGGATATGCTTCCCCAAACCATCACTGACCCATCACCAAACCGGTCATGCTGAACAATGTTATAAGCAGCATAACAGTCTCCACGGCTTCTCCAGACCCTTTCACGTCTGTCAAATGTGAACAGGGTGAACCTGCTCTCATTTGTGAAAAGCTCAGGGTGCCAGTGGTGGACCTACCAATTCTGGTATTCTATAGCAAATACCAATCGAGCTTCATGGTGCCAGACAGTGAGCACAGGGCCCACTAGAGGATGTCGGGCCCTTAGGCCACCTTCATGACGTCTGTTTTTGATTGTTTGGTCAGAGACATTCACATCAGTGGTCTGCTGGAGGTCATTTTGTAGGGCTCTGGCAGTGCTCATCCTGTTCCTCCTTGCCTTAAGGAACAGATATTTGTCCTGCTGATGAGTTAAGAACCTTCTACAGCCCTGTCCAGCTCTCCTAGAGTAAACTGCCTGTCTCCTGGAATCTCCTCCATGCCCTGGTGTTGGGAGACACAATAAACCTGCTGGCAATGGCACATATATAGACACTTTCACATCCCGCGAGACGGGTCTTTGTGCCAAGCGATGTAACCACACCTGGGACTGAAAGGCCCGTGAGACAAGAGCTTATGCAAAGAGATTTGGAAAAGTCCTGCGTGGTTATGTCAGACACATTTCTTGTAGAGAGAAAGAAATGATATTCACTCAAGGGCAGTTATACATTGTATTGTGATGATGTAATTCCAAACATGGAATCAAAATTCAATGTGATAATGATGAAAAGGTAAAAGCAAAAAGAGATTGAATATTTGGACATAGGTGATATGACAAAAGTGCAGCACGTGAAATGCAGCGAAGCAAGCAGGGGCAAAGCCCCCTAGTAATTTTTAAAGGATCTCTCATTTTATTTAGCTTTATGTTAATATATGAAACACTCAGAACTACAACCATTACTCATTAAAGCATACATTTTACATTGTTCTTTAAATAATGGGTAAGTTTAGTGCTAGTGTTACTTTTACTAATAATTGGCATTCATACAAAAGTTTATAGGAAGATAAATATTTGAATAAGTGTATATAAATTAATAACTTTATTCACTGTATATAAAAATATTAACAGTGCACTAATAAGTACAATTTCCTCTCACTATAGTCATCATGAAGCAATATATTTACATAAGAAATACATTATCTGTAAAGTTTTATTTTATAAGATCTCCTTTGGCATGTAAACCTTTGAGTATATTTGAAGTGTAGTCCTGCTCTTGGCAATTTCATTTTAATGTGGGAATGACTTTTTGTCAATCAATCACTGTTCAATGTGGGTACCATCAAAGAACAGAGAGAGAAAGAATGGTGATAAATTACTTGCATAACAGCACACAGTATAGCTGAAGTTATATACAGTATACTACACACATTCTGAAAGCAATTTAATCAAAGAGTAACAAGAGGTCCAGAGAGTAACAAGGGACTAGAGCCTACCCTGCCAGCACTTGATACAAGGCTGGAAACAGTACTGGGCACACTATCTCACTACAGGGCTTAGTTGAAAAGCATCATACTTTCAATTTCTGGCCAGAAAGCTAATTTAAATATATAGTACTGTATTGTATATTCATCCAGGGATGTTCATTAAAAACTTTTCAACCAATATGAAAATAGTAATACAAATTGTAGGTACAGCAATCAGGGTGCATAAGTCTTATTTCAGGTTTTGGCTCTAATTTCCTTCAACTCACAGAATACAGGATGACATGTAACTAATAAGAGCAAAACGCCAAATCAGACACAATGACTCGGGCTAACTAGGATTTTTGCTACTATTTTTGCTTTGAGTGCAAAATCCTGTCATTGTAAATCTCTGTATGTATGTGGAATGCTGTACAATGTGATACAAAATAGTCCCCTCCACAATTTACATGGAAGATACTTGCAAAAGAATACCAGGAGTTTTAACAGCAATGTAGAAACTTTTGAAGGTAACAACAGATAAAGAAAAATGAAATTAAAATATCTAAAAATAATTCAAATAAGCAAAAATTATTGTAGCAATATTATAAACTGGCTAAAATATCAGTAAATTAGATAACCATTAAAAAGTCAACATGCAACACCTTGCCACTCACTCTCAGGCACCATGTTTAGTGAGTATAACTACATTACTTCAATTAAAATAATTACGTCCAACGGTTTGTTAATGCAAATGAGCTGCTTCTCCAAACAACCAATTTCAATGCATATTGCATGCACCCCATTGGGAAATTTAGTTGTTTGACCACACTTTGGAATGGGTAAGATATATGATCTAGGTGTCTCTATAATAATTGGCCGTGCCATACATGGACCTCAAGACCCGCTGCCTGCCTAGGACTTTAACAAATTACAGTCATTCAAATTTACAGAAAATGGGGTGATGAACAGAACACATCCAGTCATTGGCCAGATTGTTAATTATTTACAGTACAGTAAGTGTTAATAAAACCAGATTGAATCTGTTTACTCACTATATTTCTGCCAAAAATGAAGATACCCTATTTTTTACATATAATTTACACAGTACTGCAAGTAAATGCTAATTATACAGTATTTCATTTTTTGGAAGCCATTCTCTCAGAAGAAAAAAAATCAACAAAATGTTTTCTAATACTTTTTTTATAGCTTATGGGTTTTCATATTAATTATAGCCACACTTTACACTTATTTTGTATATTATTTAGGTTTTTGCAACTAGCATGAGCTGTAGTATACAAGAGTAATTCTAATACAGTAGGTAAGAATATAAGAATATGTTGATTTTTTTGTACAGCTTCTACAACCAAATTCACAATGTAGAACCACACAAAAAGTATGAACTATAAAAAAGGTACTTGATTTGAGTATAGAATAATATTAACAGATTATTTTTATTTAATACAGTTCATTTTAGGAGGAACGTAATTACAAATTACACTGAATGTAAAATACATTGATCTGTTTATGATATCCTACAAATAGAAGTTATAAAAAACATACAAATGTAATGAAAACAGAAGGCATAATATTTTTTAAGAGAGCACCGCAAAGAGAACAGAGTCATTTTAGAAGATAATGCAGGCTGGTGATTTACAATATACTCACTTTATATTATGGAGAATGCGAAGCCAAGATTAATGATGTAACTGCAAAGGTGAAGAAGTAGTTCATCAAGTGATGAGAGTTGTTAATCAAGTGTATGAATAGACAGCTCAAGAAGATCATTTAGACAAGAGTGTGGCATATTAAGTCATATTGTTCAGCCACACGAAATTTGAGAAAAAGAAGAATATGGAGACCAAAAGTGTTTCAGACATTGATGTGAAAGACCATGGAGATAACAAAGTGGACTGATGATAAAAAGAACCAACATTTGATGACTATTTGAGAAGACGAAAAAAGAATTGATAGAAAAGTCTTGAAAGGAGAATAAGCACATGAGAACAGGCTAGAAAGAAAGCAAATCATAAGGCAAATAAGAACAATGTGTTTAGGAAACGTAAAAATGAAAAAAAATATATATACACAAATACAACAGGATATCTCATAGCTACTACCTTGCAACTTCTGGTAAGCTGCAGTTCTTACAATTTCCCTAATGTGATGCATTGTCATCTTAATATATTTAACATCTCTCTCTCTCTCTCATATTTTAACTGAGGGGTCCTGGACAGACATTTTGGATAAAAAGACTGCCTTCAGTCTTCTTTCAGAGACAAATATAAAGAAAAAGTAAATTTTTTCTGGGTCAACTTCAAGTCCTTCTTCTTAGCTACCGGCCACAAAACTGACTTATACATTAGCATATATCTATGATATACAGCATAGGTATTTATAAATGCTTTTAAGATATTTGTTGTTTTTTACAATCAATGCATATAAAATTGGTACAACATAATTTCTTATACTGCAGCTTTCCAATTTAGACTTCGGGCGGTAGACAGGATAATTTACAGTCATTGATCCAGACTGTTTTACCTAATTGGGGCAGTACTGAGAAACTTCAATTCTTAAGAACTTCATAGACTTAAAAATTAATTGAAAAGTCCTCAGGTGTTTAACAGGTGGAATTTTGTGAAAACAAGGAACTAATTTACTCTGAATATGCTGATTTAAGAGAAACTACAAACATTAGAATTGTTGTTAGTATCTTAGAATATTTAAAAACACTGTATTTACTGCTGAAGTGTGTGCAATACTGAAAATAATTCTGAGGTTAAAGAAAGTGTCAAAGAATTTATCTTCATTAAAGTGACAATTATTGCTTTGTAAATGTACAGAAATGTACAATGAATCTGAATTTAACACATCATCTTTTGAGTCACCCCTCCTTTCATCTGCTGACCTATTTATATATCAATCCGTCCTTCCATCCACTTTCCATTTTTGGATTAACTTTTTTGAAGTCAGACACACCTTTTTGTTCTTAAATGTCAGGCACCTTACAATATTTTCGATCAAATGGTTCCAGCTTCCTGGAATTCAGTTTAAAAGTATTAGGTGCAAGTCATGACTTAATACTAAATTAGGCACCGGGTAATCACAGGTAGGCAGTTGCCTTGAAAGCTTGCATATTGTAATCTGGTGCCTTGAAAGCTTGCATATTGTAATCTGTTCAGTTGGCCAATAAAAGGTATCATTCTGCTTGACTTCTCACTGCATCCATCATAGCTAACATGGTACAACACCCTACTTAACTTAACTTAACATTTACTGACATTACATTTTATCTGCCACAAATCTGCCCAAGCCTTTATACCTATCTTGGTATCATCTGCAGATTTAACCAGCTTGTTACTTGTTACTTGTGTTCCTATCCAAATCATTTATATATATTAAAAATATACCCTGATCCATGTGGGACACCGCTCTTAACATCGACCAATTCTGATAAGGTTCCTCGCACCATAATCCTATGCTTCCTGTCTCTGAGCCAGTTTTGCACACATTTATAAACATCACCCTGAATTCCCACCTCTTTTAGTTTGATGCCCAAACTCTCATGTGGCACCTTACTAAATGCTTTCTGAAAGTCCAGATGAATAATATCATATACTCCACTTTGATCATACCGTTTTGTTGCTTCCTCCTAGAATTGAAGCATGTTAGTAAAACATGACCTCCCTCTTCTGTACTCAAGCTGACTGTTCAGTAAAACTCCTGTCCCTGTCATGTGTTGCTCAGTCTTATCCTTAAAGATTCCTTCCATTAAATTCTCTGTGATGGACTTAAGCTTACTAGCCTATAGTTTCTTTGATCTGCCAGATCACCCTTTTTATATAACAAGATTTGCCATTTTCCAGTCCTTTGGAATTTCCCCACTGCACAGTGACTTACTAACATGTGTCAATGGTTTATATATGTACTCGCTAACCTCCTTAAGTGCTCAAGAGTAAATATTATCTGGACCCGGAGACTTGTTTGATTTCAGCCTAAGCAGTACTTCTCCCTCTACAATTTGTAAATCTCTCAGTACCTCCTTATTAGTCCCTTTTACCGCTGGGAGGTTTACTTCCTCACTTGTGAAGACTTCAGAAAAATGCATGTTTAGAGCATCTGCAATTTCACAGTTTATATTTTTTAAATTCCCTATACTCTTCCTGATGCACTTACTTCCTCCTCCATTGTTATTTTACTACTAAAATACTGAAAGAATCATTCTTAAAGGTTGCTCTCATGTTCTCATATGCTCTACGATTCGCATTGGAGCTATCAGTCATATATGCGCCTTATACAGCCTTTTTTTCCTTTGCAGCTTATTTTTTTAATTCTTTATGTACCCCATTTTGAGTTTTTAAAAATTTCCAACTAGTTCCAAATTTAGGTACAGTATGCATGTACTTGTCCTACATTACATGTTAAACCTGTTCCACTGCTCTTCGACTATCTCCACACTTAAAAGTCTATCCCAGTTTATACCCTTAGACGTTTTGCATTTGCTCAAAATTTGCCCTACCAAAGTAAACAGTTTTAGTCTTTGCAGCCACACTGTTCCAAAACACTGAGAAATGCATTATATTATGGTCACTTGAGCCTAATGGTTCAATCACCTCTACACCTTCAATTCTATCCTGATTAATATAAAATACTAAATCTAGACAGACTTCGTCCCACGTTGATGGTTTAACATACTGTGTAAAAAAACAGTCACTGATTACTTCTAAAAAGTCCTTCTCCTTTGCTCCACCATTTGCAAGGTTATCCCAATTAATATTTGGGTCATATCCTAGACAGAGTTTTTTTAGGTTCTCTCTATGATAGTCTGGTTTTTTCACTAGGTACTCAGTTTTTCTTCACACATTCCAAATATGTGCAGGTTATATTAACTGGCTTAGTATGCACAAGTGCTGTATGCATGTGTATTTTAGTGTCCCTGTGATTCCCAAAGCTAATAGGATAGGCACTGGCCCCAGCGAATCTGAACTAAATAGGAGGGTTACAAAACAAATGAATAGATTCAGTGATTCCTGCTACATTTACATCTTAATTTAAGAACTTTCCTAAAGGGAGTGGTTCCTGAAATGGCAAGTCTTCCAGTGTTACAGAAAGATAATTTAAGATAGGCTAGTAACCTTTGAAAGTGACCACTGATCTTTGAAAAGGCCTGAGAAGTACAAAGGAAGAGATTAGGCTAACTAGCTAAGAGGCAAGATATGAACTTTGACAACATTATTCAAACTGTTTGTTAAATAAGAGGAAAACAAATGTTAGTTTCCTGGATACATAGTAACAGATGAGTTACATTCTTTTGCAACAATCAGACAGTATACAGAACCAATTAAGGCTAAGAGGACATTATGTTATATAAAAGTAGCGCTATGTTTAAAATATAAGTCAAGTCAAGGCCTAATTTCGAAAACTGTGTGCATTTGTGGTTTCTATATTACAAAAATGACACAGAAATGCTAAGGAAAATGCAGAGAAGAGTGACTAGGTTATCTCCTGGACTTCAATGTGAAAGTTACAGAATGAAAAATGACTAAAGCAGATTAACCTTTTCAGTGTAAGCAAACAAAGGTTTACAGGTGGCATGACTGAAGTTTTTAAAATTATGAAAGGAATTAGTATGGTGGATCCCAGTTATTTCTTTCAATTACGTCTTACAACAAGAAAATAGGGAAATAAAGAGAACCATGTTAAGGGAAAATTTTGCGCAAACAAATATTTCCTTCACAGAGAGAACCATAGGCACATGGAATAAATTAACAAGCAGTGTTAATAGGATCGGCAAGCTTTGTTGTGCTAAATGTCTTGTTCTTGTCAAAATTTGTTCCATTATCTCATACTCTAATGTTCTAAGTGATACTTGAGATGTGTTACATTTTTTTTATTCTAAAGCTCTTCAGTAATATTCTGTATTTACTATGCCTTTTCAACAGGATAAAAAGTCACAAAAGGAAAGAAAATATATTACTGTAATAATAAGACCCCAAACAACCAAGGACAGAGCTTGGAAAACGCAAACCTATCCAAACAGGTTCTATATAATTCTCAATTGGTGAAGGTATCAGATAGTTTCTGCTCAAAGTACTGCCAGATAACGTCATTCTTGACTTCCATGAATGGACACCACTTCTTGAAGGCAGCCCTGTTTCAACATACTATCTACACTTCGGTCTGTTTTTCAGAAATTTCTATCAGTGAAGATAAGCAATGTGATATGTGAGAAGGTATCTACTAGATCATACCAGGGTTGTCTAGACCACCATTTGCTTCCACTTATTTTATAGTAAGTTAGATTGTTCACTATAAAACATGACAAAGCAAATAGAGGTTTAACAAGAGATTTTTACGTACATATATATTCGTACGTATTACGTACTCTCTATATTCATCTAGAGTTTTGCAATACTTTCTTGATCTTTTAACTACACTATTTTCTGTAATACTGTATCTGAATGAAATGAATGCTCTATGCCTTATAAGTAAAATTGCAAGCAAACCATTTCAGGTCAGTATGTCTAGTTGAGGACTGTATCCAGTTCAAATACTGGCATATCACAATATTAATTTGACATCCATTTTGGCAGTTTTCACAGATATCAAATATTCATTATTATGGCTGCTTTCATATATAGAACCTTTCCCTATGCCAATAACGCTGACTAATTTTAAATACACATCATACTGAAATACTGTATATTAATTACAGAGGGTACAAAATAATGAAATGCATCAAAATATTGAAAGTTTTAAAAAGAAGCAAAGCTATTCTTAAGACCTTTTCTGAATAATTGTAACATGATTATAGATAGGACATGATAAAGTTATAATATCCAGACGCACTCTTATCCAGACATTCTAAAAGCAAGCCACTTGTCATGCATAATGTGGTAAGAAACATTGTTAAATGTAAACTAATAGTTTTGGGCTATTTTTATTATACCTGAAGCATATATATGCATACATTTTTATTGTTTCATAATACATTGTTTAGTTACATAAATTAAATATATGTTTAAAAGTAAACTACTGTATGGTATGGTTTATAATATACAGTAAGAAAGCAATAATGCTAAATATTACTCTGTTCTGTCGCAAGCACATGACTGCCAGCTAAATTAATTTCAAGGCTGACTGCCTTAGGTCAGATTACTCAGAAATAACCCTGACAGTGTTAGTTCTCACTTAGGAAGGTTCTCGATTACTAAGCAGTTATCAAAGTTTTGTGAGCCCCAAGAACAGAAGAAGATTAACGATGTTAAAGTGAAACTTGATTCTTCACTCTTTTCCTCTCACTCCCTGCTGCTATGCCACATTTTTTTCAACTTGCTAACCCAAGTAGAAAACTTCCATTACCTTCCTGGGGCTTCCTTAGAATAGCATGGTCTATTTTAACTCCTGTTGTGTCTGGAGGGCAGCAAAAAGTGCCAGTGGTTAGTGCTGCTGCTTCACAGTTTCAAGTACCTACTGTGGGTTACATTTCCAGCCTGGTCCCTGGCTGTGTGAAATTTACACATTATTCTCATTTTCGGTTTTCCCTAACATCTTTTGCAATGTGTGCTAGGTTAATTGCATGTTATCTTATACCAATATAAAAATGTAATAAAATCTGTAATATTTATCAGTTAATAGATGTATAAAAGGCATTTTTCTGAGTACTCAGCATTAAGCCTCTCGAGTTTCAACCAAAAATGCTAAAATATTATTGATTTTTTTAATTGCTAAGAGACATTTCTCAAATTTCCACCTTGCATAATTTTTTTTATTAGTAGAAAGCATGAGTGATGTTATGAAATAAAATAAAAACATAGACTTTAAAACTTAGACTGTGCCAATCCTCAAACTGCCAGTGGTATGTTAAAGGATAAGACAAAGTGCAGCAGAGAGCCTTAACTGATTATGTAAATGTATCACCATATGCCACCAGATAATGAATAAACCCTATGCACTTAATACTTTGATTGGAGTCTATAGGCCATTTTAAATTAAAAATGTTGGTACTGTTAGGTAAGGAGTAAAGGCTGTTGAGTTGTGGGGAAGTTGATGGTGTAAGTCTAACTTCTGTTTGATTGATTGTGCTGAAATAAATGCTGTTCTGCTTGACGTTTTCTGTGGTGGGGGTGGAGGGGCAGGGTGAAATGACTACAATTACACTGACTGAGGGAGTGCTGAGTTAATGGAGCATGTTATTACTAATCAATTCCTCCTCCCTCCATTATGATACTGAAGTTAAGGCTAGATGCTAAATAGATTAGCCACATTTCACTGAAGAAAATCTACATAATAATAGAAATCCAGACACTAGCACAATCACTTGGCTTCTTTATGATAAAAACTGAAAATTAGAATTTTTTAAATGAATTTTGAAAACTAGCTGTAATTACTTAATAAAAAGGAAACTTTACCAGTAAATGAATGGGAAAACGAAATGTTCTCAGTTATCATATTTCATGTTGAAATCTGTGTTCAAAGGTTCAAACCCAAACTTACAAATGCTGCTTTTTAAATTCTGAATATTGCAAACAATACACTGCTCATCATTCAGATAAAAATAACAAAGAGCAGAAGTATCTGACAGCTGGTTTTAGTCTGGTGTGTTGGCAGATGTTCAACTTGTTGGAAGAAGTTCAAGATATTAAAGGACTTTTTCAAGCTTGTTGCAGTCAGCTCCTAAGACTGCATTTTTTGTAGTATAAAAGCACTGTGATGTGAGTAAAGATCATGTGACATATCCTACAGTAAATATCCTGTTGCCATTTAAGCAAATATACTGGTACTTTACTATTTCAATAAAGCAGTTACCTACTGCAAATTTAAAAGATGTCACAAGTACAAAAGGTCATTAAAACCTAAAATAGAGGGTGGCATACCAGACAGATGAGGAGGATGAAATAATGGCAGCTCTCCGTCCTCAGAATAATGCAAAAAAGGCAAAATATTTATACAAAATGTGTTTATTGCTAAAATGTACTGGGAGAACAGAAAAAAATGGAACCCTTATACCATTCTGGGCCTATGTATGTAATGGTTCAACTCCATTCTTCTTAGTGTGGAGACTCATCCACTGCCCACCTTTTTAAGGACCACCACAAAGTATTCCATGCATTACCTCAGTCTTCTCTGTCTTTTTTTCTCTCATGCCATGGGCCCCATCCTGCTGCCAGTAAACTTTTTTGTCCAACTCACCTTCAAGCTATCACCTCACTGATCCAATTGCTAGAAGCAGCTTTTAAAACCCTTCACTGAGATCACCATTGTGGTGAATGGTGGATCAATATGATCTCAAGGCCAAGAAGCTAGAGCCCTTTTTTTAGTTCCTGAGACCACAAAATGTGTAAATTCTGTTTTGTTTTAAAAGATGGTGGACTATAAAGTAGCTTCTGAATATCTTGTCATTTTAAAAGAGTAGCATGGCTTCCCAGCAACCTGGAGGGCATGTATTAGCCCCTTGTCAGCTGCTCAAGGCATTTCTATTGGTCAGAGTCATTTATCTCTAGCATCTGCTGGACCACCTGCCCTATAGTATCCTAGTAGAACATTGCACACTTCTTCTTAGGTCACCTGTCTTTCATCCTCTGTATCTCCCTCTCTCATACTGGTGCTGTAGCTTTTTATTGTCTCTCTGTGGCACTCAGTAAACTTATAGGGCTCACCAACCCCTGGCAGCACCTGTCTTCTCAGATTGGCCTGCTGGTTTGCCATTGTGGGCTTTTTGTCTCTCTCTTATATTGCCCCATTGACAATACACTACAATAACTTATGCTATGTTTTGGTAGCTGAACCTGAGGTTTACTTTGATACAGTAAAGATCTGACTAAAGATATATTTCACCTTCATGTATGCCAGCCTGCATTCCTCCTGTTCAACCATTGGGCCTGCACTTACTGATGTTATTGTGAAATACAATTAATGCCCCTATTTTGACTTCAAGAACAGGGATCAAATAATCTGTTTCAAACTAAAGTAGACTCTAATATTTAAAAAAAAATGCATTTGAAATGAAAATCTTTTCTAAATGTAGTAGTAGACAGTTCACAAATATGTATTTAACACATAACTGAAACTATGGATGACAAACTGGACAGAGTCAAATGCAGAGCTGCCAGAATCCAAACAAATATACCGTATTGAGTTAGTGTGACGCTACATCAGCGTGTATCTGCAAAGGAAAAAACGTTAAAGGTTATTTGCATGTTGAAAAGGAAATAAGGTTAAAGACACAACATTTCAGTAGCAGATGAAAGCTATGTAGCTGAAATGCTGTGTCTTTAACCTTCATTCCTTATCAGCATATACTGTAGATAATCCTTAAACAAGAGAAATATATTACCTCATCTTTTTTACTGCCATTGAAAGTTATTTAATGTCTCGTCTGTTATTTTACTGCTTCATTAGTGATCTGATATTTGAGAACAGAACAATTTTTGCACAAGAAGAGTTAGTGCCCGAGAAAACCTTTGCTGCTGGAAAATCCATTGTATCCATGTGGAATTTCCCACTAGGCATTACTGGTGGTCTTCACCAGATTCTCTCTGCCACTTTTGCCCCTGTGTTGACCCTGGGACACTTATGCATATAAAATAGTTTTGTTGTCCAGTTTTGGCTTTCTGGACTCTAATCTCTTACTTGCTGTCTTCAGTGCTACTACTTTCTATACCCCTCTTGCCACATATTCTTATACTCAGAACTTTCAGGTCTTGTTCTGTCAGTGCATTCGTGCCAGTTCTTATGTTTGGGCACTGTGGCTGCTAAATGTCTTCTTCCCTCCAAGTGGAAGACATCAGATCTAATGACACTGAAGAACTGTCTTTCTAACTTTTACAACCTGATCCTTCTAGAGTTGTCTGCATTCCGAATTAATGGAGCATTCAGTGAATCCATTCACAACTGGGATTTTGCTGCTTTCACAGTTAAGTCTTTTATGTGCAGAGACGTGTGATGTAGCCAATCCCTAGGACAAGTATAGTGATGGGGTCGGTTGGTTGTATGGCATGGAACGTGGGATGGGGTAGCAGGGGTGAGTGAGAACCACCATGTAGATTTATTTCACAAGTTTGACCGACTGATTTCTTTTTTACTTAGTTAATTAAAATAAAAAAAAAACCTCATCATAAAAAGTAACTCTACTTACATATCCGAAAAGAAATAGATTAATGTACATTTCAAGTCTTAGTCAAAGAATGGTAAGAGTTGCAGGCAAGTATTTAATAGTATACAAGAATAAGTTCAAGTTATTTATGATAAGGTATGTAGCATTTCCCAGAAGACAGGCAAAGAGTTAAGTTCTACAAAGGAAAACCCGGCTTAATGATTTTTTGCTTTCCAGTCAGTGCTATGATTTTATCTCCATTTTGGCACAGTGAATAAGAGACATATTTTTATCATGTTGGGGATGTATTAAAACTACCTTTACTATATAATAATAGTATAAAGAAACCAATCCTGCTGCTTTTCATTGTGTCACTTTGTTAGCTAGATCCTAGACATACTTCTTGGCAGGCAGATAACAGTCGGGCTTGTCATTAACTTGATACAAATACAGTCAATTAATAATACTTTATTTAATATAGAGTCATTCATACCAAGATCTATTACAAAGCACTTTACTGCTCAGTTCATACTCAGCATATATACTGGCATATCTTTGCACTTATGATTTCATAATTGTTCAGACTCAAAGAGTTATAAGTATCATGTTTAACGTTATGTGCATAAATTCTACAAATATCACACTTTACTGATAATGTATGTTGCAACACATTTAATTACCTGTAAGCCAAAACAGCCAACTTTATTTTCTTCGTACAAGGTGTAAGAATATTGATTTTTATCTATTGTTTTTCCTTAAAATATAAAGTATTTTCAAGCAGACTCTTATTTAAAGATTCTGAAATAGTTTTGTATTACTACATATTTTTATTTTCTCAAGTCAACACAAGTGTATCTGGCATCTCTCTCTGTTGAATATTATGTTAAGAAAAAACCCTAAATATCAAAAGTAACGGCTTGTGTATACTTAAATACACCAAATAAGGATGTTTACAGGGAAATACATATTATTTAAATAAAAGTAAACCTGTGGCACCATAAAGACACTAGTTGGATGCATTTCCTACTTTCTATCTTTTTAATTTATGCCCAAACACTTTTTTATTTTCATCTTTGTTTTGTTTGGGATCAACAACATAACTTAAAGACATCTGGTAACGCCAACTTGTCCACACTCGCACAAAGATGAGTTTTGTGCACTTCTCTTTCTCTACATGGCCTTTGCCATTCCTTTTCCTGGTTTGATGCTATGTCTGAGGTCTCTTCCTAATGCTGTTACACACTGACACACATGCAAATATATATTTTATTGTCTTCCAAAGATGTATAACTTAAGTGTGTGTTCTCACTGTGATGGACTGGTGTCCTGTCCAGGTGCTGGTTCCACCATGTTCCCAGTGCTTGCTATGATAGGCTCTAACTACCCCAGGACCCTCTCATGGATAAGTGGGTTAAGAAAGTGAATGGGTGGATGTATTCCACACTACTAAGAATTTGGATTTACAGTTTCACTATTAATCAGTTTGATTAATTTGATACTGTATTACATCATGTAGTCCTTTACCAGAATTGATTATTATGAATGTGTTTATTAACTGATAAACATAATGTGATCTAAATGAGGATTATAATGCACCTAATACTTTACAGGGATGTTTATGAATAGTGTAAGGCTAATGATGTTCTGAGGTGTGATTACGTTAGTAAAGGCTTAACACACATTGTAAATCGTCAGAAATGCTATTGGAGAGGAAGGCACTATAGATCAAGCTCTCTTGGTATTTGTTTTTTTACTTTCCCTTTTATTTATCAAACCTCACACTTACACTTGATTGATCTGTATCTGATCATTAAACATTTACTTAAGACTAAAAGAAACCCACACAAATACAGCAAATTTTTAAACTTAACACCAAAGAATCTCCAATAAAAATCAATATAGGGTGCAAGCATTGTGAGTTAGCAACACTATAAATTGAATAATCAGGGTGTTTTAAATAAGCTCCTTCGGATCTATATTAATAAACATGAAAGTGCTATTCATCTCACAGTACCTAAAGCAGAAGTTTGTAATTGCTTAAATATTTTTTAAAAACTGCCACAGCTCCACGGTGTACGCAATTTATTGATTATATGAATAGCTTTCAGCATAATCTGCATTGGGCAGCTTCAACATAAATTAGCACTGATGCTTCATGAAATGTATTTTTGCTCATAATATCCCTGCAACCCTAAGCTGGACTTAGTGGTTGCAAAAAACTAATGGATGGATGGACACCCTATTTCTTAATGAATTATGGATACATACGTATGTATGGATGTTATCTTAAAAAAACAAAGGATAACAAAAACTATAAAAGTAATGTAGACTTTCACTAAAATAATGACACCAATGATCATTTAAGATACAGTACTTGGCCACTGTTCTATCAGATAGATGTCAACAACTATTTCACCTAAACTATTTTATACTACATTATGCCTGCCTAATTGCCTTTCTTTTGTAGCAATAGTGGGTTTTTTTTCTCTCTTTATTAAACTGACCAATACTATTAAAGATGACATATATCTATATTTAACAACGCCATGCTTTGAAATGTTTTGAATTTGTGCTTTCCTTTGCTCAATAAAGTAACATATTCCAGCATTCTCAGTTCCACGTAATCCATTTCAGATTGGAATGGGTGTGAGCAACAAGTTAAAGTGAAATTTAAGATTAGTAACTGTATGTTTTCTAAGTTAAGGCAAATGTGGCTTAGTTTTATATTACTTGCCCACTAAGTAAACAGTAGGTCAGCAGGACTACAGAAATTAATAACTTTTTATTGTCTAATCAAAATGTTAACATCGGTTGAAAGTGCGAGTTATTCTTTTTCAAATGGTGTAAAAGCCATTAAAATATTAAACAAAAATACAAAGTTACTATTGGAAAAATAGCCAAGCTGACAAATCTGTTTTGAAAAGAGTAAATAAATAATTAGATGCGGATAATACCAAATAGTGATTATTATCTATATGAGTTTCCAGTTAATTCAGAATTATATTCAGAATGTGTTTTGCTTTAGCTCCCACATTTGCACACAAACTAAAATCCTGATTAATAAAGTAGCTGCAACTACTCAGTGCCTTGGAGTCTAAATGAAAATTTAATTTATACTGATGTAAAATGTTATTTATGCAGGAAGCAGAGTGGCATGCTTGTTTTATCTTTGGAAATTCTGAACATTTTGAAATCTGGTTTGCGATTAATAGTAGGCCAAAAGACTGAACAGTGAATTAAATGCCTCAGGACTGCCAGTGAATCCTTTTTAAAATTATGCTTGTTTGAAAGGAGAGCAGAGTCTTGGCTACAAGTAAAACGACAATGATTTCAGTATTGTTTTAAATACAACGCACAGTTTATTTAAACAAAAGATATGAACTATTGATTTACTGTAGAGTCTCAACAGGTTAATAGGGACTGTTCTTAGATTTTGGAGACAGAAGACTGAACAAAGACCATATATTTATTTGGGGTTAATATTAAATCAGACTATGGTTTAAAGCGTTGCTGAGCACCATGACATCACTAGAAGTGAAAAACTCAGAGAGAACTGTAAATGATAAACTTTCTATGAAATATTCATAAAAAAATAAACCATAAGTAGATGTTACACAACACTTTTTGTTTTCTTTTTAATGTATTTCTTTATTAATATTTACATATGAAGGTGGCTCTTTACTTAGCATTGCTCTCTAACAGCTCCAGGAGATTAGGCTGGCATCATGGCCTGCTCACTGTCTGTGTGGAGTCTGCAGAACTTTCTCTGTGGGTCAATTAGCACATTTTAAAAAGGTCCATTCCATGTGACCTGTGATAGACCTATGTCCCGCTCAGAATTTCTTCCTGCCTTGCACCAACACTCTCAGTTTAGATGTGAGCTCCCAGAAAAACAGGAAAAAAATTGACCTAGCAAATTCAATGGATAAATGGATGGATTTACTTATGGAACTCATGTTTTTTTTATCCGTAGTTGCATTTGATTAAGACCAAAATCAGTGTTCTAGCCCCTTTAGTTTGCTTGTTAATATTCCAGTTAAGGCAATAAAATTAATAACAGATTTTAATTTATTAACAAGATGTTCAGTAGTTTTATTTGTTAACAGAATTTTTATATATGTAATATAAAATGTAGCAGACTCTTCTAAAGCATTTACCTCAATTAAATTATGAAATACTTTGCTGTAGTACTCACTTTTAAAATCACTAAAACATGACTTGACTGTGACATGTGCAGAATTTTTTAAATTATCATATTTAGCCTTTTTACTGAACAGGTACTAAAAGAAATACTTCATGAACAATAGAAGCATTTGTCCAATATGGAGGTCTTTCTATTTAGCCAATATGTTACCTTGCTCAGTAAGCTAAGTCAAAGTTAAACAAACTTTCTATTCAGTAAAATGAATATCTAATTCATACGTATCTCCAAAGCATACGTTTGCATGAATACCTGTACAGTAAACATTTTTTTGTGTTTTTTTCCTAACTTTGGTTGGTAAATGATTGAACTATGATCATACGGTGTATAAAGAAACAATGAACTTTTTTATATTTTTGTGGTATTTCTCATAATGAGCAGCATTGCAAAGCAATAAAAAGCAAATTCAGAATAAATTAATGGAGTGAATATCCCTATGGATAGATACATAGTTTTATGCTGAATTTGAAAAAAAAAAACACTACACAATGAATGTAGTGGAAGAGCAGTTTTCAAAATATAAAGTGGATCTGTACAAAAGGTTTAAGGGACCCGCTTTTGCAGAGGGGGAATGCCACCAAAATGAGTGACGTTTCTCCGACAGCCATATTATGAGAACTTCCCACAGTGAGACACATTTGAGTGGTTCCTATGATAAGCAGCATTCTACTGCAATTGAATTCTGAATTTATTAGGCTAATAGAACACCTAATAAGCTAAAACCCAGTGTAGTACAGGGTGTATTGGAGGGATTTCTGTACTTAAAGCTTTTAAAAAATATATATTTAAAGCAATATATAACACTTCAGCAAAATTGCATTCAATATCTGTTAATACATTTTTGTCATTGTTTTTAATTAGTTACAATTGAATACTGCATACGCTTTTTATAATACTATAAACAAAATATTTTAAAGAAGAAATTCTTTAACATATAGGTAATTTAATTTTACAAGTATAAAAATAAGGTTCTCTTTTTATACATGAGTATATATCATTTAAAGCAATGAAAGGAAAGGCTGTGACAGACTAGAATTGTTTTGGTTGATTAAGTTTTATATACATTTTCATTTCTGGCTGAGTGCTTCCTTATTTTTCCACTTAACCTAGCATATGCCTAGCATTACGCTTTATGACTTGTTTCTTGAGTAACCAGCTTTACTGAATTACAGTATATTTACACAATCTTTTTAAAGCTGCTTAGGTCTGAGCTAATTTTCTAGGAAGAATTTCTTGGTAAAATTGTAATACAACTAGGTCAGAAAGCTATCGAATGCTTTATTTATCTACGGAAAAGAACTTCAGCAAAAATGAAATTCAGACCAGATGTCTTGTAGAACTGTAAAAAGTTTTAATAAAAGCAAGCTTCATATTTGTATCAACGGTGCTCAGATTAGAAGAGAGTTAGCCAGGCTTTATTTTATATATCTCTTTTCAAAAGATCATTCGTCAAGAAAATACTGAAAAAAAAAATGCCGGTGGGAACGTGAAATCCGCCACACCGTGTTATTTTTAAATAGTAAATGTCTCTTGATTATATTAAAAATGATTATATCTTCAGTTCTAAACTATAGGGTGTCCTTTTTCCATCGCACGTTGACGTGCCATCCATATACATGGCACACTCCAGTTCAGACGCTTTTTCCTTTTTTCTAAACTTTTTTTTTCTTGCAGTCCAAAGTGGTAATGTGACACTGAAGGTAACAGAAGCCAGTGACTAGAAATATGTTAATCCTGACAAACTGCCAGAGCATTAGCCTGAGCCACGGCAAGATTGAATTCTGCGTCCCGGGAGACTTCGGGCAACACCGGTGGTAGCGCTCCATCTTTTTGAATGCCCCTCTGGGAGTAGAGCCACATGTGCCAGAAGGCAGGCCTCGATTCTCGAAAGAGCAAGAGCCCCCTCTAGCGAAGCCATACTACCGGTACAGCAACCGAAAGCGCCGAAGTGGAAAATAGGTGCGCGCACTTAAAGGGAAGAGGACGAAGGAGGAGGGATCGATTGCACCAAATAATCAACATGTGGGCATACAATCACAGTAAGGCGTTGCTTTATGTCATTTTTCCGCGCAACAATCAGTACGTTCGACGCACCTAAATAGTAACTTTTCGCTATTTATTGATGTCTAAAAAGACATTTACAGCCACTTCTTTTCCATAACTAGGAATGCATTTACAAGGAAATAGTTTCCATATCGCTCCATGGATGGTTTGTAATGCTGTTCACGCAAGAAAATTCGCCATCAACTGACGAACAAAGGTAGAAGCAAGACGCTCATCCAAGCGAGCGCAATTATAAGCAGACAGATTCGAGAAGAGAACGTCCAAAACACAGCAGCGGCTGTGCTTCTCATCAAGGGCAAGAAAACAATGCTGTTTACTTGGAGCTGCTGATGCGTCACTTTATAGTTCACACAAAAGCGTCTTTTTTAAGCACAAAGAGTCGGGAAAACTTCAATGGTGTATTAATTCGCTTATGCGTTATCCAGAATTCTTAATTAGAATTCCTCACCCCCATCAAACAACTGACCGTTGCCGGATATCAGAATTCTGTACAGCTGCACATTTTGGATGCAAGCAAGAATGAAACGACGCGGCGGAGTCTTACATATGTGTTATGAAATTTTCATGAAGCAATTGCTTCTGCTCCTAGAAAGATAACTTAGAACACCAGCTAAATGGCAGCGTACTCAAATATGGAGGTGGAAGCAAAGCAGATAAACACAGGATTTTCCCCTCGGGCTCTCTGACCATTCCGCCTTTGTATACAACACATTGTAGACTCGGTATAATCTTCGGAGAAAGTGTGACGTACAGATTGGCTCGAGGTGCAAGCAGTAAACTAAACCAGGATAAGATGGTAGTTTAACTAACACACAGGAGCACACACACAGTGAATCCTCACCCGTTAATTGCATAATCAATTTGCCTGACAGTTTACTGCAATTAGCCGGAATATGCAGTGATCAGGAATAGATATATGAATTTACATAAGAAATGAGCTCCAGTCAGTTCGACGAGAATGTGTAATTAGCAAGCAATTACCTATGACATAATGTGAGACTACATACAGGGGATTTTGCTTATAATTACCATCTTTGGGCGACATATGCCCCGAATCGTTTCAAAACTGTATCTTTGATATGCAGTAATATCGATCACAAATAAGCCAATTATACTTTTTCAATTGCCTTTGTCTCAGAACTGAATTTTCCCTTTTATTACAAGGCAATGCTAAATACGTGAGATCGGGCAACGATACGTTGATTGTTGTTCATTATCTTTGCATAGACTAGCATAGGTATTGTCGCTTCACTGAAACACGTCAGCATGGCAAAAGCGGCTTTCAGAAGAATAATCCTTTGGAGAGAGGGAGAAAACAAGACTAACATATTGGATGAAATAAAATCAAAGGGGCTCCAGTTACAGATGAGCCATTTTACACATGTAAATACTGGGTGCCCTGCGTATGTGTTTAATGCAATGTACTGATGACTTTTACCGCATACGTTTACGACAATATAGAAAAGTTTTTAATATTACGCAGGCTTTTGGCGTCTTCTGTGATCAACAATGATGTCTGTGAGTTTTCCATAAGATAGCTTTGTGAAAAAGATATTAGTTGCACATACATATATGCTAAAATTACAAAACTGCGGCAAAACACAAGAAGGAATCCGTAAACCTTGATCGACGCGCGTATTTTACTATTTTTCAGACCTTCGGGAACTTTAGAGGCCTTTTTCATAACGGTATAAGGCGGTCGTGTGAAATAATGCGTTATCAGCAGTGTATAGTTTTGTAGTCCTTCAACATTAATATTTGGGGGCATCAATAACACATTTTTGAACTGCAGCATATAGTCACATACAACGACGTAAACATTCGGGGCATATGTGCATATCCAGCGGAATGTCTCCATACAAACAAATGTTCACGACGCTATTAAGTTTGGCTCCGAGTTAGCCCTATAAGTAGACATAATGACCTCTAACAATACAGGGATTACAGAATAAGTGCGTTTTCTAACGTTCTGCAAAGGTGCAGAAATCGTACTGCTTTACACCAACGTATACTCCCATCAGTTTTTAGTACAATAGATTAGCTCCATGTCGACAGAGTGTTAAGTGCATTAAAAAACCTTACTTTTGGTTATTGTGCGTGATTAGATTATCTAGTGCCTGGCCATTTGTTAAATATTGTAAAGGTATCAATAAAGAGGCCAGTACTGACTGCTTTGTGCCACAATATCTAAATGATGAGGCAAAAAGGAAAGAAATGGATGTGATGTGCGTTCATTTTTATTAATGTGTAGTACACGGCAGGGATTTCTCTATCAATAGAGCAATTCTTGCAACTGGATAAAGCGGGCTCAGAAAATGGATGGACGGATCGTTTATAAAGGGTTCACTATATATATAGATTGCGGAATGCCCACATTATGACTTTTGCACACTTCACACGTTACTGCCGTCTGCTATTTTTCCTTTGGTTGTGCTTCTGTATCTTCTCATTACTCGCGTAATATTGTATACACTAAATTACCTGGAATTTTATAGACTTCTGACGTGCTTAGTATTGCTAAAAAGTTGTAATCTAATCAGCAGAGGAAAAAATAACGATGAATGCCATTGAAAGACCCTAAGAAAGCAAAACAGAAGCAGAAAGAAATACATAAAAACGCAAAATAAATTTAAGAAGTATACAGAATCCAAGAGAATGCTATCAAAATATTGAAATTCCTTACCTTCCAGAACGATTTATTAAGAGCTTTGCCACCGCAGACTGAAAACGGACAGTCCCATTAGCAACTAGAGGCTCTGGTGGTTACTCTTCGGAAAAAGGGAAGAGCATCCTACACCTTCAAGTCGTGTATATTAATACTCCAGGTCCAAGATTGTCATCCGAGCCAAAAGGTAGGAAATCAATACGTACGAATAAGAAAGGAATGGAGAAGACAGAAAAAAGGCAAATGAGAATATAGGACATCAAATTGTAGTATCCCCCGATCTATCCAGCAATGCAATCTCTTTATTCTTTCTCTGTTCCTTAGTCTGTATGCGCCTCTCTTTCCTGCTCCCTCCGTTTGTCAGACACACTTCAGAAAAAAAGCGTGTATCATTGGAGGCAGTTACACTGGTGATACCGTTGGTGACTAAGTAGAGCCTGCCCCTTCCCCCTTTACATATATATATATTTCCAGATGGAAGCAGTTTCTCAAATGTCACAATGATCCAGCCAGCACAGAAATAATAGCTTGAATGGTTAAACTGGCTTCAGAAACCCTCGTCCAATCAGAGCACAGGGATGGAGCCAAGATCCTCCCTGGGGACCCAACGGCCTTCCGAAGGGAGAAAGAAGAAAAAAAAGAAAAAAAAAAGAAGAAGAAAGAAAGAAAAGAAAAAAGAAATAATACTTTAAAAAGAAATTGTGACAAAATCCAAACACGAGCTGAATTGCAATAGCGACAAATCTGTGTGAAAGAAGCGAGTATAACACAATGACACGTCCCCGATACGTAGCGGCGAATTAAGGTACGTGTCAGAAAGAAAAGTGGAAGACTGGAACTGTTTCCAAGATAGAATTTGTGCCGAAAGAAAAAAAAATCAAAAACATATAATTATCCATTTTTTCTTTATTATAGTGTACTCTTCGTCCAATTTTTATTTTTTGGGAATATTTTCGTCTGCCCATCATGTTTTCAGAGACGCCTAACGGGGAAAGCCGCACCGTTACTCAGCCTGAAGTGATGCTTTCTACTTATACAGGGCAGCGCGTCTCGTTAACGACACCCTTTTGCGTCTGAAAACACTAATCAGTTAGGGTGCATTGGGACTATGAAAAAACAAACATGAAAACACTAATTCTGAGTTTCGGATTCTACAATTAACTTTTTTTTAGTTAGCATGCATTAACGTCAGATCGGAAGTCATATATGTAGAAGGAATACTGCACTCCCTGTCTCATAATCAAAGCTATTGGACTGCTCTGCACGAATCTATCACTTGGTTGTCGTTTCCCCAACTGATATTACCCGCAAAAACGACTTTAACTCAGTTTTGCATTTCGTTAATCCTTACACTCCTGCGCATCAGTGATCAGGGGCTTGTTGGGCTCACACGCATGTACACGCCCTGAAACCACGAGTCAAAGCGGATTTTATTTTTAGGTTCTTCAGAATTTTGATGAATGCCTGCTGCGTTCAGGCTGCTGGAATCGCGCGTTGCTTTGCCGTTTGCGTCATATGCGGAGTGGCAGTTCATGTTTCACAGATCTGCACAGAAAGCTTGGATCCACATCATGCCAACGTGTTGCACTAAAATGTAATCAGCTGCTGTGGAAGTGATATCTTCCTCAACCACTGCATACAAATTCAATTTTTTTTTTTAATATGCCCTTATCAGATGTTTTTGTGAATGCAATTTCATTTGGTTTCGGCGCTGGTATTTTACTGACGTTTTATACTTCAGTGGCAGAATTGTTAAGGGGTAAACAAGGCGTGACTTATTTAGGTTGCAATTCATTTCTTATATTTTGATATTGAGCCCTACTTAGTTGTCTCATTAAACAAGTTAAAGTACTTTAAATAAGGTTTGATCGACTTAGTATAATGTTGCAACAAAATAAGGATTTCAGTTAAATCATTGAGGCAATATCTTTATCAACCATAGCATCAATTTATAGACTACAGTACAGTAAGCAAGGTGTCCTCCTTAACGTACAGTAGGTTCCAAGACTACTGTTGTGAATGTAAGAGGATAAAGAAATTTTGCCTTGTCATGAGACACCCCTTCATTAAGAGGGCATTGTGTCATTATCACCAGCTTTTATTAAATGAAAGGCACAAAGATGGGTGGTAGTAGCCTAACGCTTATTGATTGTCTTTCATAGAATTGTACCTTTTTATAGCTACAAATACATTTGTTTGTAAAAGATAAAAACGTGTTGAAACAGATGATTCCGGTATGTGATTTTTTTCCCAAAAAAGGAAAACATGTCAGATGTGTTGAATTTAAACAAAAACATGCTTATTTTAGTAAAAGTATGTTATTAACCATACAAAGAAATGTTTTTTAGTGCTGATGGATGTAAATAATTGTGAAAAGGGATGGGGAAATTATATTGAACATTTTGAAACAGAATGTGCTCTTATAATACTGAAGATGCACTTTATACATAGTACAATAATAGGTAAATAGTGCATATCAAGTAAGTGATGTTATGACCTTATTTATTGAGCCTCTTATTATATACGTTTAAGAAATACATTCAATATATTTATGAAGCTTTATTATGCTGCTTCAGAATCTATGCCTAATATCCAAATTAGGGACTGTGTTAAAGATATACAGTAAAAATACCTAAAAATAAACTTTCCATAACATTTAGTGTAACCTGACAAAATTTTGAATATTTGAAGCAGCTTGGGAAAAAGCTATACATATACAGGTGCCGGTCATAAAATTAGAATATCATGACAAAGTTGATTTATTTCAGTAATTTCATTCAAAAAGTGAAACTTGTATATTAGATTCATTCATTACACACAGACTGATGTATTTCAAATGTTTATTTCTTTTAATTTTGATGATTATAACTGACAACTAATGAAAGTCCCAAATTCAGTATCTCGGAAAATTAGAATATCAATTAAGACCAATGCAAAAAAAGGATTTTTAGAAATGTTGGCCAACTGAAAGGTATGAACATGAAAAGTATGAGCATGTACAGCACTCAATATTTAGTTGGGGCTCCTTTGGCCTGGATTACTGCAGCAATGCGGCGTGGCATGGAGTCGATCAGTCTGTGGCACTGCTCAGGTGTTATGAGAGCCCATGTTGCTCTGATAGTGGCCTTCAGCTCTTCTGAATTGTTGGGTCTGGCGTATTGCATCTTCCTCTTCACAATACCCCATAGATTTTCTATGGGGTTAAGGTCAGGCGACTTTGCTGGCCAATCAAGAACAGGGATACCATGGTCCTTAAACCAGGTACTGTTAGTTTTGGCACTGTGTGCAGGTGCCAGGTCCTATTGGAAAATGAAATCTGCATTTCCATAAAGTTCATCAGCAGCAGGAAGCATGAAGTGCTCTAAAACTTCCTGGTAGACGGCTGCATTGACCTTGGACCTCAGAAAACACAATGGACCAACACCAGCAGATGACATGGCACCCCAAACCATCACTGACTGTGGAAACTTTACACTGGACCTCAAGCAACGTGGATTCTGTGCCTCTCCTCTCTTCCTCCAGACTCTGGGACCTTGATTTCCAAAGGAAATGCAAAATTTACTTTCATCAGAGAACATAACTTTGGACCACTCAGCAGCAGTCCAGTCGAGACGCTTCTGACGCTGTCTCTTGTTCAAGAGTGGCTTGACACAAGGAATGCGACAGCTGAAACCCATGTCTTGCATACGTCTGTGCGTGGTGGTTCTTGAAGCACTGACTCCAGCTGCAGTCCACTCTTTGTGAATCTCCCCCACAGTTTTGAATGGGTTTTGTTTCACAATCCTCTCCAGGGTGCGGTTATCCCTATTGCTTGTACACTTTTCTCTACACATCTTGTCCTTCCCTTCACCTCTCTATTAATGTGCTTGGACACAGAGCTCTGTGAACAGCCAGCCTCTTTAGCAATGACCTTTTGTGTCTTGCCCTCCTTGTGCAAGGTGTCAATGGTCGTCTTTTGGACAACTGTCAAGTCAGCAGTCTTCCCCATGATTGTGTAGCCTACAGAACTAGACTGAGAGACCATTTAAAGGCTTTTGCAGGTGTTTTGAGTTAATTAGCTGATTAGAGTGTGGCACCAGGTGTCTTCAATATTGAACCTTTTCACAATATTCTAATTTTCCGAGATACTGAATTTGGGACTTTCATTAGTTGTCAGTTATAATCATCAAAATTAAAAGAAATAAACATTTGAAATACATCAGTCTGTGTGTAATGAATGAATCTAATATACAAGTTTCACTTTTTGAATGGAATTACTGAAATAAATCAACTTTGTCATGATATTCTAATTTTATGACCGGCACCTGTATATATATATATATATATATATATATATATATAAGAGAGAGAGAGAGAACTAGAGGTTGGGAGTATGTGCTGAGAACACGTATACATTCTGTTGATGTGAAAATCCAGTTCTTGCTATTAAGCCCTATTATTTTTTTGTTTACATTTTATAATTTATTCTTAAAATGCAGCTTATGTGAGTTATGTGATAAAACAAAAACAAATTATCAATATAACATTCACAAGTGACATACTAAATGAAATTAAAGAATGAAAAAAAGCAGAAGAATAATCAAAACTGTAGATGTAAAGATTCAGTACAATTTGTAAAGGTCATGTAGTCGGGAGATCAGGGCTTTAAATCTGAACTTCATCTTTTAAAACCTTAATGTTAAAGAGCTCAGGGGCAGATTATAATTGACTAGGAGCTGCCCAAGGGAGGTGGTGGTAAGAAATCGGGAATTCCTTAGCTCACTGCCCCAGTGACTCCAAGTAGCTAGAAAGGTGTCATCCTGAATGTATCAGTAGCAGTGCCAGAATGGAAATGAAAAAATGACACTAGTGCTTGATGGGACTGGGACCTGAAAATTTGTTAAAGGCTCTTCTTCTTCTTCAGGTACATTAAGTATAGCTGTAGAGTAAGGGCTTAAATGATTTATTTTGTATCCTTAGTATACATAGGCTCTTATTTGTTGCCAATATAGTGGCTTAACTCTGGTATACAATATTTACCGTCTTTCTTTTTAGAAAAAGTGTACATGAACTAGAAATGATTCAGTAACCAACATTAATTCCAAGAACTGTGGAAAACACAATATCTGGAACCTTCTGGACCAAGTATGGATGGGTGTCAAAATCTGAATTGGATTGTTTTACTTGTCAGGTATCTATTCAGCTATAACAGTCACTGTTAAATGTGTGCTTTCATTGCTAGAATAAAGAAAACCTATTCTGAAAATAAAGATGTAAGGCATTTTCCACTTAAACATCTGTATTTTGTACAAACAAGAGAAGAAATGCTTTGCTTATATCACAATTTGATAATTCAGTATAGTCCATGGCAGTGGGCCTTCAGTGTTAAGGGCCATTTATTCTTTCTACACGAGACAGAGAGAGAGATACGTTTTTTAAATGGAAGGACCAGAAGATGAGACGTAATTGCTAAGCAAATCAATTTCCTTAAGTAATGATTGGTCGTAACTTTCATATAACCCTAAACAGTAAGCTAAATCATTGCCAAAATTCAGGCACAAAGATTCTTTATACAGTAAGTGAAAATGAGAGAAGTTTATGTACCAATGATCAAAGTAGTGATCCATGAAACTTGATGATCGGGAAGTACACAATTCTGCCCTATGTGCCACTATGGCAATGATGTCACATGCAGTACACTTGCAATTCTGCAAATAAATGTAACTAGAATTGCGTCACAAAAAAGATAAACAAATATTCTGGCTACGGCACAGTGGCGCTGTAGTAGCGCCGCTGCCTTGCAGTAAGGACACCTGGGTTCACTTCCCAGGTCCTCCCTGCATGGAGTTTGCATGTTCTCCCCGTGTCTGCGTGGGTTTCCTCCCACAGTCCAAAGACATGCAGGTTAGGTGCATTGGCGATCATAAATTGTCCCTGGTGTGTGTGCCCTGCGGTGGGCTGGCGCCCTGCCTGAGGTTTGTTCCTGCCTTGCACCCTATGTTGGCTGGGATTGGCTCCAGCAGATTCCTGTGTTAGGATATAGCGGGTTGGATAATAAAAGGATATTTTTGCTATTTTAAATGGTGTTCAAATGAAAACACTAATGATAGAATCACTTAAGAAATTCCCCAAGGGAAGAAATTATATAAAACAATGTTAAAGAAATTAAAACACAATGAGGATTATAACACCAGTTGATCACAGCCTCACTAGATGTTGAGCAAAATAACCAATAAACTTCCCTCAATAGAGGACGGCATGGTGGCGCAGTGGTAGCGCTGCTGCCTTGCAGTAAGGAGCCCTGGGTTTGCTTCCTAGTTCCTCCCTGCATGGAGTTTGCATGTTCTCAAAGTGTCTGCGTGGGTTTCCTCCCACCGTCCAAAGACATGCAGGTTAGGTGGATTGGTGATTCTAAATTGGCCCTGGTGTGTGGGTGGGTTTGTGTGTGTCCTGCAGTGGGTTGACACCCTGCCTGGGATTGGTTCCTGCCCTGTGTTGGCTGGGATTGGCTCCAGCAGACCCCTGTGACCCTGTGTTTGGATTCAGCGGGTTGGAAAATGGATGGATGGACTTCCCTCAATAGTTTAAAACATTACTAAAATGTTTATAACATCTCTTAGTTTTTTGCAGTACAACCAGCAAAGAGTAATGAAAAGTTCAGTACCATTTCATACTTTAAAGGCTTCCACACTACTTTTGGGAAAAAAAGGCAGATCAATATTAAGAATTTATCGAGCACAATACATTACTCTGACCAGAATGGAGCTGAATGGCATCTTGATCTTCACCCAGTACTGAAATGGACCAGCCAACGATGCTAAATTTAAAAAAGCCATCATGGAAGTCACATTACATGACTATTAGTTGTAGGGTATGTCAGATTTGCTGGCTAAAGTTGCTGATGTAAGTTTAAATGCCTGGAAATCACTGGGCATGCCTACTTTACAGACTGAGTGTCAATGTTCTAGTGCTGTCATGCTTGCTCCTTTTCATGACAGTGCTGTACGAAGGGTTAACAGCTTTGGTGAGTCCAGCCTCAATCATTGACTATTTTTTGTTTTCTTTTTTTCCATTCTTCCATGGTATTTAAAACATGTAATATAAGACAGATGAATTTCTCTTCTGTTTGTGTGGTCCAAAGCCCCCGTGTTTCTTACTCCTCATCACTTGATTATATTCATTGTGCTTCCAAATGAGCATTCATTGGTTGTCAGCGCGCATACATTCAAAGCCCGCCCCATGACTAAAGACAAAATCAAACCTGTTTAAATTTATCGGAGGGAGACACAAACTAGTTGGAGTGAGTCATGGGGTATATACTACATTATACAATGGACTTCATGGAAGCATGCTGTGAACTGCCTCTGACTCTCTAAAAATATATTAATGAAGGCTATGACTGAAATTCGCTGGAAAAGTCACATAATGTGACAAAGCCTTTACATGTGCTCCTCTCGCTGCGTGAAAATGAAGGCTGCAGTATGATAACTCTGTTTCAAAGATGCATAGAGTTCTGGAGGGGAAAGAGCAGGTATTTAGAAAATCCTTTTTGCAATTGTCTGTTGGCCTCATGCTGTCCACCAAATACTTAGGTGTACGGTGGTTAGGTGTGTAACTGGACCACCCCTGTTGTGTTTGAGATGTGCATTGTGTGTAGTCTGTGTGTTTTTTATGTATAATTGTGGCTTGCCATTTTTCACCACAAAGCTGATTGATTTTAACCATGACATGTTACTGTTTCGATTTAGGGTGTTCTTAGGTACTGTAGTATATTTTCCTGTACAACAAGTGTTTATGTGGCTTTCAGCTTAATTTTTAAATCAATTTTACTGCATTTTATCAAATGACGATGATGTCAGAAGGAATCACAATGATATGATGTCAGTTGAAACAAACCAGGCCCCAGCATGCCATTCATTGACTGATTTTTTTGTGATGTGAACGGTGCATGAAATTGCAGATCTCAGTAGTCAGAAGAAAAGAGACACGTGTTATTTGTTATGTAAGTTGATTTTAACTAGCACTAGAGAATTCTGGACATATAAAGGAAAATTTTGGCATGACTGCACCAGAATTTTATATAAAAAATGCCGCAGAGTATTGTTATGTAAAAGTGATTCTGGAAAATTTTGGTTACAAAGCTTGTAGGATCAGTACATTCTTCTTGGCTGTAGTGGATGTCTCACAACCCCAAATACAAACACAGGAATCTCAAAAATGACTGAAAGCAAAAAAAGGCTTTAATAACAAAATCTAAATAAGTAAGTCAGGGGAACAGCAAATTGCAGTAAAAGACAGAAAATAATAAGCACCTCTGCCCCCATTGCCTAACTAAATGGCAGTGAACCCGGCTAACAAGTTTCCCCAGCTCACCTTCCACTACTTTGGCTCTCCTTCCTCCATCTGACCAGCAGAGCTCTTGCTGTGAACTGCCTCCCAACTCAAAGCTCCCTGATCAAAGAAAGCAAGACCGTTTTATGTCATGCCCCAGTCTACAGATGGATAACC
The DNA here is from genome assembly GCF_016835505.1 of Polypterus senegalus. NCBI lineage: Eukaryota > Metazoa > Chordata > Cladistia > Polypteriformes > Polypteridae > Polypterus > Polypterus senegalus. Next base: position 51,266,499 of record NC_053162.1, on the reverse strand, counting down.
TGCTGTAAGCACACCTGGGGTCCCAGCAGATATCATTAATCTCTGATGCCCTATGGGTAAAACTCCCTCTAGCAGCACCAGAGATTCCTGCACAATAGCCTCACTACAGACATGTACGAAAGAGGGCCAGGTTGGTTATCCTCCTCAGTATTCCTGTGAGGCTGCAACACATCACCCCCTACCAGTCTGGAGAACCTCAAACCCAACAATAGGGCTTATATTATGAGCTATTGAGTTTTGAATGACATCCTGCTGTGATGCTAGTTTCCTCTGCTGGTCAATAAGTATTCCTGTAAGCAGTTAAACTTCACACTATGTTGCTGTCTAGTCTGAATGCATGCTAGAATGTCCAATTTAAGTCAAGTTTATTGCCATGTGTACCTAATTCAATCAAATTTGGACATGCATGGGGCCTCCAGACAGTTGAAAAAAATACAAGGAAATAAATAAATATGTAAATTAAAATTATACAGTACTTTGCATGCAACATATTGTAACAGAGCAACAGTTGCACAATAGTTAGTCACCATTAGTAAGAGCTGCCATTCCATCATTCAAATGAACAGCTTCAGAACCACCCATGGGGGAGAAAAACAGCAAGCCCACCAAAGTCACATGAAATCTAACTTGTGTGGCAACAGTGAGTCATCCTTCAAAAAAATATAGCAAACTACTTAAAAGAACAATGTAAAGAGCACAAATTTTTTGACACAGACACTTGTTTTGCCCTTTTTTGGGCTCATCAGGTGCATGCACTTTTGCTTCACCTTGTGGCATACAACAGTGCCTATACAGGTATATTATAAATGTGTGTGTGTGTGTGTATGTATATTAAAGACCCGATTTGCACCACGGAAAACCGTGCCAGGGGACAATGGCAGCATACTGACCTCTCTCTCTTTGTTTCCTTAGAAAGACCGAGATGCCGTCGCCATAACTTCACCCAGACATTTCACAGAGCTGCACCAGTTCCAGGTTCCCTTATTCCCTCTGCTTCCTCAAAGATGACGTCACACTCCCATCCACCACCACGATTTACCCAGCATTCCACGTTATAATTTCCGGTCCACTATAAACTGTCCGTCTGCCTACCCTTCAATGTCTTATGTTTTTTAAAACTGCTGACCTTATTTTGTGTTGGAATTCAGTATGAGTGTTGTCTTTTCTTCACTATATATATATATATATATATATATATATATATATATATATATATATATACTGCTCATATATAAAGGAACACTTTTTAATCAGAGTATAGCATAAAGTCAATGAAACTTATGGGATATTAATCTGGTCAGTTAAGCAGAAGAGGGGGTTGTTAATCAGTTTCAGCTGCTGTGGTGTTAATGAAATTAACAACAGATGCACTAGAGGGGCAACAATGAGATGACCCCAAAACAGGAATGGTTTAACAGGTGGAGGCCACTGACATTTTTCCCTCCTCATCTTTTCTGACTGTTTCTTCACAAGTTTTGCATTTGGCTACAGTCAGTGTCACTACTGGTACCATGAGGCAATACCTGGACCCTACAGACGTTACACAGGTAGTCCAACTTCTCCAGGATGGCACATCAATACGTGTCATTGCCAGAAGGTTTGCTGTGTCTCCCTGCACAGTCTCAAGGGCATGGAGGAGATTCTAGGAGACAAGCAGTTACTCTAGGAGAGCTGGAGAGGGCCATAGAAGGTCCATAACCCATCAGCAGGAACAGTATCTGCTCCTTTGGGCAAGGAGGAACAGGATGAGCACTGCCAGAGCCCTACAAAATGACCTCCAGCAGGCCACTGGTGTGAATGTCTCTGACCAAACAACCAGAAAGACTTCATGAGGGTGACCCAAGGGCCCCATGTCCTCTAATGGGCCCTGAGCTCACTGCCCAGCAGCATGCAGCTCGATTGGCATTCGCCATAGAATACCAGAATTGGCAGATGCACCACTGGTGCCCTGTGCTTTTTACAGATGGGAGCAGGTTCACCCTGAGCACGTGACAGAAGTGAAAGGGTCTGGAGAAGCCATGGAGAACATTATGCTGCCTGTAACATCATTCAGCATGAGCAGTTTGGTGGTGGGTTAATGATTATCTAGGGAGGCATATCCATGGAGAGTCAGACAGACCGCTACAGGCTTGACAAAGGCACCTTGGCTGCCATTAGGTATCAGGATGAAATCCTTGGACCCATTGTCAGACCCTATGCTGGTACAGTGGCTCCTGGTGCACGACAATTCCTGGCCTCATGTGGTGAGAGTATGCAGGCAGTTCCTGGAGGATGAAGGAATTGATACCATTGACTGGCCACCACACTTTCCTGACCTAAATCCAATAGAACACCTCTGGGACATTATGTTTTGGTCCATCCAATGCCACCAGGTTGCACCTCAGACTGTCCAGGAGCTCAGTGATGCCCTGGTCCAGATCTGGGAGGAGATCCCCACAACACCATCTGTCATCTCATTAGAAGCATGCACCGATGTTGTCAGGCATGTATACAAGAACACAGGGGCCATACAAAGTGCTGCGTACAATTTTGAGTTGCTGCAATTAAATTTTGGCAAAATGGACTAGCCTGCCACATAATTTTTCACTCTGATTTTTGGGGCGTCTTTGAATTCAGGGCTCTGTAGGTTGATCATTTTCATTTCCATCAAACGATGTGGCATCCTTTCGCTCCTAACACATTACCCAGTCTATATCAGTATAGATATCCAGGAGGATTTCTTTTTCCCATTGAGATCTGATGTGTTTTCAAAGTGTTCCTTTAATTTTTTTGAGCAGTTTATATATATATATATATATATATATTGTGAACGCTGGCCCGGACACACACAGACGGACAACATAGTTCCACCCAACACACGTTTATTTGTACAATATTTACAAATTAGTGCAGTCACAATCCCCAGTGCTTCGAGCACCGATTCCCCCAATGTCCAGGCCACACAGTCCTGTGCCTCTCTTTCTCCTGGCCGCCTCCAGTCCTCACTCCAGCTCCGTCCTCTTCCACCCGACTTCCGCTCATGACTGGAGGGAGGCGGCCCCTTTTATAGGAACCTGGATGGGCTCCAGCTGCTTCCTGGCAATCTCCCGCGGACACACCCCCGTGTGGCGGAAGTGCCGGCTGCGCACCCGGAAGCCGTCCGGGTGTCCCCTGTCGTCTTCCCGGGATAATCAGGCACTGGGGCGCTGCCTGGCGGTGGCCACGGGTCCCTACAGGGCTGGGCTTCCAAGCCCTTTACCCGAGGCCCCCAACATAATCAGGACGGACGCCCCCTCGCGGTCTGGCGGAGGCAAAAGCCCTCCTCTTGTCCTCCTGGGCCGGGGACCACAATATATACAATATTTATTTGTCATATATATAGTAATTATGTTAAAATGAATGTCAATTAAATAGTCTGTTTACTTTTTAAAGTAATGTGTAACCTAATGCAATTCATATTTCTGAAGTAAAAATACCTGTGTTATTACTATCCGAGAAGCATGGGGTGTAAAGCAAGAAGCACATGTTACTAGTGTGCTGCTCCTTTGCAGGGCTAAATCAAACAGACAACCAGTAAATAGTGTGCTGCATACTAACAAACATATTAATGTGTCAGTTTAGTTTTTATGTCCCTATTTGATGTAGATATGTTGAAACAGTGTGATCTGGTGGTATACTGACCAGTGTTCTTACTGCAAATCATTAGTAACTCAAGTGGAGAATGTAAAAAGGTGGTGAGTGTAATTTACTTCAAAGTATATGAAGGATTACATGTATTTATTAAACACAAGAACAGTTTAATGTTTAGCTATGTTTCTGGGCACTTTCAAAGGTTAAAATATGAGCTTAGAATTTAATAACAAATGCTGGCCATTGTGATTTTTTTCATAGTAAAGCTAAGACAAAAGTAACACAGTGTTTGTAACGCTTTTCATTTTATAATAAGTAACTAAGCTACATTTAGAAGTAACACTTCCCATACTGCTCAAAAGGCATGCTTTTGGATTCCTGGCAGTCAACAATATCTTCGTTTAGCGTAATCCTATGCCAATTGAATATTTTGCCAAAGGAGAGCTCTGCAATCGGATTTTTAAGAAGTCAGGTTTCTGCCTACTCGCCTTATCCTGGTTTTGTATGTAAATACACTTTATATGGGTGATTTCTGGTGTGTGTGAGAGTGTCCTCTGCTGAACTGATGTCATTTTCAGGAATTGTTCGTCTTTCACATCCAGAGCTGTTGGAATAGGCTGCCATATTTTCTGAAATGGCCCTACATTTGAATTAAGCAAGCTCATAAAATGGACTGCTAGAATTTTAATTTATGTCTAAAACTATCTACATATATCATATTTGTTATACACTATATACATGTATCATATTTGTTATCACTTTAAACAATTACTTCATCTTAAAAAAATCTCAGCATAACCTATGCTGAACATTAAGTGGAATAGTAGGGTTCAGATGGAATGATTGCCTTAATGGTATTTTTATCTCAGTTTAGTTACATGCTGACATGCATTCAGTATGCAGTTTGTATCATTTCCCTGTTTTTGCAGGTGTTTGATTCCTGTTTTGCAACTATAATTATGAGTAAGTGTGTGTACTGTGTGTGAGTGTGTCCTACGATGGATTATCAGCTTAATCAGAGTTAATTCCTGTCTTAAAGTGTTGTTGCTAGGTTAGGCTTCTCCACTTCATGACATTACACTTAGCAAAGAAACAGAAACAGAATATCTTTGGAATGTATACTTTTTAAATGATTAAAGTTTTAAAAAAATATAAAGTAAAAAGCATCCTTTATATCATGACAAAGAATGATTATAAAGAGTGCCTTCTGGGACAAAATATGAAGGTTTTCGATTATCTGGCCCTCTGTGATTACAGATACTCTCATTTATAGGTAATATCTGTCTGAATCATTTGTCATGACCTACACTCTTCTTTGAATCCATCATTAAATTCTGGATGCATAACATTTATGAGCAATTAGAAAATATAGCATTGAACGTTCCTAGTTTATTATAAGTAGGGTGTCATGGCTTTTATCTTTGTCAGAAATGTGAGGACAATTATTTTAAGCTATTGCTTTTAAGCCAAGCAATTTAAAACAAAGTATACCAGCCCCCAAAAACAATTTGATTTCATACTTATTGTTGTTAGCAACAAGTGATAGTGTGACATCTCTTACTAAACAGCATTTATAGAATATTTCAACAAAAAAGTAATTAAATGCTTGAAAAAAGAATTTTTTTTTTGCTGTTCAATAAACCAAAGTTTAATTTCCTTGTAGATAAGTTAATGTTCACCATTCCATTTGATGTGTTACTTACCATCGACAACGAAAGGCCACTACTCAAAATGGTAACTGGTGGATGCAGGAAGTGAACCGGCGACCTCTTGATAATGAGTCAGCAACACTTACCGCTGCACCACCCAAGCAGATAAGTCAGTAGCTTACCCTAAGCCAACTTCTTTTTCTTTGGTTATATTCTTGACTAAAAGCACACTTGTTATACTTTTACCTTTTTTGAAAGTGTTTATTTGATATTTGGACTTCAGTCTTCAGAAATTATACACTTCATATCTACATTTTGTCAATTATTACTAAAACATGGAAAACGTTTCTGTTTTAGCGATGTGTTTACACAGATCTTTGCAGACACGAACACACATAAAGCGTATGTGTCATAAATAACAATATATTATTTACCCTATATAATTCTAGGCACCTCACTCCCAGGTAAACCACTTGAGCACTGAGAATCTTCATGGCGACTTGAGTTGCGGAGGTGGTATTGGGTTGATGGGGTGCTTGCTGCTTGAGCTGATCGACACATTTACAACATAAAAGATGCTGACGGAGAGGTGCGAAGGCATTTAAGATGGGCCGGGATTGCAAATTTTTCTGTAGGCTTCAGGGGTTCTAGTGTTAAATCCACTAATTCCTTTAGAGGGCAATAACAATGGCAGAGACCTGCTATTGAGATGAATTTAGAACCGTTGGGCACCCTGCCTATTGCAGTGCATACTCCTACATAAACATAAACTTATTTTAAATCAATATTAAGTGGACATTAAGAAAATAAGTAAAATGCACATGAAAGTATTTAATCTTGGTGGCTGGAGTTGTAAGGAAACACTCCTGTGCCACCCCATAACAAAATGTGTATTATGTATATATGCCAATATAATAAGTTCCATATCACATACTTTTGGTTGTTAACTGTTTTGATCTTCTACTCCATCAATTCAGAATTCCTCAGAATAGGCTAACAACTGACCCTGAATCACATCTTTCCCTACAAATTAATCCTTAATGTGTCACATAGTGTACAGATGTAATCCTTCTGTTCCTAAACAAACCCTTCAAGTTTATGATGCAGAGGATACTAATAGCCCAGTCTAATTTGAGAATCGTTCTCCAAGCAATTGCAACCCTCCTGTTTTCCACTGTTGGAGAGAGCAACTGTTGAGCCCAGGTAGTAAAACCTCTCCAGCTCTTATAGAAGGTGCTGTTGACTCCACCTAAGAGTGTATTTTGGAAAGAAGAATCATCTTGAATGGATTTTTCAGCTTTATGTGAAAAATAAAACCTTTAAAGAGATACTTCACTTTTTCTTACTCTGGTCCTTCACTATGTGCAAGTAAAGTGTTTTTCCCTGAAGAAGCACACAGTTCTGGTTAAAAGTTCTCCTCTGAGATAGCCAGAGGAGAATCAGCACATTAGAAGATGAGACTAAATTCTTATAACCCGAATAACCTTTCTTGTGGAGACAGCTCACTGTTTTGACTTTTGGTTAGGGTGCTGAGGTTAGCTATTACATTATATTCACTTATCTAACTGTAAGTGTGGTTATGTCCTAAGTTAATCTCATAGTTCCACTTTAGTCAGATTTATATATACACAAGTATGTGTTTATGCATAGTCATGGTTCATTCTGCCTTCTTGTGACTTCATGGGAAGGAGTATAGAGACATCTGAGGAGAGAGGTCAAATAACTCCTAATACCACAAAACATGTTCTCCTCCCAGTGACATCTCCTGGAAGATTAAGATTCACTTTTTCCAGACAATGTGATCTTTGTCTGAGAAAGAGGAACGGGGTACCAGAAGATCCCAGGGCAGTTTTCTCAATTTCAAATTATCAATACAAGCTTCAAGCCACAGCTTCTGAGCTGAACAAATACAAAGCAGCTACAGACAAAAAGTCACCGACTGGAGGCTGATCTATACTTTTACTGAGTGCAGGAAAAAATATTTTAATGGCAGAGTGAGAAAACCGATAGTATAGGAAGCATGTGGAGTCAACAAAAATCCGAAACTGAAATAAATGTATATCTATCCAAAACATTGAAAAAGACAGAAAAATAGAATTTTTGAAGTAACTCAATCAGACAAAGAATGAAAATGTAACATTCATATTCTATGGGACATGTGGAAAATATGATATGAAATTCCACAGGAAAGTCCTTTGAAATGTTATCTCCTGGTGAGACAATTTGCAAAAAACAGTGTTACCCAAATTAGTCTAATTATGACATGATATTTATCTTTTACATAATTCAATAAAATAAAAGAAAAAATAAATAATAACATGGTTAGCCTAAAATGGCATTTTTGTGGCTAAATTATTATTATATTATTACACTTTTATTGTACTTAGTGTGTTTCTTGTTTCCATGAAAAAATTAGAGCTTATCTTTAGATGTTTTTTGTATATGGATCAAGTAGCAAAACAACAATAATTTTGCATTGCTCCCAAAATGCTAACCAAAGCTCATATGAACACAACAATATTGGAAGGAGAGACCTAACTCAGAAATTCCCATAGCACATGAACATGGCTTCGTCACGAGTAAAAACGAGAAAGTTCTTTGTTTATCTGAGTGTAATATAATGTAGATAGTCAAATTCTTCTTTGAATGAAAAAGAATCCAAAAACACAGAAAACCATGGGTCATAGATCTATAATTGTGTATGCATAATAAGGTTGTGAAATTGCATACATTTACTTATTGAGTTAAAATGTCAAAAATGCTGTTTTCAAAAAGTATATGAGCATACCACAATTCATCAAAGATTTCTCTTTATAATATGCTTAAATAGCTTGCCTCACTCTTCTCCTAGTCCTCTAAGGTGCTTCTGTCTAGAACTGGATATTCTTTTTTTTGATGCATGCATGTACACAAATCAAAAGGAAAATTAAGAGATTCATCTGATTATTTAGCTCTTGCTCCTTCGACACTCTCCCATGAAACACTTGCAATGTTGCCTCTGCTGTAAAAGTATTTTTGGTTGTTCTGACTTTCTCTCTTCTGCTCATGCAAGAAGCCAAAATATTTAAACTCTTAACTTGTGAAAGTGGCCACCTACTATCACCTGCAGTTATTCCTTCCTGGCTACGCCTTTGGAAGATCATACACATACTTGAAGTCAACAGATTTGACTGGAAATTTTCAAGACTCCTGAAAAACCCAAATGCAAATGAAGATTTGAACATTGCTAAAGAGAATGGACAAAATTGTATTGTTTCTGTTATCTCTAAATACTTGTTTGTATCTGAGCACCTTCTGCTTTACTTCATTTGAGCGATTTCTGGAAGTATCTTATTTAGCAATACTTTTGTAAAAATACATGTATTTGGATGTTGTGAGCATACAACTGGATAGCGTCATATCTGGCTTAAGGGACATGAGTAACGCAAGTTTTTATTTCAGAGATTTCTTTTATATAGTTTACTGTTGTCCAACATCATGACATTGACTTATATTGCGTCACAAACTTCCATTCTTCATGACAATATGAAATTAATATTTTTTTCTCAGCCAACACTACAAACTACACGGGGTAAATAACATAAAAAATATTTTTTGGATAGAGTTCCTTTAAATTCATTTGATTTTTTTGTAGAGGCCAACGGTGAGTTCAAAAACAGCATTCACTCTGCATTTGGAAAACAAGTTCTTGTATTTATTTTTAAAAATGGTGATAAATCACTACCCATGTCTCACAAAGTTCCTGCCCCAACTTTCCCGTGTAAAATGTCCATCTCTTTTAACATTTCTGCCCTGATTTTATCCACCCGTGAACAATGTGAACTGCAAAATTTCACAATCAACACAGTCAATCTAACCAAAGAGATTGAATTAGTCCTTTTAATACCTCATCTGAGGATGCCATTGTTGTCTTTACTAGACATGGAATTCAGACCTCCTCATGACAACAGTCCATTGTATGGCATAGTGTAGAAAAATGGTATGTTTATCTACTTTTTCTTTCAAATAGAGGAAATCATGTTAACTCATATTTAGCTACATTCCTTTATTTCTCACAATTTTTAAAAAAAATCTTAGAAATATGACACTCTGATTCAGGTGTTGTGCTTTAGTCAATCAGTATATGAAAAGTTAATTTTGTGCATCGATTTGCAAATTGACAGCTGTTCACGTGATAAAGTAAATACAGTTACAGTGAAGAAAGTTTGTTTTCTCTTTTCTTTCTTTCGCTTTCCCTTTCTTTATGGTTTACTATTCCATGCTCCTCTGTCATCTCCTCCTGCATGATAAAAGTATGATTCATCTTTTTTTTAAAGGTTTAAAGCACACCTCAAAAGCAAAGGCTGAATGCTGGCAATTCTAGCACTTGACTTAAAAGTGTTATTTTGATGTAATTTTTTTCAGAATATCTGCCCACATTTCTTTTTTTTTTTCCTTAAAATGTTAACATGAGTCAACTTCCTACCATCTATGTATTATTTTTACATTCCTCTTGCTGAGAAATTATACTTTTGTTGGCTGAGCCCATTGTGAAAAAAATACCTTTATAAAAAGACATTCTTAAGAGAGAATCCAACCTATTATATAGCAAGCACACATGATTTCTTAGTAAATACATTTAGGAAGACATTTTAATTTTCCTCACTTTGTCAGTATGTAGTGTAGCATGAATTTTGTTGGATCTACAAGTACGTATGTAGCTAAGTGTAAGATCTGATCTTGGTATCTTGTGCTGTTGACTAGTAAGAAATTGGTAGCCTTAGTGTATATAAGCCTGACAGGTAATATGGAAGTACTGTATGTATGACATTTTTAGGAATGACTTTAAAACCAGATTTACTTTTGTCAAGTGGCAGAGGTAGGCAGAGTGAAGAACCTAATCACTTCATACAAATGCAGAAGTATCCTAGGGGATGCAAATATCCAGGAACTAGCTATTTTTCTCTATTCGCTTTTAAACACAATAAAGATTAATAGATAGCTCATTTGTTTTATTCATTTTATTTTATTTTAAGTGCATTGTCCTTTATATAAATAAGAAACCACAAAGGCATTTATGAATCAAGGGAAAGCATTAAAAAGAATGAAGCATTCACAAAGAGTGATTCAGAGCACATTCAATGACATATACTGTATATTTTATACTGTAAATATAAGCAAACAATCAGCTGGCTTCATACTAAGGATGTGATGAAATATTAATTTTCTTCCTTGTGTTTTGACATCACTTTCACATTGACACGTTTGTAATTCATCCTGATGGTATCTTAAACGTATATAAACAGATGTTACAACAAAGAAATCCTGATGTATTGTTTCAAGAATGATAATGGTGATGCAGTGAATAAAAGCTGTACTGTATTGTGGATTCAAATAATGGTCTTGTCTATTTTCTTCTTTCTGTGTATTACATACTGTAGTGTTAATTTTGGATACAGTATATTTAAATCTTGGTGTACGCGTTTACTTGAAAAAGGTAATAATAAAGAGGGAAGCATTACTTCTTAATTTCTTGACTGCAGACATTTGCGCACCAACAGTATATAAAATAAACTCTTGATCCAATATGCAATGGTTATGGTCTGCTCAGACTTTTCATCAAAATTGGACATAATCTGTGACATAGCAAATGACCTCTGTGACCCTGAATTGGGTAAGTGATTTTAAAAAATTGATGGAAAGAATGTTTTTTCTTTTTATTCTAATGGCCCAAAATTACCCGCTCACACAGAAGGGCTTTTTTTCTGCTTCATGCCTATAAATGCAATGTGTTTTCTTGTGTTCTCTGATATTAATACAGCAGAGAATAAGTAAAAAGAGATGAATGTGTATAGATCATTTACAACAGTATGAAATTTGCATCCCTGGGTTAGTGCATACTGCATGGCTTACATGTACAAGCAAGGAAGAGGGAGTGCTACTTTAAAGCATTTATGGTTTTTACCTCCTTTGTACTGTGCCGTGATTTATGGGCCTCCTCATGGATAAAGTTGTATCGGCTTCTGTACAGCATCAAGGATTACTGCAGTAGTGCATTGAGCAAAGAATGAAGCTGCAGGCATGTATAAAGAGCTCAAAAAGACAATCATATTACTCTTTCATATTGGCCTGTCAAATTCTGATATCAGATTGGATGCTGTGCTTTCACCACAGTATTGTAACTATTTTGTTTTATGTCAGCATTGACAACACATTTGATATAAACTATATACTTTTATATAAACCTTGTCAAGACTGGCTAAACCAACAGCTCCACTGATCAAAAATCTCTTTAAAAAATGGAAAGATTCACATTCGCCTTCCTGCTTTAACCTGGTGGACCAAATGTTGGCTTCTGGAAATTGTGGTCTGTTTATGGCTCCTGATTGCATGTGGGTTTTGAACAAATAATTTTAGCAATGTAAGTCTATTGATTTAAGAAATGATTACTGGACTTCAAATCCTAAAAAACAAGCAAACAAACAAAAGCAGCTGTTTAAAATTTGCCAAATATCACTGAACTTAATCTGGTAGATTTACTGAATTTATCCATCGTGAATGTGCTAAAATGTTAAATGATGCAGCATGTGAACTAATTATACTACTGACCATCCCCAGAATGTACAGAATCATTACCAGAAAGCATAAATGAGTTCTAGCAGTGTTTGCTGAAACCATTTTACAGACTATATGGTAAATTCCAATATAATTGTATATGACCTAGAGAATTTTTAATTCAGTTTTACTCTTTTTTTTTGTGTGTCACGGTGGAGTGAGGGACCAGATCTTGAGTAGACCTATTTAAGAATTATACCTAATGGTGTAATTTAGTAATCAGTTATTAAAATATACAGAGATTTGCACTAAACTACACCAAATGATTTAAATCATTCTGGTGAAACAGAATTCCTGTCATTAGACTGTGTACACGATCTGGAGCACCAAACATTTTTTTCCATTCGGTTGTATTGATAGAATACAATGTAAAACAATACAATGCAGATAAAAATATTCTTCATTTGCTATTCACTGTAAACATAGTCTCTCAGAGCCTGACAAATAAGACGTACACCTGGAGACAACCATGATTGAATTTAGTTTAAAAGTAGATGGGAACAGTTAAATGGCTCACTCAGTTTGAAATTTCTAAAATAATCCAATACTTCATAATGGTGGAGCTCAGAGTAGGTGGCAGTGATTTAAACAGTAAAGAGTAACAATGTGCTTGGTATCCTGCTCCAACAGACAGGAAGCCTGTGGTCACAATGGATAAAGTTATAGTGTGGATACTCTACTAAAAAGACCTATGTTAAACAAATAAATGTGTGTTGTGTGTGTGTGCACTTGTTAAAAACAAACATAACCTATTGCAACCCCTTCTGTAAATCCAGATTATTGCATTCAAAGACATCATCACTGGGCTAGTGGCAAAAGTGAACTGCCATCAACTGTATATTCTGTCACTTTCATTTATGACAATACTGCTGCAGTCTATATGAAGTTGAAATAAACAGCAGAAGTATCTGTAAAAAGGTCAGCTTTAAAATATAAATTGTCACACACAGTTAAAAGGAGGTGGAAAAATGGCCAGAAAATGAACTGTTGAAGAAGTGCCACAGAAAATCCAACTGTCAGTTCTCAGTACACTTGAAACAGTAAATGTGCCTAACGACACTGACACCGCTCCAGAAGAACCATGGATGAGGCTGCATAGCACCTACAAGTCTAAATGTCACTACACAGCTAAACAAATTACTAAATTAGTTAAACATTACTGGCTACAGTAATTGGAAATGCCAAATATGCCATACCTGAATATGGTTGCAGTGTGTTAACGATATATATAATTACTTATATGAGTCAGAGGATTATCTGCTGGGATCATCTATGGTATGTAACACCACTCCAGGATGAGAGCTCACAATGTAATCTCTGTTTACCTCAAAAGTGCCAAGAAAACACCCAATCAGGGCAACTGACCCTTCCCTTTCTGGTCAGAGCCCCGGAAGGAGGAGTCTTTCTTTGGGACCGAGCAGACAGCAAGACTTAGCTCCTTCAAATACATACCTGTTCAAGAGCCATTTAACCTCACTATTTTTGAGTATGTTTTATAGACATTTGCTGTGTCAATGTGAGCTTGTTTTGTTTAAACTGTTGTTAATTAAATGGGATAACCCAGTTGGTGCCCTAACATGTCAACAATTCCCTCATTCAATGACTATGTACAGGTCAAATCCAATTATAGCGAATACCAGAGTAATAAAATTTTCAAAATATCAAATACGTTTTGTTGTCCTGGAAAAACATTCATACAACGTCATGTTTAATGGTTTTCATTTTAACGACATGTAAATTTCAGCATAACAAATGTTTTTTCAACCAAAAATGGTCAAAGAAGATAAAAATGCAATGCAAAAAATACTTGATGCCACAACCACACTTTCGCCAAGTCTCTGGAGCCCTGCAACAGGCTGTCTCTTTCTTGTCAGACCAAAAGAAAATGACTCTTGCAAAATTTTCAGTCTCGGTGAGGATCAGTGAGATTGTAGGCGCAATACCATACAGGTATAGCTCCACTGAGCATCGACGTGTTATGTACGGATATTGTACTCTTTGAATTTCATAGTGCTTCTCAACTTCTCAAAGTTTTCTTTGCAAAGAACAAAAAAAAGTGAGGAACAGTGTCCCTTTACACTGAAAGAAAAATCGACAATCCTGAAAAAAAAAAAAGCTTATTTTGGAATGAAGAAAAATGACGTGGCAAAAGCATTCGGAATAGTTCCTTCAACAACAAAAAAAAAAAAAATAGAAAACAAAGTTGGATTGGGTGTTGGGACCTGAACAAAAAAAAATTAAAAGCACATTTGTATTTCTATAAGAAAAAGTTACATCTAACATCATTTACAAATAAAATATTTTCTGCAGTATAAGAAGTGCTTTTTTCTTTATACAGGCATTGTCAAGCTTGGGTAACAGAATTAGTTGAATGAAAGACAGAAAGGAGAGTCCAGGTTCCAAATAAAATACAGGTATTTTATTACTGTATATGGGCTTGCGCCCTGCCCAGGGTTTGTTTCCTGCCTTGTGCCCTGTGTTGGCTGGGATTGGTTCCAGCAGACTCATGTGACCTTGTAGTTAGAATCTAGTGGGTTGGAAATTAGATGGACTGTACTGTATAGACAAGGTAGGTATAGTCTCAAGACTTTATTCAAAATATTTGCTGTTACTTCAGGACTAAAGCATAGGACATAGGCACACACAGGCAATCGTCCTGCTTTAGCTCCCATATTTAGATTAGAAGAAAACCATTGGCTTGGAATCATCACAGTGGCAGACCAGGACAGTGTGTGGAAGATCAGGTCAAAGCCCAGTGTTAAATTTTCTAAACATTGTGTGACAATTACTGCTTACCAGACACAGCAGAACAGCTGCGGAGCTGTCCTTGCACCAGTGTCGTTAGAAATGGCGATAGTATATTTATTTTCTCCATTTTTGTTATAACAAAATATTTTTATGGTCCCATGAATTTCTTTGCATTGGGATTACACCTGTATATGCAATATATACAGTATATCTGTGTATATATATATATATATTGTCAGGGATGCCAGGGGCCATGACCCGGCCGGGACGCCAGGAGGGACCGGAAGAGGGTCAGAGCCCTGCCTGGACCACGTGGGGTTTGCCTTCCGGGTTGCTTTGGGGGCCACGGGTCAAGGGCATGGAAGCCCTTCCCTGTAGGAGCCCGTGGTCACCGCCAGGAGCGCCCAATGCCTTGGGACTTGTTTCCCCAGCACTCCTGCCACACCAGGAAGTGCTGTGGGAAGATTTATGACGGCGCCGGAGAGCAGCGGGAGGACAGCGGCACTTCCGCACGCTGGGGCGTGGCTAACGAAGGTATGCCGGGAACACCAGGTGCTCATCCGGGTCAGCTATAAAAGGGGCCGCCTCCCTTCATTCAGGGCTGGAGTCGGGTGGAAGGAGGACGAAGCAGTGGAGAGTGGAGGCGGCCCGAAGAAAGGCATTGTGGCCAGGACTTTGGGTGATTTGGGGTTTGTGCACGTGACTGAGGTCTGAGTGACCATTGGCTGGGGTCTGAGTGACCCGTTATTGTAAATATATTGTGTAATAAACGTGTGGTGGTTTTACAACAACATGTCCGCCTGTCTGTGCCCGGGTGCCGTTCACATCTGGCGTAGTCGGCAGGATTCTCCGCCTGATACAAGGCGGGGACCTGCTTCAAAATCAAATATTTCTGTGAACGGCCCGGCGCAGCAGCGGACCCCACACACTGGCCGCAGGAGCGGCCGTGCACCCAGCGGGCGTTTACCGGAAACCGCCGCGGACGAAGAAAGGCCATCCCGGTGCGGAGGAGGAACGGACCTTGCTGGGCGCAGCGGCTCCGAGCAGCGTTGTTGAGACGGACAGCCAGGCGGCGTTGCCGATGAAGGCCACACCGAGGCAGGGGCCTCAGCACGACGGGGATTCGGGAGGTGAGTACCCTGCCCTGCGGGTTGGATGTACCTTGTTCTCCGCGGGGAGGGGCGAACGGATCGCGTCTGTGGCAGGAGCACGCCGGCCACGGGCTGTCGGCAGCGGCGGCGGCCGCTGAGAAGACCGCGAAGTCGAAGCGCAGCTGCGGTGCGGCGAAGAGGCACGTCTCCGCAGCCAAAACAGGGGAGACAAGATGGCGCGGGCGGAAGTCCCGCCGCTGACAGGCACGGATTGGCGGTGTGTCTTGCGTGCCGCCGATGATTGGATAGAGGCGGGCCCAAGGAACGCCAGTCTCGTGCCAAACCGAGACCCGATTGGGCCAGAGGGAGTGGCCCAGAGGAGGCAGGCGTCGCGTGGAGCTGATGGACAGGTAAGCCCACCGGCGTCTGTCTCTCTCTCCACCAGCGGCTCGGCGTGTGTCGGAGGAGTCCCGCCCGCCAAGCCGTCTTTAGAGGAGCTGCTACGTGTTCTCGCCGCTCAGTGTGAGCAGCTGATGGAGAAGGCGGTCGCGTCGGGACTGACACCGCGTGAGGCGGAGGAGCGCGGCGCTGGAACCAGAGGCAGGCAGAACACGGCGGGAGTGGTGAGTGTTGCCGTTCCGTAAAGCAAGTGGGGGTTAGCGAACATGGCGTGACTGTTTACAGGACGACCGGCCAGTAGGCAACCTCCCGACAGCAGACGCCGCGGTGCAGGCGGCTAGCGGGCGAGGAGCTCGAATATGCAGGGGCTGGTAGGATCGGGGCTGCTGAGTGCCCTGGGTCCTAGCGCCCTGCGCTCAAGCCTGCAGCTGTCTCCTGTCGCTCTGCCTGGACGCAGACGGGGCTGGATTTGAGCTTTGCTGTGCTCAGACCCAGACCGTCAGCGCGTCAAGAAAGAAGGAGGAACCGAAGGGTGAATGCCGTTCCTCCGATAGGAGAGGGCGGCGCTGGGCTGCGCGTCGGAGAAGGGCCGTCCTCTGTGCGGGCAGAGGAGATCCCTGGGCGGCTGGGCGAGCCGCCTGCGAGCGTGCCGCGAACAACAGGCGGACGGGCATGGAACCTGCGACGGAGGACTTCAGCAGGCAAGTCAGGGGCTGTCGGAGGGGGCAGGAGCACTGCGGGTACGAGACCGGCAGGGCACTCGGGCTGAGTGTCCTGGCAGTGCTTCTGGCCCTCTTTTCCTTTTTCCACAGGCCCGAAGCCCCGACGAGTGCTGAGGACGACGTCGTCAGGGACCTGCCCTCCTGAAGCGGGCGCTCGCGGGCTCCACGCCGAGAGGCCAATAGTGTCCCAACTGCGGGGAACAGCGGGGCGAGCGGCGCAGACCATAGGGGCGCGCTTGCGCGGCGGGGTGCCGAGACGGATGTCCCAGGGTGCCGTGTTGGACCCTGGGGGCATAGTAGGACCCTCACCGGGACGTGCTGCCCTTCGGGTTGTGCCGCTCGGACCCGTGTCCTCGCTAGCGGTGGGGCACTGTGGCCCCGGCGGGCTGGAGCCCGGCGGGGCGCAGGAAGGGCGTGAGGAGGCTTGTGCCTCCTCCAGACCGCGGCGTCCGTCCTGGTTCTGTTGGGGACCACGGTTACAGGGCATGGAAGCCCAGCCCTGTAGGGGCCCGTGGTCACCGCCAGGCGGCGCTCCGATGCGGTTTATCCCGTGCGGTCAGCGGCTGGGGCTGGAGCCCGGCGGGGCGCTGGAGGACGGAGGAGGCGAGTGCCTCCTCCAGACAGAGTGGGGCGTCCGTCCTGGTTAGGCAGGGGCCTGGGTACAGGGCATGGAAGCCCAGCCCTGCAGGGACCCGTGGCCACCGCCAGGCGGCGCCCCAGTGCCTAATTATCCCGGGAGCCCGACACTTCCGCCACACCAGGAAGTGCGGGGAGGACTTTGTGTGGCACCGGAGAGCTGCCAGAAAGACAGCCGACACTTCCGCCACGCTTGGGCGTGGCTAAGGGCGGAACACCTGGGGCTCATCCGGGAGCCTTATTTAAGGGGCCGCCTCCCTCCAGTCAGAGGTGGAAGTCGGGAGGAAGGAGACGGAACTGGAGAGTGAGGACGGGAGGCGGCCAGGAAGGCACAAGAGACTGTGGGCCTGGACTTTGGGGAAATCGGTGCAGAGGCACTGGGGTCGTGTGAGTGTGCACTAGGACTTTTATATTGTAAATAGTGTGTCAATAAACAGTGTGTTGGGCAAAAATATGCTGTCCGTCTGTCTGTGCCGGGGCCAGCGTTCACATATATCTATATATATATATATATATATATATATATATATACAATATATATATATATATATATATATATATATATATATATATATATATATATGTGAACCTCCCGACACAGACAGGCAGACACGCCAATGTCACCCACAAACACTGGTTTATTTTTCATTATTCTTTTATATAACTCTGCTCACCAACCCCAATACTCCTTAGTCCAGGCCACTCCAATGCCTTCTCTTTTCTTCTTTTCCTTTTCTCTCTCTCTCTTTCTTTCTTTTCTTTTCTTTTCTTCCCACCGCCTCCTTCCTCCTCCAGACGTTGCCACTCTTCCACCCGACTCTTGTCAACGACTGGAGGGAGGCGGCCCCTTTTATAGGAACCGGATGGGCTCCAGCTGCTCCCGGCAATCTCCGCGGACACACCCTGTGTGGCGGAAATGCCGGCTGTGCACCCGGAAGCCGTCCGGCGTCCCTGTCGTCTTCCCCGGCACTTCCTGGTGTGGCGGAAGTGCGGGCTCCCGAATAAACAGGCACTGGGCGCCGCCTGGCGGTGGCCACGGGTCCCTACAGGGCTGGGCTTCCAAGCCCTGTACCCGAGGCCCCCTGCATAACCAGGACGGCCGCCCCCACTCGGTCTGGAGGAGGCACTCGCCCTCCTCCGGTCCTCCAAAGCGCCCCGGCCAGGCTCCAGCCCCAGCCGAGGACCGTACGGGATAAACTGGCATTGGGGCTCCGCCTGGCGGTGACCACGGGCCCCTACAGGGTAGGGCTTCCATGCCCTCGACCCGTGGCCCCCAACAGAACCAGGACGGACGCCCCCTCACGGTCTGGAGGAGGCACAAGCCCTCCTCACATCCTCCTGGGCGTCCCGGACGGGCTCCAGCCCCGGCCGGGGACCACAATATATATATATTATCTGCCAAATGATGCAAAGAGTACACGATACATGTTTTGTCCTATTTGGGGCTCACCAGGTGTATGCCCTTTTACTTCTCCATGCGGGGATGTCAGCACCGCAGGTGGCTGCTTTGCTTATTTGTCAGGGTGTTTTATATAAAACATACCACAATGCTTCTGTATACACTTTTTGTTGCTGTTATGCAATGTAGTAATACAAGAGTCAAAATGACAGCAACATATATAAATTAATTATTAAGCTTCACATACTGCGCTCTACTCATAAGTTATTTTTACTTTCAATTTTGTCTCAGTGTGAAGTCTTTTGTTCTGTTTCTTTTTCTCTCTCCCAGGCTTTCTTAGTTATTTTCCATAATTTTCTAAAGCATGAGTAGAATTGGGGCATTGCAACCACAAATATTTAAAAGTGCACAGACTGGAGAAAATTGGGAGCATGATTTTAGGAAGACATCCTGCGAGCATAACCTTTTCAGCATCAGATTTTTCTGCTATTCACTAGAATATTTTTCCAATGTCGTCATGAAACATTTGTTCTCATTTAAGAATACCGTCTGGCCCCACAACAACAACATTTAATTTTATAGCACATTTTCATACAAACAATGTAGCTCAAAGTGTTTTACATAATGAAGAAAGAGAAAAAGATAAAATAAATAATTAAAATTAGGGAACACTAATTAACATAGAATAAAAGTAAGGCCCACAAAACTACTGGAAACGTGAATAAGCAAAAAAATTGCTTCTGTGCAAAAGACTGTTTTTTGTTTGCTAAAATGAGAAGTTGAGTGAAGATAGCAGCAATTCTGTGCTGCTATAACAGGAGGAAACAAACTACAGTAAGCTCAGCCTTTTTTGAGATTCTGTCTTCTGAGTTTTCTTGTTAGAAGTCTGTTATTGATTAATACCTGGGCTGAGGACATTTTGTCTATTGTATTCAAAATCCCCAAAAGCGATGCACCTTGAATTGAGAGCTTATTGTATGTAGCTATGCAGGTGTACAGTTAAGAAATGTATAAGCATCACTACAGTTAATTAGTTTTGGAATCAATTAATATACTCATTTACTTTCTAAACCTGCACTCAAAATTGAAGTATAATACTACCTAAAATAAACCACAACTACAGTATATACAATGGAGAAATATAAATATGAAAGGAATATTTAGAATCGAGCCCATCATCACATGAATATATAAAAAAAGCTTTCACCCAGTGCATCATCTACAAATTACTTTAAATGATCTGTCAGCCTTTTCTTATTATTGAAACTGCATATATAAATGTACCATCTGTAGTTTAAATATAATAGTAAAATACTTCACCAGCAGGATGAATGTTAAAATAACATTTGGATAAATATACTCATTCAGCTCCTCCGAGACTGATGCTGAATGAATGTTAAGCATGCAATGTTAGCTCATATTGTGTAGAAAAATAGTGATTTAAATTACTGTTACCACCTTCCAAATTAAGTGCTCACATATGTATACAAAATACACATTTGCATGATCACAGGCAACTGTTTTAGCTATTTTAAATATACACTACATACATATTCAAGTTTATATTTTGTATCTGTTTTGCTGTACAGTTTATCCTTTCCAAGACACAGGCTCCTTCAATGGCTTTTAAACAGTACTCAAACTATTAAAGTCTCAAACATTTTTTAGGGATGTTTCCCTATTTATAGCAATTCTTTATCAGTTCCTTGAGCTATACATGCAATTCCACTGTGGCACATTGCAGTTTTATTACTTCTTGTTATACAGTAATCCCTCGCTACATCGCGCTTCGACTTTCGCGGCTTCACTCTATCGCAGATTTTAAATGTAAGCACATCTAAATATATATCATGGATTTTTCGCTGCTTCGCGGATTTCTGTGGACAATGGGTCTTTTAATTTATGGTACATGCTTCCTCAGTTTGTTTGCTGATTTCATACAAGGGACGTTATTGGCGGATGGCTTAGAAGCTACCCAATCAGAGCATGTATTACATATTAACTAAAACTCCTCAATGATATACGATGTGCTTCCCGCGTGGTGCTTGATTGTTTGCTTTTCTCTGTCTCTCTCACTCTCTCTGCCTGACGGAGGGGGTGTGAGCAGAGGGGCTGTTTGCACAGAGGCTGTTTGCCAAGAAGATACGGGCACTCCTGTACAAAATGCCACTTTATCGCGGTGCTTCTGTATACTTAAAAGCACGTATTGATTTTTTGATTGTTTGCTTTTCTTAGCGAGCGCTCTCTCTGACATTCTCTGCTCCTGACGGCGCTCCTTTGAAGAGAAGATATGTTTGCATTCTTTTAATTGTGAGAAAGAACTGTCATCTCTGTCTTGTCATGGAGCACAGTTTAAACTTTTGACTAAAGGGTGTTATTTCATGTCTAGAGGGCTCTAATAATGTTAACAGTGTGGGAGAGTTTATAAGGGCTTAAAATATATAAAAATAACCATACAAACATATGGTTTCTACTTCACGGATTTTCACCTATCGCGGTCTGGGAGGGATTACTGTATATCGCTGTCTTACATTTCAGAAAGTTTAACAATAAGTGGTGTGTTTCTTTGTGTTCACAAAGTTAATGCTAAAATGTCACATGACTCTACAGGATATCCCTTTCCAGTACATTTTCACATTTACAAAATATTGTTTGCTTGCCCCTTTTTCTGACAGCCAATAACATCCTTGGTGACAGAGCCGGTGATGTAGAAATACTTTCCTGGCACAGCAACTTCAGCCACAATCTCAAGCCTTTTTTTTCATTTTTCTATTCGGTTGTAGTATGTAAAAGCACAGGACATCAGATGAACCTTTCTTCTGTTTGTAGTGTCCAAAACATCCACAGGCTTTATTCTTGGGATGTCAGACTGCATGACTTCTTCTGACTTGCCAAGATTATGTAGATAAAGTACGCTATTGAAAATTGCTAGAAAAATCATTTAATGTGACAGGGCCCTGAGGAAGCTGAGAAATCGTAGATCAAATAGCGACGTTTCCTTGGAGTGAGTGATTAGAAGAAGTCATGATTATATAAAAAAAAAAAATCTGAAATATAGCATACTTAATGGTTATAAAAGTAATGAATTATTCAGTAACAATAGCTGTTCTCAAATAGGTTATTCACATAGCAATCAATCAGGATATCAAAACATTGGTCGAAGCTATGATAGTCTCCTACTGTGAGTGTTTGAACTTCAGAGCAGGGACATTTTTATATAACTTCTGTATGTTCATTGATGGTACTTTAGACTAACTAGTAGTTTTTTTTATTATTATTTTATGCAGACGTTGCAGTTGGTCTCTGCTTTTCACATGGGCTAACTATCAGTAAAGTGATACCTTTTTTGGTAACAGTGCAAAATACCACCCAATATGCTTCCATTCTAGGCAAAAGTGTTGAATTCACAGTCAGTGCAGTGACTTTTCAGTTGTATAAGACTTAAACTCTATACCTTTTGTTTACAACAGCTATGTGGGTAAGCACAAATGTGACCAAACTGTCTGAACTTTAGACATGTGCAGCTAGCACTGTGTTGCTTTCATAGTTGGTACCATAACATGTCCACAACTAAAATTATATTGCAAGTTGTCAAAGACAAAAATGGGCAAATGGGAAGAGTCTACACCATTAGTGACAAAACAACTACCTGACATTCTAGGAAGTCAGGGGCTGCTAGGGTGCTGCAAACCACGTCTTAAGGTGGGTGCCATGGTCTTATTACTACAGAATAGTTGGGGTTATAGATGGCTGTCAAAAGCCTTTAAGGTCATTAGAGCACATCAGAGGATTTCAATGTATGGAGAGAGAAAGATAGAGAAGTAGAAATGGTCACTGAAGACTCACTGGAGGCCAGGGTACTACCAGGCTGATTCAGCACCAAACCCTCAATGTTAAGTGGTATAAGAAGTTTGAAGTCTACTTAGTCCGGAGAAGCAGTATCTTTGGGGAAAAAAAGAAATATAATTGGTCAAAACAGTTGAAAATCACAATTGAATACTGAGTATATTACAAAAAAAAAACTGCTTTGCTAGAGAAAGAAAAATAGTGGCTTTGTCTAGTGTAAAACCTACAAGAGCGTATGGAACAAAGGTCAATGTTACTGAACAGTAGATTTGAAGAAATTCAATTCAGATTATGTCCTCTTTTTAATATTTAGTAATGATATAAACCACAATGAAAGAGACATAATTTAGTCAATACTTTTTATGATATTTGTCTTCCATAGCAAGTTAATATATTCTGGAAAGTGACAGTATGTGAACAAAAAGCCCAATGTACTACTGTAAATTAGTCTCTCCCATATGTTGACACATTAAAGCTTGCCATTATGATTTAAAAAAATGGTTACGTTAGTCAGCATTTGTTTATTATTTTTCATAAAATCTACAGCTTTTACCGAATCCAGCTTTTGTCATATTGAATCTAATGAGCCACTGTACATTGTAACTTGTTAATATTACTGTATTATACATTATGTGTGGAAAAAGATGGGGAATGAGCAGCTTTGATTTCTATTTTAATTTTTCATTATTGTTTTCCCTCACAGCTGGCAACATTGAGTATTGCATATGGTGATGATAACAATGATAACCTGTAAATAAAAATCGCAGAATACATCATTTTGGACCCTAAATCACAAGAAGCTCAATGAACTGTCTTTGTCTTCATTTATACAGTAATACTGTCTGTCACCAAGTCATGAGCCTTGCCACACTGCTAACATGTGGCACTGATTACCTTTGTAATAGATGTGGTGGCATTTTTTTTTTTGAAGAGTGAGCATAAACGACTGTAATGAGTAAATTGTTGCTTTATACATCAGGAGGGTCGGCTGAAAGTGCCCACACTGCATATGGGTGTGGTTTTTATTTTACTGACTTTACTATAATGAAAAACGATTTATTTTTGCCTTTAATTATGCTTCTTTTCAGTGCAGTTACTATGAAATATCATTTAAATAAACTTGTTTTTAACAAAGTAAGGCAAGCATGCACCACCTTCTTCACTGTGCCACAAATAACACATTATTTGCCTTCTGACGTTTAGCTGCACACAATCATTAAAGAAATATAGTATGAAATATGGTATGTTCCATTTGTTTTGAAGAGATTTTCCCCTTAACAGAGAAATAACTTACAAAAGACAAAAGCCATAAGCAACGTAGACGAAAAAGCCCTTCTTCAGGTTCAGTGTCTTGCAATTTCATATGCCTAAAACTTGACTCAACCAAAAACTGTCATTTGTTAGACTGTCTGTTTCTGTCAAAATGTGATAACAATTACATCTATTAGTTGAAATAAATATTATTTGATTTAATTGCATATTGTAATGTAATTATTTAAAACTATATTAACAATAGCCCTGGGACCAACCACGTGACTCCTCTCCCGTTATCACATGGGTGGCATACAACTAAATGTAGAGCACTGGCTGAAAGAATGATTGAAACAGTAAAAAAAAATAAACATACAATATGTCGAGCAGACTACTGTTTAATAAAACTATGGGCATTACCAACTGATAAATATTGTATGAAAATTCAAAAACAAATAATATTTAACTGTCATACTTTAACAGGCACCTCCTTTTAAATATGCTACTTCTTAGTTTTAAATTCTGACTAGGATTTTGTTCTGTTTTATTCCTATCTTAAAACAGTGTTAAAATCTTAAATTGCAAATATTATACATGTTTTGTAGGACAACTTGCATTTAACAGGGTTTGACTGAATCAGATTGCTGCATATGTCTTAGTTTGGGAAACATTTTCCCCTGCAGTTGGTATAATTGTAGTCATTTGTTTACATCTGCCAAACACAGTGGTAAAGCTAAAAATATCAATATTATTTTGCTTATCTTAATGCAGAGGGAGTAAGCAGCTCTAATGTGTTGTACTACATTTGGAATATACTTGAAGTGTCCATTCAAGTATTCAGTATTATTGGTAATGCTATGAAATGAACCAATTGGTCATGTTGAATGCTTTTGATCTATGTCTCGTGTTAAATCAGCTAATTAACATCTTATTGATGAGTAAGGATGTTTAGGTAGCCTTACAGACAAATTAGTTTATGAGTATTTATATATATGAAAAAAGAAATCTGACAGGGTTAATGATGCTTTGAATGTGCAGAAATTAATCAAGATTAGAAAATGTCAAAAACTCCCTTAATGCATGAAGGTAACTGCAAAAACAGCATTATATATAGAAAATGATTGTAGAGTCCTATATGCAGCGTAGAAGTTCAGCACTGCGTTTTTCTTTTCTCTTTGGTAACTTTGTGGATCATAAGGCAAATATATTAATGTACTGCAATTCTAGCATGTGGTGACCACATGTGACAGTATTAAAACTGGCTTTAGGTTACTTTTGTTTAGCTTTTGGCACTGTTGGTAGCTTAAGGGCATTCCAGCAGAGAATTATACAACACAGGGAAGGGTTAGCCACTGAATTTTGTTGAGGCCGGGGTTGCATTTCAGCTGGGTAACTACATCCTCCACATGCCTTCACCATCTCTAATCTTCCTTTCACAGTTTTGTTCCTTCCTCCTCAGTTGCAGCTCCCTGCTTTGATACTGGTAGTATTTCAGAAGGGCACAAGATGAAACTGCTCTGATTCCCATTTGCTGCATGGCACAGCTGGAACTGTTTGCTAGCAGCGGGGATAAAAGCTAAATTTCACTTAGCTTACTCCCATTTATTTATGTAATGTCTCATTTTTCTGCTGCACTTTCTTCCATGGTGAATATATAACTACAAAGTTATACTATGAAAAGTGTAGATCAAACCACTTCACAGGTTGACAGAAGGCCCTGGGTGGATTGATACCACTTCCCATCCAGCAACACCTCACAAAGCCTTTTGTTCGGGTATTATATTCATGCTGTGTATGTCTCTGGTTCCTGAAGTCAAGCTAACCTTACTGCATTTTCTTAAATAGGTTTAATCATGTTTTGTAGAGGCTTCTTAACACTAGTTTTAATAAACTTCAGCACACTCAGTTGTCGGGCTAATTACACCCATCCAGATCCTAGCAATACATTATCACCATCTTTCAGAAATCTTTATTGGCTATCTGTGAAGGTTAGAATCCCATACAAGTTTCTTTTATTGGCCTACAAGGCTTTAAATCATCTTGTGCCAAGGTAGCCCTCTGTCGTTCT
This sequence comes from Polypterus senegalus, assembly GCF_016835505.1. Lineage (NCBI taxonomy): Eukaryota > Metazoa > Chordata > Cladistia > Polypteriformes > Polypteridae > Polypterus > Polypterus senegalus. The sequence goes on along the minus strand of NC_053162.1, from coordinate 51,240,487 downwards.
TCACTAATTGTTCTCATTCCATAGTCTTCTTTCATCTAATTTTTATACTTTATGCCTATAGCTACTAGGTTAGGCTCTGCCTTACCACAATTCTAAAATTCAGCAAGTGGATGGACGAGTGAAAGAATTATGAGACAGTCAGAAAGTGATCTGGCATTTTCTGTAGCAACTCTGGTTATATGAAATAATCTTCCTTCTTGTATTTTTCAAATGACTTCTTAAAATTATCATTTTATTTTAGAATTTACTCATTTTACTGTTTATAAACTGAACCACCTGTTTCATTATTTATATATATTTGAAACTTTACATTTTTACAGTTTAGCTATACTTGAGGTTACAAAGATCCAATATAAATCAATGATGTTATTGTTATTAGTGTGACTCTCTTCATTTGGTGATAAATTTAAGTAGGGCCAGCGCGTGAGGTGAGGCAGCACCTCAGGGAGCATTTTGTTCAAGGCAGTGTTTTTCATACAAGAGTATTTTTTAAATATTAGAAAATAATATAACAAAAAATGAGATAAGTATGAATAGTAAAACTCATAAACATATCCAGTGCCCAATTTATATATACTGCCTTTAAAAAATTGTAAGAATATTTATGTTGTAAAAGTTTCAAATGTCTCCGCACTGCAATTAGCACTGCCTCAACAAACTGCGAGTGTCCAAGCAAATGAGCATTTTGAAGCTACAGATTATTAACTGATACTGGCATTCATTTCCCTGATTTTTCACATATTGTATTCTGTATATTTGATTATGTAATTTTGTAAAAATTTGTTAATTTCTAGAATGTTATTAAAGTGTCAGTCAAAAGTATAATGTCTGTTAAATATTAAATGCACACATTAAGATAGAAAGGGCATGTATGTTTTATTTTTCAAGACAGAGGTTTGAAAACTGCTAGTGTTTAGCAAAGCATGCATGATGAACAGACTAGCAGAGTTTTGTTTCATGTTTGTAGTTCAGCTTCAGGTTTATTGACAAGTATACAGAGAGAAAGAGCTTATGTCACAGAGGGTTGCCTGCCAACTCCAGAAAAGGCATACCTGTGTACAAGTGCTTTCCATCAGTGAAGGATGCACAACCTGAAAATGATGGAAGCAGTCACTGATCTCCATCTGCTGGCATGGTGTATTAACAGTATAGAGGCAGCAATCCATGGCAGGGCTGATGTGGTCAGGAGGTCCTTTAAATGTCTCTATTACCTGCAAATGTGTCATTCGTTGCTCAGTGGCACAATTCTTGCCAGGTATGAATTTTAGTCTTTAAACTTCTGTTTTGTTTTTTATTAAATTAAGTAACCCTGCATTCTTCAGCCATACATCAGATTTAGAAAGCTACGAAGAAGCAAATATGTATTTTCATAGTCAATTAATGAACCATTTAATTATGCATAAACCCAAATCACATTGCATGCTGAAGGTTAGATTTTGATTGGTGACTGTTAATGCATATGAAGCTCCTTGTAAACTGCAGGTGAAAACTTCCAGATAGCAGTTTGTGTGTATGACCTTTAGTGTATAAATCTTTGAATATGTGGTTTGGGAGCTAAAATTCAGTATTGCTTGTTAAAAGATTTGATTCTACCAATATAAATAAAATATCCTGATGTTTTGGATGCAAAATGTTAAATACATTGGATTCAAATATTATTCTAGAATATTCAATGAAATGCTTAAAAATACTATTATGTTACAGGCAGGGTTTATTCTCTGTCATGTTTTTTCATTCTATGTTCATTTTTGTTCTTATTTAATTTTTATTTTATGATTTTTGTTAGTATTTAAATTCTGTTATTATGTATTTATGTATTGTGTATTTTTTAATGTCTCTTGCATTTTGAAGATGGCATTCCCAAAGGGCGAGGCCACCACAATGGCACTGTAGCTGTCACCACTGTCTGACTTTATATTTAGGTGAAAGAAGTGGTCTCAACAGAGGCTTAGTGATTGTGTAGGAGTATTGTGTATTGCAGGTTTGTAAGAAAACATCTCTTGATTTTCTGATTATAGTGGATTTTGTTACTTTTTATATTTTGATCCTGAGTATTGGATAATGCATTAGCTTTAGGGTACCTTTTTAAACAAATCCTTTTTGCCTCAGTTTTGTCTTTTCTCCTGTATTCCTTATTCTTGTGTTTCTTTTTTTTTTGTTTATATAAATTCTTTATGTATAAGGATTAATTGCTTGCCTTGCCTCACTTGAAGGGCATTTTTGTTCATTTTGAACATTTGCAGTATTTTTTGAATTTTAAAAACCTGTGCCTCATTATGAACCTGTGTAGGACGAATCCTACCTATGGAATTTGGGGCCAGGCTGCCTAAAAGGAGGCCTATATCTAGGTAGGACAGTGAATGTCCAAGGGCCTCATGTATAAACGGTACATACACACAAAATTGTTGCATACTCCGTTTCCATGCTCAAATTGCGATGTATAAAACCTAAACTTGGCGTAAAGCCACACACATTTTCACGCAAGTTCTCTGATTGGTTTTGCAAACTGGCGGCACCCAGTGTCAAAGCAGTGCTTTTGTTCCAGTGTGGTTTCCCTTTCTTTTTTAGATCTACATATCTGACGTGGCTTTATCATATACACTGAAATTAACTGCATGTTGTTTATTAGTTTAAGGCATCTGATTGTAATTAACCTCTAACAATATAATGGTCCACAGAATGGCCAAACTGTTCCAAATACCATAGCTACTTTAGTGTTGTTGCTCTCATTGCTCCTTCTTTTTCTTCTTCTTTCAGCTGCTTCCATTAGGGGTTGCCACAGCGGATCATCTTTTTCCATATTACTCTCACTGCACCACTCAGAGTATTTATATCACTGTATCTGAGTGTGGAATTACAGCTATACAGCAGCTGATCAGAAAGAGAATTATCAGTATACAGCATCAAGCACACCCTGCCTCAGCCATGCTGCCAATTTGAACTGCTCTCATGCGACAAACGATTCAGTGCCTTTCCTGTGCTGACCTCACGGTTCAGAAACAGGTTCATCCCAAGAACTATAAATGCAATCAATCAGTCCATCAATTGCTCTTTGTAGAACTGTTTGTACTTACTGTATAAGTACCATTACCTCACTGTAAACTTGGGATTCAGTTATAATATTGCACAACCTGCGCCACTTTATAAAGTGCATATTTACTGTACATATGATGATCAATATGTTTATTACATTATACAGATAAAATATTAACATCATTTAAATAATCTATATTTTTAATAATTAAACATGTGAGGACACAGAGTTGCAGCGCTAGCAAGGAGCTGGCGCCCCGTTCAGGGATTGTTCCTGCTTCACGCTGTATTCTTGCTGGGGCTGGGGCGACACTGGATAGAATAATTAAACATGTACTACAAAAATATTTCATTGTTCCTTAAGAGTTTTGAAGAGTGAGAATTCTAAGCTTACAGATCGCTTACCGTCTATTACAGAGCTGATTGTGTGGCGATTGGGTACTTGAAGAAAGAAAAGGAAAGACATGAATTGGGGGTTAGTACGTTTGAAAGAGACAGTACTGCTGCAATAAATTATTTCATCAAAGGTCGCGCACGGCGCACCAAGCATCTTGCGTGAGGCAGGAACAATCTCTGGATGGGGCGCCAGTTTATCACTATCACTGCGCCACCGTGTTCCCATGTTTACTACATGCTTTAATTGACATGATATGAAAACTGAAATAATATCATATATATATATCTCAGTTTTTAAATTATTCAGAGAACTGTAATATCACAAATGTAATGGATTCTGTGTCCTGTCAGAGGAAGAGAAAGCCCGTTTAAGAAGCATGTAGTGATTTACAAATATAGAAGAACACATACAAAACAAAGCATTTAACGTGCTACTTCAGTTACGATGGGATTTGAGAAACTAGTAAATTAAACGATTTTTAGATTAAGTTTATGATGTTCTACTTTTGACAAAATAAACTCTGTGATTAAAGTGGATATTTCGAGAGTAAAGTTGACATTTCAATCTTTTTTCCCACTGTGTCCCTATTTTTTTTTCTTCTTTTCTCTGTACCCTAATAAGCTTTCATTTGACACTCAGATGGTTGGCAATGACTCGCCTTTTCAATGGTGGCTTTGATATCTGACAACTTCTTTTTTTATTTCGAGCACTGTGCGACTTTGTGAATTTGAGCTTTCAAGTTTCTCTGACAGTCTATGTCACTCGATCAACTTCCTTTTGTTGTTTATACCACTGTTTAAACCAACAAATAGTTGCCTACACTTGGTATTCATTGAAATTCTTCTATTTTCCGTGCTTTTGCCATTGCCTTTTCACAGAATGCTGAGTTTAAAGGCTATTAATATTGATTTGCATATTCAAAGAGGTGTAATTCTGGAAGGAGTTTGGGGAGTGGCAGCAGACGTGTGCACGTGCGTTACTTTTCATGCTGACCGGGATTTATGTAGCGTAAGAACGTGGAAGTTGTTGAACGCACAGATTTATGCATCTGGATTTTTTTGTGTGTACGAACATTTCTGCTTTTGTCCATACACCATGCTTTAGTGTTAATTCTACACACGCGTTATCCATGAGGCCCCTGGTCTGGTTCCTGCAATTTTTGGAGCTCTTTCATCTGTTTTACAATGTTTGTACCACCTGCTTTTTATATATACAATAGCACTATTATAAAAAAATAAATAGTAAAGATTTATGCTGTACAATAAAAATATATGCTGTGTTTAGCCCAAGTACATACTGTATTAGCATTTAAGTGGCCATTTCAAAATATAATTGTTTGTTTTATTTTAATATAATATTTGACAAACATATTGTAAGATAATTCTGATTCCAGCAAAGTCTGGCACAATGCAGTAGATATTTATTGCCACCATAAAAGCTGAAGGCTTAACATATTCATTGTTTTACATGAATCATGTAACATGTCACCGAGTCTATGCTGTCTTGTGTTTATGTGTTGAAATAGGAATGTTTTAGAGAGGTTATAAAAAGAGACACTAGTTTCAGCAACCTCTGTACACCTTTGTATGTTGCTTCAGGTGGTGAATCCAATAGTGAAAGCAAAAAAATACAATGAAACATTATTTGCCTTGAATTTAGTGAAGTACGTAACCTCAGGCAAATTAACTTCAGCCACATTTACTAAAAAAATTACTACATGCCCTTGAATTTTTTATGAAGTGTTTAAATACAAAAAAGGAAAAAACATTGAAAATACATAGATAAAAAGTAAAAGTACCGTTTGTTTGTTTTATACAATATTGTTTTTCTTTTATTTTTCTTCTGAGTCCTCCTGTTTGATTAATATACATTGATTAGTTGTTTTTGTGTTTCTAAACGGCAACAGTTCTGTTGACTTGATCTTTAGGAGAAGGTAACAGTTGACATTAGGGAATAAAAAGGAAACAAATATTTTCCCATTAAGAGACATGTGTCAAAAGAGTAAATCGATTTCCTTAAAATGTGAGATGCTACTGTTTTTAATGAAATCCAGCCAACAAAATACATGCCTGGTGTGTCTTGGCATGCAGGAACTTTATGCAAGCACTTTCAGCTGCATGAGTTACCTTTCAAATGCAGATGAGCCTCAAGCTACAGAAAGTGAGTGAAGGTTCATGAAAGGAAGGTTCACAACAATCGTATTTCTTTCACAGAATTATTGAAAAAAACTGAACTTTCTGTTGAATTTTAATGAGAAAAATGTTAAATTGAGTAAATAAGAAAATAAACCCTAACAAAATGGGACATTATATTGCCTGGCTGCAGGCTACCTAAAATATTTTTGTTCATCTTTATTTAGGCAAACACCTTTGTCCCAGATGACATACACAAAAAAAATCATTCTTACTGGGTATTTTTCTGCCACTTTTACCCAAATTGACTTAGAAGATTGAAATATATTAACATTGTTTATTTATTTAGTTATATATTTACAGGGAACACCTTGCCTTATATAAAACTTTCAAAACCATTGCATTTACTTTCTATTTTGACCCCCCTGTTCGGCTTCGGCTTTGTTTTGCTTTTTACCTTTGTTTTGTTTTTTTTATTCGCATCTCCCAATTTTCCTCAAAACTGTATGTGCCAGTGTGCTGACAGAACAGTGTGTATCCCAGGGATATTGTTGCCTTTGTTTTTTGCTTTTTATGGGGGGTTGGGGGGTTCTTTTTTGTAAATAGTTTACTCCAAAAAACATTTGAAATTTATTTTTAGTATGGCATTTTATACCAGACCCGGCTGTTTATCTAACATAAACAAGTCACTGTTTCAGATAGTGTGAATCCGGTACTCTGGTTTCTTCCCACAGTCCAAAGACATACAGGTTAGGTGCATTAGTGATTCTAAATTGTCCCTAGTGTGTGCTTGGTGTGTGTGTTCCCTGCGGTTGGCTAGCGCCCTGCCCGGGTTTTGTTTCCTGCCTTTCCTGCCTGTGTTGGCTGGGATTGGCTCCGGCAGACCCCCGTGACCCTGTAGTTGAGATGTAGCGGGTTGGATAATCGATGGATAGATGTGATGGATATTTCCTCAGACTGACATGTCTCTGTTTATACAAGCAGGTGTAAGTCACAGACAAGTGCACTACCATTTTAATCGCTATAGTGTGGACTATATTGCTGATCTGTTTTACTGACAGAAGTTGGGTATGTAAAACAAGTTGAAATAACCTCCCTCAAGTTATATCTGAAAAGGCAAACTTACCCTCAAATTGAAATTGTACTACGTATTGTATTTCTCTATGTTTTAAGAGCTGGTAACATGCAAATGAGATTTGCTTTGGGCAGGACAGATTATAGCATTCGTTGATCATTTAATTATCTAAACCTGCTTATCCAGGGCAGGGCGCAGCAGGAACCTATCGTATCGTAACAGGCAGGAACAATCCCCATACAGAGCACCAGCCCATCACGGCAAAAATATCCCTTTTACAGTAATCCCTCGCTATATCGCGCTTCAACTTTCGTGGTTTCACTCTATCGCGGATTTTAAATGTAAGCACATCTAAATATATATCACAGATTTTTCGCTGGTTCGCGGATTTCTGCAGACAATGGGTCTTTTAATTTATGCTACACGCTTCCTCAGTTTGTTTGCCCAGTTGATTTCATACAAGGGACGCTATTGGCGGATGGCTTAGGGACCCAATCAGAGCATGAATTACATATTAACTAAAACTCCTCAATGCTATAAGATATGCATCCCGCGCGGAGCTTGATTGTTTGCTTGTCTCTGCCTCTCTCTCACCCTCTCTGACATTCTCTGCGCCTGACGGAGGGGCTGCTTGCACAGAGGCTGTTTGCTTAAAAGATACTGACGCTTCTCTAAAAAAATGCCGCATTATTGCGGTGCTCGGCATATTTAAAAGCACAAAAGCACACGTATTGATTTTTTGATTGTTGCTTTAATCTCGCTCTTTCTCTCTCTGACGTTCTCTGCGCCTGACGGAGGAGATGTGCTCAGAGGGACTGTTTGCACAGAGGCTGTTTGCTTAGAAGATACTAACGCTCCTCTAAAAAATGCTGCGGCAAACTTAAAAGCACAAGTATTGATTTTTTGATTGTTTGCTTTTCTTTGCGAGCTCTCTCTCTCTCCCTCTGAAATTCTCTGCTCCTGAAGAGAAGAAGATCTATTTGCATTCTTTTAATTGTGAGAAAGAACTGTCATCTCTGTCTTGTCATGGAGGACAGTTTAAACTTTTGACTAAAGGGTGTTATTTCATGTCTAGAGGGCTCTAATAATGTGAACAGTGTGGGAGAGTTTATAAGGGCTTAAAATATATAAAAATAACTACACAAACATATGGTTTCTACTTCGCAGATTTTCGTCTATCGCGGGGGGTTCTGGAACGCAACCCCCGCGATCGAGGAGGGATTACTGTATTTGATTCTTATTTTAGTAACATAGTGCATCTGTTGGGGGAAGGAAGCCCTCACAGCTACTCCTTAAACCAAATGGCAGTAATACCTCAAATTTACATTCACTGAAGTTTCTTTTGTATATTCTCCAATGGTTTGAAAGTAAAGACGTCACTCAGGAACGTGGCCAAATCTACAATATATGGTAATTAGGTCATAAATGTTCAGGTTTTTTTTTAAGCTATATTTGGTTACTGGAGAGAGGTGACGGGGAAATCCTGTGCACAATTTCCGATTTATAAAGAAACTTAGCACAGGACCTGGCATACCTACAATTTTATATATACAATTTTGTTTGTTCTCATGCTGTTTTTGTCTTTTTCTAGGTAGACAATAAATTTGTATGGAATCTAAGCAAAGCTTTATACCTGAGACCTCTGTAGTTTTTGTTTTCCTCTCCTACGTTGCCATCTGGCCGTACCTATCATGAAAATAAGAAACTCATGATTGTGTTACAGCATCATTTGTAAAATAGGCTAATTACCTTGCTAATGGCTTTAGCAACTTTTCAGTTGCTCTGTATATTTTATTTACTTTATTTTTAAATGTTATCATTATTGTTTTTATTATTATTAATATTATTATTTTGTGTTGTATTAGAATTACATATTCTTATTTTTGTATTTATTTTGTGGTGACTAGTAGTGTAATTTTATTTCGTAAAGCACTTTGAGCTACATTCAAATTCGGAAATGTACCATATAGAAAAATAACTTTTATTGGCACAGTGTATTCATCCTAAGCTAGTATTTATTGACTGCATACTGTATATGCAAATGAATGTTATAATGCATAAAATTATGTTTTCAAACCTCACTCAATCCAATTCAGCCTATCACAGGACCACTGAGCACAAAACATGAACCAACCCCAGATGGAGTTAAGAGTGCACTGCAGTGTCCACTCACAGACATGCACACCCATCACGGGGTCAATTTAAAATTGTCAGTCAGGCACATTTTTGGGATGTTAGAGTGTACCCTTTGATAAAAACTAATTATACTTGGGTCTGCAAGTCACACAACACTCCAGTTTTCCTCTAAAAGCAATAATAATAAGCTTCCAATTCTTTTACATCAAATAAAAGAAATCTCATTTGTTTTGTGTAGCCCCTATGCAAAATGTAACTGTTTACATTCACTTTATAACAGCTAAACAGGCCACCTACAGTAAGTGAATTGCACTGACTCACACTACGTAGTAAATTGAATTTACAGTCTCTAAGTTTTAAAATGTAATCTTCCTGCTAGTAAAGTGAAATCTGCAGAATTCACTTTTGTAGATACATAGTTTTTATAGTCATCCTGCCTTTTAACAAGTGCTAAAGGTTTGTACTGTGTGAAAATTAGACCATAAAGTTACAGTGATTCATTACTTATTTCAAATAATGACCAATAGTCAAACTCATACTGATGTTTTGTATTTTAAATGCTTAATGTGCAATTGTTTTCAGCCATTAAATTGGACAAGAAACCCTATAAACCTGTCTGTAATTGTACATACCAGTCACTCATATGTGCATTTAACTAAAACTGTTGTTATTATACTGTATTTCTGTAGACACTTATGCAAGATATATTTCTAATATAATCGGCTCATTTCTGGCTTTTATTACTCTTTGCTTTCTTCTTTGAGTATTATCCCTTTGCAGTGGAATGCATTAATATTTAACCAAATATGTTAAAAGGTTTATAAGAAAGTAAAAAAAAAGTTTCAACATGAATAGGCCAACTGTCAGTGCCTCATGCATTTTTATTTTCCCAAAGTTTCCAAGTGAATATAGAGTCAGAATTTGCATTTTTTAAAAATGTGGAGACACTCATTTATAGAAAAAATAGATTTAATAAAAGCTTAAAGATAATATAGTTTCAATATGATAAATAAGCTCAATGGCTTTCACATTATAGGTTTTAAGTGTTAACCTTTGCATGTACAAATATTTAAAATATGTTGACCTTATTGACATGTTTCTCCAATGAATGGAAAAATCTTTACATTTAAAAAATCATTGAAGCTTGTTCATTATTTAAGCATGTTGTAAACATATGTTTTCTTTCTTTAACCTAATTACTTATCGATGGCCTGCAATCTTAATATAATACCTGTTCTGTCTACTTACAATGATAAAGTAGATGTTTATTGAAATGAAAAAGCAACAAAGCAATTCTTATTGAAAGACAAACTATAATAATTTTTATGTACAATGTGTCCAGGAGCAGGATTGACAGGTCGCAGAAAGGAGGAAAAGTTGGCACACCAATCGGGTTGTCCCGTTTAATTAAATAAAGTTCAACAATATTTTGAAAAATTTCAAGTCTTGTCATTTTGTACAAGGAGCCGTTTGGGCAAATACCATCAAAGGTATTTGGCTCTTTACTGCAGAACTGAGGGTCATTTACTAGAGCTCCATTTGCCGGGTCGCTCCTTCCAAATAATTCTTATATCGCACACATTGGAAGGGCTAAGTGCCCTCACAGTGTGGTTTCTCAGAGCTGCCAGGAGAGAAGGAGAAGTGAATGTTAACAACAGCATCCCCTCTCGCCCCAGGGGTGTTATCATATAACTCGATTGAGGCTGTGAGGAGATCCTCCGATGCACATGTGTAACAACATCCATCCATCCATTATCCAACCCGTTAGGATACATACAGGGTCATGGGGGTCTGCTGGAGCCAATCCCAGCCAAAACAGGGTGCAAGGCAGGAAACAAACCCCAGGCAGGGCACATGCACACACACACACCCCCCAACACATCAAGCACACACCTATGACAATTTAGAATTGCCAATGTACCTATCCTGCATGTCATTGTACTGTGAGAGGAAACCAAAGTACCCGGAGGAAACCCACGCAGACACAGGGAAAACATGCAAACTCCATGCAGGGAGGACCTGGGAATTGAACCTGGGTCTCCCACTGTAACTGCAAGGCAGCAGCGCTACCACTGTGCCAACGTGCCACCCTGTGTAACAACATGCAAATCAAAATATCTGCAATTTTAAAAAGAAATTGAAATATCTATATGATTGATTGATTAATTACATTACATTTTCAAATCATCTAAATCCATTTCAAGGTTGAAAGAGGCTTTGCCTATTCTGGCAGCATTGGATAGAAGGAGGGCTTAACCCAGGATAGTAGGCCTGTCGATTGCAGTGCACACTCATAGACACACCGATACAGGAGAAATTGACAAATGTGGGTATGTGGATGAAAAACTTGACCAAACACAATATGCTCATTCTACATAGAAAATGACTGGGCACAGTATACTGTATCTGTCAGGCTAAATTTTGTGCTTCCTTGTCATATGTGATTTAATCCAGGGCAGCACGGTGACACAGTGGGTAGTGCTGCTGCCTCGCAGTTAGGAGACTCAGGTTCGCTTCCCGGGTCCTCCCTGTGTGGAGTTTGCATGTTCTCCCCGTGTCAGCGTGGGTTTCCTCTGGGTATTCCTGTTTCCTCCCACAGTCCAAAGACAGACAGGTTAGGTGCATTGGCGATTCTAAATTGTCCTTAGTGTGTGTGTTCTGCAGTGGGCTGGCACCCTGCCTGGGGTTTGTTTCCTAACTTGTGCCCTGTGTTGGCTGGGATTGGTTCCAGCACACCCCCATGACCCTGTGTTTGGATATAGCAGGTTGGATAATGGATGGATGGACAATTAATCCTAATATGGTCTACAATTTAAAGCTGAGGACACAAAAGCAATCAAATGAAACAGCAGATAATTTTTTTTTTGTTCAAGGCACAGACACCTGCTACATATACTTTGAAAGATTTGAAGATCATAAGAAATAAATCTGTTATATAATTTTGTTTCTGTGAATGAGACTAATAGATAAATTTGTAGTTATCTGTACCCATGATGTTTCATTAACACATAAGAGAATGTCACAGTTTTGAAATCCCTCATGGTGATTTATTGCTGAAGTATTTTCATTCTTTGCATCCCAGCTGATATGCACTTGGATATGTCTTTTTGAGGCTTTTTTAATATTAATATATTTAATAACTGCTACTAGCATATGTAAATGTATTTTATATGAAAATGAAATGTTCTGTGCATTTGCAGCCCTGAAAAAGCAGAGACAAGCAGTAATTTACTTGTCAGTGTGTGTTTGCATGCCTACACTTACCTCTGTGCAGGCCTGCTCTGTTTAGATTCATAGAGTATGTATTGATTCAAATAGGTGTATACATTCTAACATATTTAAGCTGTGGTGTTCAATTATTATTGAAAAGCAAAAAAAAAAAAACTTAATTATTTAAAGAGAACTTTAAAAAATAAAGTGGATTTCACAAATTAATTTACTATCATATATTTTTCTTTTTAATAAATAATAAAAGTTAGCAAATGTAGTATCATTTTTACACATTATGTGTAAAATTCCTACTAAAGGAAAAAAAGATTTGATCTACAGTATGATTTAGTAAGCATAATGTAGGCTTAAAATCAAACTCCTTCTATGTAAGTCTTTTAAAATGCATTTCAGATTGGTTAGCATGATTAGTTTACTGTAAAATGAGCAAACGCATAAGAATAATTATTTCGACTTAAAGATTCTACCAGATCAAAGACATTACTGACGAACAGTTTAATGACAAAGCAGCATGTTTGTTCCTTTATTAGGAGACACAAGAAACAAATTATTTCAGCTCATTCTATGTACACACACACACACACACAATTTGGCACACAGTTTGTCCCTTATTAGCCATTTGGTAGAAGATATGAGGTACAATCAATTACATACGATTATTAGCCCGTCTGATAATTGAATCAAGCTGTCAGGAGAATAATGGATTTACTGATCACACTGCAGCACACAGCACAGCAGTGTTGGGTATGGGGGTTGGGAGAATGGGTGACAACTCAGGAGACCCTCCGAATTGACCGGCTTCAGATTCTGTGAGTACAGGTCAAATGCAACACATGGAGATTGAACAGTTTCATATGGCTGATGTATTATATACCTCTGTTTTCATTATTAGAGGATATGTCTTGTCACCAGATTTATCTTGTTTGACAAGTTCTAAGCTCCTTTCTCTAATGTATTATACAAATGTAAATTAAGCATTGATATATATAAACAAAAACAAATTTAAAAGTATACAGGATAAAAAAAATCCATCTTTTTTGAGTAATGATGAAACCATTAATAACATTAGAGAGTTAATCACAGGCCCAGCATGCTTATTCTAAAATGATATTAATGAATTTCTTACCATGTTTTAAAAAAGCTTTGGACATATCCTTTAAGAGAGAACTTGACTTTCTCTGATTTCAAATAATATAGAATGTTGCTTACCCACTTAGTTATAGAGGGTGGGTTATGATTCTTTCATTTGAGCAAGATAAGTAAGTCTGTGTGTTAGCAATGAGGTATAGGCTATTGCAATTAATTTCCTCCCTTTGCCCACTTTAACCCCACCTGGGAGTACACCAAATATCACTGTTAATGGATTCGAAGTGCTTGTGACACCAAGGCTGTTTGAAGCGTATGTAAAGATTTTTGTCCACAATGATGTTAATTTAGTGCTTTCCCAAAATGTATGGCCTAATGATGCTGGAGCTTGATGGCAATACTCACAGGTCAGGTCTTATCCTGGGTACATTTTGGTCAATGTTTAACAAGATAAATGGGACTGATGAAAGACTTTTAGGTGCTGCACATAGAACTAGATTGCGCTCTTATGTATGGCTGAGTTCCACACTTTTTCTGTGATGTTGATTTAGACATCCATTTCTGTCCTTTCCCTAGCTTCTTTGAAACATACATTCTCTGAAATACAAGTAGTGTTGTGTACCATTAAAATTATCTGAGTCTTCATCAAGACTAATCAGTATGACCTCTGGGATTCATATGGGTTCAAGATTTGGAAAGTTAGTTTTTTTTTTCTTTTTCTCCTTTGTATCTGTATCTCTCTTCTTTTAACCTTCTTAAGGGTGGGGGTATAATCTTGTTTTGCTTGTTTTGGTTGTTTTTTTCCCCTTTGTATTTCTAGTCTTCTTTTATTTTTATTGAATTGAATTTGAAGTAGGGCAGCATGGTGGCGCTGCTGCCTCACAGTTAGGAGACCCAGGTTCGCTTCCCGGGTCCTCCCTGCGTGGAGTTTGCATGTTCTCCCCATGTCTGGGTGGGTTTTCCCTGGGTGCTCCGGTTTCCTTTCATGGTCCCAAGACATGCAGGTTAGGTGCATTGGCGATTCTAAATTGTCCCAAGTGTGTGCTTGGGGTGTGGATGTACCCTGCGGTGGGCTGGCGACCTGCCCGGGATTTGTTCCTGCCTTGCGCCCTGTGTTAGCTGGGATTGGCTCCATTAGACCCTCGTGACCCTGTGTTAGGATATAGTGGGATATAACTGACTGACTGAATTTGAAGTAAATGTTTGTATCTGGTATTTAATTATATGTTTAGTTAGTTGAATACTTCTGTAATGTTATCCATTCATCCATTATCCAACCCTCTATATCCTAACTACAGGTCTCACGGGGATCTGCTGGAGCCAAACCAAGCCAACACCGGGCGCAAGGCAGGAAACAAACCCTGGGTAGGGCGCCAACCCACTGCAGTCTGTAATGTTATGATTTGTAAAAATAAAATATTAGTAAAATATATAGGATGGCAGGATAGATACAAACTTACATTAAAAAAAGAAACATCTTGGTTGACAATGTTTTTGAATGAGGGTGGAATTGTAGTTACCTTCCACTGGCCTCAAAACTATTTATACAGGTATAGTAGTTTGAATCAAAACCCAGCCACAGGGGATGCACAAACCTGTTTCTTTGTGCCGGTCCCAAGCCCGGATAAATGGGGAGGGTTACGTCAGGAAGGGCATCCGGTGTCAAATTTTGCCAATTCAATATGCGGACAACGTAGATGATCCGCTGTGGCAACCACTAATGGGAGCAGCCGAAAGAAGAAGAAGTAGTTTGAATCAAACAACAGGTAAATACATCTTTAATGTTTGGTCTTGTGTTTACCGCTTAAAAATGATAATGGCATGCAATTAGTATATATTTTGCATTCCTTTATATATACTGATTAAATCTTTCATTAATGTATTGATTTGAATACACTTAATCCAATTTCAGGCCACAGGAAGCCACAGCCTCTTAATCCAATTTAGGTCATGGGAAGCCACCACATTATGCGCAAGATAAGATAAAATCCTGAACCAGATCATAAGTCCTTTCCTGGAGATGGTCATTCATACATACTTTTATTATTTGAGTCATCGATTAAATTAACACAAGCATTACATCTTTTTATTATGGAAGGAAAACCAGGAAGCCACACAGACTTGAAAGTGAACATACGGGCTCCAAACAGTTAGTAACCAAGCAGGGATTCAAAGCCTATCTACTATGTTAACTGCTGTGTAACTGAGTTGTACCTTGATTAAATCTATTATTACTTCAGCATGGTCCCTTTTTCATATTAAATCTTTTATCTATTCTTGTATCTATTCAAGGCACTTGTAAAAAGAAAGATATTTAAATGTCCTCAAAGGACGAAAACAAGGTGGACAACAGTTGATGTCCTTTGCATACAGTGCTGTCCTAAACAGAAGCAGC
This sequence comes from Polypterus senegalus, assembly GCF_016835505.1. Lineage (NCBI taxonomy): Eukaryota > Metazoa > Chordata > Cladistia > Polypteriformes > Polypteridae > Polypterus > Polypterus senegalus. The sequence goes on along the minus strand of NC_053162.1, from coordinate 51,225,005 downwards.
ACACACTGTCTGCTAGTAGGAGTATCTTCTCTCTTTTGCCTTTAAACTTGAGTACATTTTTCCCCTACTCTCCGTCTTACGGTTTTCAGCTGTCTTCATTACTTCTTTGCATTTCTGATATCGGGACACAACCCCATAGAGTTTAGACCATTGGTTTCTAGGTTCAGACCCGAGCATCCCCTGTGGCTGCAGGTTATTGTTCCAACCAGTTTCACCTATGAGTTACTTACTTTTACCTTTAATTGATCTCAATGTTTAATTTGTTATTCTTTTTATTTTGAGTACATAATAGTTCATTAGTGTTAGATTTACATTCATGAGAAATTAGGAAATATTTGTATTTTTACCATATCATTTAATGCTTAACTCATGAAGTCTTTTTCTTAATTGCATCTGAATACTGACATTTAATGACAAGCAGAGTAGACGCTATTGCAAACAACACTAAACCTTAAGTGCTACCCAGTTGTGTAGTTATTGCTAAATAATGGCCTACATAACCAGAAAGCTATATGAGTGTTCTTAAAAGCAAAACATGAATTCTTATCATTCTAATACTGAAAATCCTTCATTCGGTAAAAAAAATAATACAAACTTATTTGATGACTTGCTTAATTGACACAGCAGTCCAATTAAAAGAAGAAATTGGTTGGAATGAACACCTTCAGCCACGGATAGCCTCCAGGACTGAACTCGAGAGCCACTGCCATTGACTACATCATGTGCAGGGGTGGGCAGATTCAGGCCCGGCGAGCTGCAGTGGCTGCAGGTTTTTGCTCCAACCCAGTTGCTTAATAAGAAGCACTTATTGCTCAAGTAACACTTCTGCTTCACTTTAGTTGTCTCGCTCGTTAAGATTTTGAACCCTTATTGCTTATTTGTAGTCTTAAAAGGCTGTATTCTCTGTTTTTAATTTCTCCTTATTAGCAATAAGATGCAAATGACAAAAGAAACTAGCATTTCTCCAGTTAGCCTGTTACCTTTTACACCTGTGTGTATTTATCATGCACTATTGGGTTTAATTAAATACTAAAAAGTAAAGAGAAAAAAGTGAAGGAATGAGAATTACTCACCCGTTTTAGACTTCAAATCATTTAGATGATACACTTAGAAAGGAAAACAAAATGTAGAATATGAGAATGACCTAACATGGCAGAGTTAAAGCACTAACAAGCCATGAAATTAAATTATCGGCAAGGATTGTTTTCTAATTAAGCAAATGGGTTGGAACAAAAACCTTCAGCCACTGTTGCCCTCCAGGACTGATTTTGCCCACCCCTGCCATAGAGGCAGATCAAGGGAGCTCACATTCTTGGTTTTGGACTCCATTACTGGACAAGGCGCTATACAACATAAACTCTTTTATGCTGCTTAGATTTCTAAAAATGTTTCAGTTTATTCTAGGATGGATTCTGTGTGGAGTATCATTGGTTGAAACAACACAGAAGCTCCATTGGCTGGTTAAGAGTGATGAAAAGGGAATAAGCAGAGTTGCAGGGAAAAGGGAGAAAAAAGAAAAATCTGGAGTTGAGACTGAAACCTGCTGAGGGAGCGTAACAGTAGCAGTACTAGAAATTATTGTAAAATATTTGTAAGCATAGGAGGCAGAAAGGTCCTTATTTCTTTTTTTACACATTGCTTACACGTGATTTCTGAAACTACAGCTAATTTTTTGAAAACTCTAAACACAATCACCATAAATGCTCACACACAAAAAAATGTCAGACATTACTTGCAAAAGCATACACGTTATGAATTCTTGAAAACCAATTGTTTTAACTTCTAAATTCTACCCAAAAACCATTAAATGAATAGCTCATTCTAAGCACCAACGACACACTGATGGGATAAATGCAAAACACGGCAATGTTTTCTGCATTTTTACTGAACAGTGCACAATAGTCTGCTTCACAGTTTTAAGCAACACACATTATCTACAATAAGATTTAATCTTCTTGTGTTTGAGTAAAGAGCCTCATTCTACAACCATTTGGTGGTCTTCTGTGATGTCTGCAAAGTGAAAATTGTTTACTGTGTTTCCTTCTCTGCTCATTACCTATATTAGCAATGCACTACATCTGATACCTAACTACTTGACCACTGCTGTATAACCTTTTTTCATAATGTGTCACTTTAAATGTTATCCTGTCAGCATAAATCATGTCACTTTACTTTACTTTAATATTATATCACTTTATTATTATGTGACACCTATCACTTTGGTAGTAATGTTGTTTACACAATTCCCATTGTACTGGTATTGTTGTATGCACCATCTACAATACCTGTATTGGACTGTAGGATTACAACCCCAGTGTAATGTTATTTGTATAGTGTGTACTGTAATGTTTTTATCTAATTTGGTAAGCTACTGGTGCTTAAGTGTCCCTCGGGATCAATAAAGTATCTATCTATCTATCTATCTATCTATCTATCTATCTATCTATCTATCTATCTATCTATCTATCTACATAGACAAGCTATAATTGTGAAATAATAAATGTCCTAATGATTCCAGCAACGATATAGCAGCTCAGACTAGACTGAACTACCTGTCCAGTTTCTCTCGTGCTCAAGCAATGGTTGAATAAACTGTTAACCAATATTGCTCTTATCTCATTAAATGAAGATATTCTTAACTACACCTCTTTCTCTACCTCTCCCCTGTGCGATCTTACTTATTTAATTTTGTTTCATGAATTTTACTAATGCCACCTTTTAGAAGATTTTGACTGATTCTTTTTGCCCAGGTGATGTGTGTTTCCATTCTTTAGCTCACTGTGTTTTACTTGTTGACTGAAGATTTTCTGCAACAAGTAACAAGTATGCTGTAGATAACAATCTGTGCTACTTCACTGGGGAAGTGTATGTACAGTTTGTCATAATGCACACACCAGAATTTCAAACTATGTAAATGCAACAGGAATGTGTGTATAATTTTGGGGATAAAATATATGGTTCTGAGATGCTAGCAGTAGCAATAGCTTACCTGGTCAATTCATTCACTTACAGTAATTAGCAATTGAGAAAAACTCCAAATACATCCAAAGGTTTCCTCAAATGTACATGAATGTAGTCAATATAAAGCACAAATACAAGGGGAAGATAAATTTATTTTTCTGAAAACAATACATTTTTACTCATTTTTGGGCATGAACATTAGGCTTAAAGGTAAAATAAAATACAGAAGAAGATGGAGGAAACTGTTTTTTTAGGTAGAAAAATGAAAGAAAAGAACTAGAAAGGAAAAAATGAGGCTACATCCAGTCTCCTGTTTGGTTTTGGCCACAGCACCTTATCTACATTGCAAGCGATGTTCTCTCTGCCAAGACAGTGGGGGAAGAATTGGGTGGAGTGACATATCCTCCTCTGTATACCCCATCTCATCTTAATCCCCACTGGCCTTCTTCTTTGCCTGGAAAAAGGATATGAATCTGTGGGGTTGGCAGTCATGCAGCTTCCACCTCCATGATGTGAATGAATGATCAGCAGGATGGCCTGAATTTCATCCGTGATGGCTCTCCTCTGTCTTGTCCCATGTCCTTGTCCTCATCCTTCTCACTCTTCTTCCACTAGTTTTTTTTGGCAATATTTGCCTCCATTTCTCACCAAACAAAGAGAACTAACCTATTTCCTATTTATAGTGCTCGTGTTCTACTTCTCTAAGAAAATAAATTGGCTTTAGGTGCTTTTACACTTAAGAATTAGGTGTAGGGGATAGGCTAATGAGTTTGCCATTTTGAATAGTATTTTTTTTTTTCAGAATTCAGTTTTGGAAATTGGGTCTAATGTATAGAACTGTATGTAGTGCTTTGTGAAATGTGCATTTTGAAATTGCAAAGTGAGTGCTAAGCTAACAATGTGCTTACAGTTCTGCAGGCTTCGTTAAAAGATTCAGTACACAAGTAAATGGTTTTAGTGATTGTGCCTCAATCAGAAACAAAAAAAAAACTGTAACCAATTAATCGTATTTCCAAATATCATACATTTTAAAAGGCTGAAGAAAGGCTATCGATTCTTAAGCCTGCTGAATCCAATTCATGGTCACAGTGGGTGTTAGTCTCTTTTGGTTTCAGAGGACACAAGTCAGGAAACAGCATGGATGGAGTGTCAGTCCGCTGTCAGGTACACATGCACACCACCATTTTTATTCACACTGGTGCAAATTTTAAAGACACTAATCTGCCTATTACATGTCTTTAGAGTTGTTGGAGGAAAACTGGGCTAGACAGAGAAAAAATCCTGCAGAGCCACAAGGAGAATGTGTACACTGCACGCAGACAACAAGTGGGTACAAGGTTCAGACCCAGCATGTTGGATCTGTATGGCTGCTTTACTAACTGCTGTGCCACCATGCTGCCCAAATTCATAACATGGCTTTACAAAATGTGTTAAACTATAGGATATAGTTCATATTTATTTTTAATTACTTTGCTGTTTATAAAAAATGAAACTATTCAAATTATATTATTAAATTAGTCTGTAAAATTTGGTTTAATTTTCTGGCATCTAAAGAAAAAAGCCCCCCATATGGCTAAAAAGTGCAAAAAAAAGTAAAGAAAAAAAGGAAGTAAAATAGTGTATTAGGCTGAGATCTTATAAGTTTATAAATTAAAGGGCATAAATTATTTTACTATGACAAAAGAAGGTAATGGCAAAAGGCTGAACATGCAGGGGTAATACAATCCCTTAGCAGTCTTTCCATTGATCAGTGAAGCAGACAACAAAATGAGAAAGCGTATCAATCTCATCAGGTTGAACTGCATTGCTTATTGTAAATAGAGCTCAGACCTTCAGAGGTAGAATCAATTCTCTGTAAGATCCATGAAATATTCCATTTGGCTAGTTGAAAGGAGGAAGAGTGGTGACCTAGAGGGGTTAACGACTGTGACCTTTGTGTATGAGGTAGCTTGAACTGAGCTCATGACTTGCTGCCCTCAGATCTAAACCTGTCAGGTGAGCCTTAGCCTTGTATATACAGCACTTCAATAAAATCATTACTTTTTTTTTTCCTCACCAGCCTTTGTAGCAAACCAATAAAAAGAGCACAGTGAGAAGAATGTTGATACTGCTCAGGCTGTACATATTCTAGGCTTTTAACATTTGTGAAGTAAAATCTAATAGGAAATAAAGGATTCCGATTCTGTTTCTGCTTTGCAAAAACTTAATTGTTTTATATTTATAGCAAGTTATTGATACACATATAAATTTAATCGAAGGCAGGGTGTGCATGGTAGTCCATTTAAGTTTAACTTTTTTTCTATGTGCATAAAAGCCTAAAGTGAGTTTTTTTTCATTTACTCTACAGATGACAAAATTGACATTTGGCTTTGCATGTTCTATGGCATTGCCAAATTAATGAATATTCTTGATGCATGCAGTAGCATATAAGACATAAGTTCATCATTCTTGGAAAGGTAATAATCATTATAACAGAACATTGTTTTATGCAAGGTGGACCATTTCTTAACCCAGGGAATGCAAAGAATGTGTTTTGTTTCATATTCAGTACAACAGATCTCTGTTTCTTGAGGGCTTTATGTACTTCCACAGTTGACATGAAACAGAACCTTTTTACATTTCTGACAAGATGCATCAAAACTGAGAGCAGATTATCATAACGTGTGTCTTCCTTCATTACACTTTGTTCTTCCTTTTTAGTACCAACTATGACATGAAATGTCTTGACATGAAAACCTTTAGTTTCAATGCAAAAATTGACTAGTAACCATCTGTCTGTTCATTCTTGGTGGAACAGCACAAGGTTTCCTGTGTTTTTGGAAAGGTGAGGAAGGTCAGCCTGCCTTAAGGCAGACAGAGGAGATAAGGGTACTTTAAAGCTCAGTTGTTCCTTGGTAAAAGACATAAAGCACACTTCTGTTTGACAATGTGCAGAACTATGAATAAGTCTGCTTCTGTCCATGCAGTGCTAATCTAATAAAACCACAATTTATTTTCTTGTTAAGGTGACAGATTAACATAAACTGAACTGGTATAATAATAATTCTTTGCATTTACCGTGCATCCGGAAAGTATTCACAGCGCATCACTTTTTCCATATTTTGTTATATTACAGCTTTATTCCAAAATGGATTAAATTAACTTTTATCCTCCAAATTCTACACACAAGACCCCATAATGACAACATGAAGAAAGTTTACTTGAGATTTTTGCAAATTTATTAAAAATAAAAAAATTGAGAAAGCACATGTACATAAGTATTCACAGCCTTTGCCATGAAGCTCAAAATTGAGCTCAGATGCATCCTGTTTCACCTGATCATCCTTGAGATGTTTCTGCAGCTTAATTGGAGTCCACCTGTGGTAAATTCAGTTGATTGGACATGATTTGGAAAGGCACACACCTATGTATATAAGGTCCCACAGTTGACAGTTCATGTCAGAACACAAAATAGGCATGAAGTCAAAGGAATTGTCTGTAGACCTCCGAGACAGGATTGTCTCAAGGCACAAATCTGGGGAAGGTTACAGAAAAAATTCTGCTGCTTTGAAGGTCCCAATGAGCACAGTGGCCTCCATCATCCCTGTGGAAGAAGTTCGAAACCACCAGGACTCTTCCTAGAGCTGGCCGGCCATCTAAACTGAGCGATTGGGGGAGAAGGGCTTTAGTCAAGGAAGTGACCAAGAACCCGATGGCCACTCTGTCAGAGTTCCAGAGGTCCTCTGTGAAGAGAGGAGAACGGTCCAGAAGGACAAGCATCTCTGCAGCAATCCACCAATCAGGCCTGTATGGTAGAGTGGCTAGATGGAAGCTACTCCTTAGTAAAAGGCACATGGCAGCCCACCTGGAGTTTGCCAAAAGGCACCCAAAAAAGACTCTCAGACCATAAGAAACCAAATTCTCTGGTCTGATGAGACAAAGATTGAACACTTTGGTGTGAATGCCAGGCGTCACGTTTGGAGGAAACCAGGCACTGCTCATCACCAGGCCAATACCATCCCTATAGTGAAGCATGGAGGTGGCAGCATCATGCTGTGAGGATGTTTTTCAGTGGCAGGAACTGGGAGACTAGCAAGGATAAAGGGAAAGATGACTGCAGCAATGTACAGAGACATCCTGAAGGAAAACCTGCTCCAGAGCTCTCTTGACCTCAGACTGGGGCGACGGTTCATCTTTCAGCAGGACAACGACCCTAAGCACACAGCCAAGATATCAAAGTAGTGGCTTTAGGACAACTCTGAGTGGCCCAGTCAGAGCCAAGACTTGAATCTGATTGAACATCTCTGGAGAGATCTTAAAATGGCTGTGCAGTGACGCTTCCCATCCAACCTGATGGAGCTTGAGAGGTGCTGCAAAGAGGAATGGCCGGAACTGGCCAAGGATAAGTGTGCCAAGCTTGTGGCATCATATTCAAAAAGACTTGAGGCTGTAATTGCTGCCAAAGGTGCATCGACAAAGTATTGAGCAAAGGCTGTGAATACTTATGTACATGTGATTTCTCATTTTTTATTTTTAATAAATTTGCAAAAACCTCAAGTAAACTTTTTCACATTGTCATTATGGGGTGTTGTGTGTAGAATTCGGAGGAAAAAAATGAATTTGATCCATTTTGGAATAAGGCTGTAACATAACAAAATGTGGAAAAAGTGTTGCGCTGTGAACACTTTCCGGATGCAGATGCACTGTATATAGCAGTTTTCTCACTACTCAAAGTGCTCAGCAATTGCAAGTTAAGGGCCTTGCTCAAGGGCCCAACAGAGCAGAGTCTCTTTTGGCACTTAGCAGGATTCGAACCGGCAACCTCCCGATTGCCAGTGCAGATCCCTAGCCTCAGGGTCACCACTATATGACAGGGCTTATTGATTGTGTACTGATAATATTTTAATTTTGCTTGAGAAAATTAAGAAATTCACCAAAAAAGACTTAATAATTGGATAAAAGATTCTGTAAAAGCTTACAGTGGTTTGAAATTGATACAGAAGTTCTAAATTCTGGAGTTGTTCTTGGGCATTGGCTGTTTTTCACTTTAATTATGCTGAGTCTCTAAATATTAGCCTGAACTTAATATATATGTGTGTGTGTGTGTGTGAATTAAACTTGGCCATTATTTTTGTTCTATATTGTGTTATGCAGTATTTTTTTATTGACAGACTTATGCAGTGGTCGCTTCCATTTTCAAAAAAGAGAATCTGAACGTTTTCTTGATTACTGAAGAATCAGTCTACTCAGCCTTAGTGGAAAAGTCAGTACCAGTTTGCTGGAAAGAAGACTTTGCCTAAAATCAAACAAAAAGAGCAATGCAGAACAGTAAAACATTATTTTCTACACAGATATTGGTAACACTTTATTATAACTAATTTCATTACTAAACAATGACCCTTATGATGGGTGACTTTTAAAAGTTTATGTCTGTAATTGAATTAATAATGGAAAATATTATAAACTGTTCCAATAAACTGTTAAAGATCTTTGTGTGAAAGTTAGGTAACACTTTAGTTTAGATACTGCAAAAATGCATGTTACTTATTAACTATTATGTAACAAGGCCTTAACATACACTTATTTGGGTCTTCATAACATTTACAGCACACCAGTAAAATGTTTATTCACGTCTGCAATGTGCCCTACTAACAAAACTTCACTTTGAATTCATCTACGGTGGCTTAACTGAGACAAACCTCTCTTGCTATTACACACAGTATTTCACATAATATCTGTGTATCCTTCACAGTAACAAGTTATTTTTGCGTCATGTTAGTATGTCACACTGCACAGGGATGAATACCTTATCTACTGATATTTTGTAAGTGTCATGAAGGCCAAAAGCAGCCTTAGTTAAGGTCTTGTTACATATAAGTAAATGAGTAATAGATGCGTTTTTGTAGTACCGAAACTAAAATGTTACCAAAAGTTTTTATGAAGTGTTGCCCAGATTGTTACAGGATTGTGGGAGGATATTAGCTCTGTCTTGATAGGTTTTATAGACTGAGAAGAGGATTATGGTCCTGTGTACCCTGATATATGTTATGAGAGGCACTAGAAGATGTTAAGCATTCATGCTTCCAGCCCCAGCTTTCACTTTTTATTAATTGAATACTGTCTAGGGTGCAAATAATGCCTGAAGGGAATCCAGTTTGGAGACCTGGGGTTTGCATTTCTGCTGTTTTTAGATGTCCTTTTGTTTTCAGTTGACTTCTCACTCTCATCGGACTGGTTCACAGCTGAATGAAAAGACAATTTGTAATTCTGTATCTGAGATTAGGGTTTACACTTCTAAAAGTATGGCTTCCTTTGTGCATGTAAGGAGGAAAAAGCTATCCCCAAAAGGATGAGTTTAAGGGCCTCAACACCTTGCTCACAAGTAAAAGCAGATGACATCCTGACATTTATCCTTTGTGGTAAGAGTGAACCCTGCAATAATATGGCACCATGGCCACGGCAGGATCCTGCCTTGCACACAGTACTGTTGCTGGGATTGGCTTTGTCATCCTTGACCTTGAAATATATGAAACAGACAATCTTATGCTATGTTATTTTACCAATGTCTCTTTGGTTGTAAATTCTGCTGGATAAATCGCCACAGCAACAACACCTTGGCTAGGTATTGTAGCACTTTAGATGGGTGAGTACACTAGTTTCTCATTCATTTCATAATCTTGATACAACTATTTGCTTCCAAGGCTTTAAAATCAGTCATAAAACACTCTATTTGTTATTACATTTTATTACCTTGTTTACTTTGACAAGAAGTGTATATTAAATATTAAATAATAATTATTGGGTGAATACAGTAAATATTACCAGGGAAAAATGTATCTTAATTATTATTTAAACTGCTCTCTTTCAAATAGATTTATGCCTTTATAGTGTTTTTCCATTTTTGGTTGATTCTGTAATTCTCCCTACACACCCTTATCTTTTCAGTTTTAACAATATAGACTGAAAAATTAAATATCATACTCACAATGCCAAACTGCTTACCTCTGTCAGACAGGGGCAGAATTTAACCTTTCAAATCAAAGAAGATCCAAAGCATGTAGCCATCTCAAGGGCACAGTTGCTTAAAAAGGTGCAATCAGTGCCCTGTGTCAGACAGAACGCAAACCTAGTTCCTCGCAATTTAACTGAACTTTGCAAAATACAGTGGGGAAAAATTGTAGAACCCAAATGTGCTAAGTTCATAGTAACCTATCCAGACTGACTTATTGACATAATTAAAGCCAAAGGTAATTAAACAAAAAAGATTTTAAAGGGTTGCACACCTAAACATCCAAGGTACTGGAAGTATAGTATGTTTTATTATTGTCACTACTTTTCCTAAAAATGATCCACTTTTTATACAGTTACATATTGTTGTTTACAAAAGCTTTTTAAACAATTTCATATGTAAAGAACAATTGCCAGAATGAAATGATTCTTTGTCAAGCTATAGTTCTAAGAGAAAGCACAGAACCCAGTAAAGTACATTTAAATAACTATTTTTTAAGAGTGTACTAAGGTAAATACTGAAAAATCTTTACCAAAATACTAGTTTTTGTGCGTTATGTTATATTTCATTTATATTATATTTTTGTTATATTTCAAACAACATTAAAATCCACCATATCTGTGATTAATGTACTCGTATTACTGCTTTTGCATATTTTGTTGTATGATCAATTGATAAGCAAACCAGATAGAAATGAGAGAGTGGACTGGTGGTGGCAGACAAATGGAAATTGCCAGTACAGTAAAAACAACAATTAATGTTCTGCAAATATAGAATTACGTAAAAAAAAAAAAGTGTCAGCTGGACCATGTACACCACATTTATAATTGGTCTCTAGAGTAGAATTTAGAGTACAAAATGTTAATTTGATAATTTAATCAATAAATGATTACTTTACCCAATTTACAAAGACAGTAGACTGAATCGATGGGCTAACAAGAAGCAATCAATCCAAAATGGACAAAATAAGTCAATTATTCAAATTTACCAACAGATAGGAAAACAGCTTTTGGTCTCAGCTGTTCCTCAGAGTACCTATGGAACTTTGAATCAAAATTGATTTACAGTATTTACTCCAGTAGGTTAGAAATTGTACAACTACTAGGTGTATTTTAGGTAAAATATGTGCCATTTTAAATTTTGCTTTCCAAACTGAACACCTTTTACTGGTCAATCACTTTTTAACACAACAATGCTTTTTGCACTTCTTCGTTCAAACAGGATAACCAAATAATCAAAATTTACCTTTAATCCAGTTTCTACCAAATTTACTCAGGCAACTTCTTAATTTGGTCATACAGTAGATTGTTATTATTAATTAATTATTATTTGTCTACATGAAACAGTTTCCAGGTCTGCCTGTGTGGCGTTTGCATGTTCTCCCCGTGTCTGCGTGGGTTTCCTCTGGTGCTCTGGTTTCCTCCCACAGTCTAAAGACATGCAGGTTAGGTGCATTGGCAATCCTAAATTGTCTCTAGTGTGTGCTTGGTGTGTGTACCCTGTGGTGGGCTCGCACCCTGCCCAGGGTTTGTTTCCTGCCTTGCGCCCTGTGTTGGCTGGGATTGGCTCCAGCAAACCCCCGACCTTGTCTTAGGATATAGCAGGTTGGATAATGGATGGATAGATGGACTTACTCCATTCATTAATAGTATTAGCATTTGTTGCAGTGATAACTGAAACCCCTAAAATAACGTATATCCGAATTGTTTCCAAATAAATGTTTAAGCCTTCCATGAATTAGTAAATCATGTTCATTTCAGGACTTTTAAATGTTCCCTTAAAATTTTCCAGTTTTGTCTACTACTGAGTTACCAATATTTAATATTTTACAATGTACACTAACCACTAATTTCCTAAAAAAAAACCAATGTCACATAGTCGTAATTAAGGCTTACAACTCATTTAATTTTTCTTGTGGAATGGATATTATGAGAACATAGAAACTTATATAATACTAGCTGTGTAAGCCTTTGCTGTAAAAAGCCTAGGGTCCTAGAAATTATTGAAATCGTTAGAAAAAAACTGAAATGTAGAGATGTCAGGTAATTGAAAGGAACTACTCTGGGCATCTCTCTCCTAGGAGGAGTTGTTTTGCCAACGTGCTTGCATCACTTGTGCATTAGTGGTGGGAGGAAAAGTAAAAGGGATACCGTTTTGCTGATGTTAATGGCTAAGCGACTTTGTCTTTCTTCTGAGGTTTTGTTTTGCTGATGTGCTGGCCCTGCTTGTGTTATTAGTGGCTAAGCGAGTTTTCAGTTTCTTTGCAGGCAGAGACCTTACCCCAACTCCAGCTCTCACTTCTGGGCCGGATAGGCATACACACTTCCCCGCATAGATGTTTATATATAAGACTAATTGCATTCACAAATGAGATCAAAGTAAGAAAATGCAACAACAACAACATTTATTTATATAGCTCATTTTCATACAAGTAATGTAGCTCAAAGTGCTTTACATGATGAAGAAAGAGAAAAATGACAAAGTAAGAATTAAAATCAGAGAACACTAATTAACATAGAATAAAAGTAAGGTCCGATGGCCAGGGAGGACAGAAAAAAACAAAAAAAAACTCCAGACGGCTGGAGAAAAAATAAACTCTGCAGGGGTTCCAGGCCATGAGACTGCCCAGTCCCCTCTAGGCATTCTACCTAACATAAATGATCAGTCCTCATTGTATTCAGGGCTTTCATGGAAGGACTTGATGATGACGGTCACATGGATTTCTGGTCTTTAATCCATCAATGTAGGGACATCACGGTGCTTTGATTAGGTGGTGGTGGCACAGATTGCCACCACAGAAAACCGAAAAAAGAACAGAAGAGTGAGTAGGGGTTAGTACGGATTTTGGAGCCACCATGAATAGTAATGATAATTAATTGAATATGCAGAGCATCATGATTAAATTAAAATGGAGTTATGAGAAAGCCATGTTAAAGTAATGTGTTTTAGCAGTTTTTTAAAGTGCTCCACTGTATTAGCCTGGCGTATTCCTATTGGCAGGCTATTCCAGATTTTAGGTGCATAACAGCAGAAGGCCGCCTCACCACTTCTTTAGTTTAGCTCTTGGAATTCTAAGCAGGCACTCATTTGAAAATCTAAAGTTACGATTTGGAATATAAGATGTTAGACACTCCGATATATAAGATGGAGCGAGATTATTTAAGGCTTTGTAAACCATAAGCAGTATTTTAAAGTCAATTCTGAATGACACAGGTAACCAGTGTAGTGACATCAAAACAGGAGAAATGAGCTCAGATTTTCTTTTCCTAGTTAGGATTCTAGCAGCTGCATTCTGCACTAGTTGCAGTCGATTTATGTCTTTTTTGGGTAGTCCTGAGAGAAGTACATTACAGTAATCTTGTAGAAACTCAAACCACAGAAAAAGACTAGACCTGAACCACAGTGCCACTGACTTGCAGGCAATATATTACTATCTGCAGTGTTCTGGAAACACTCTACACTGGTGTTAAGATTGTAATTTCTGACTGTTAATTGTGAAACATCATTGCAATTTTTCCAATTTGTCACAATTAAATTAACATTTTGGTGAGGTTGCATTTTTCGTTGACTCTGAGTCACCAGATTAATGCATTAGGGAAAACCATTTTTTCCTAGGTTGCCTGCAAAATAGCAAGAATTTCTTGTCAGACAAGGGGGGTAAGGGGTCATGTATCTTTATATATATATACAGTATATATATATATATATATATATATATATATATATATATATATATATATATATATATATATATATATATATATATATATGTGTATATATATATATATATGTGTATATATATATATATATATATATAAAACAAGCATTTCCCACCACCACAGACACAATATGCAGTAAGCACAAGATAGAACACTCTTTGCCTTCTTTCTCTCTCTTAGTCACTCTTCGACTACCTTCTCCACTCCTCTTTGCAAGCACTCTCCACCTTCCTCCTGACTCTGGCTCCTCCTTGTGATACAAGCAGCTCCTTTTATCTTAGTGAGACGGAAGGAAGGGGCCACAGGGGCAGCCAAGTGGTATTCATAAGTTTACTTGCCCAAAGATTTCCATGGAATGATGAAAAATAGTCCCCAGTTGTCCCTTTTTTCTTTGACAACATGCCTACACACACTTGCCAACCTTGACCATGGGCTCCATTCTGATGTGTAGTTGGTGTAGCCTCCCCTTAATTCTTGCTCTGTGGAATGTTAAAGATCCTTTGTGTGGAAAATTTTACGAAACTCACAATGAGCACAATGAAACTGCGAATGGTGAGTTGCACAAATTACCTCAGAATGATTTTTTGTCATGCTTTCACCATTTAATTAAGTGGCAGAAAAATGCATCAATGTTTATAACCATTACACTGAAAAGTCATGAATAAATTAGCTTTCTGGTGGTTGAAAAAATGATCTCCCATGTTATTTTTTTCCTTGAAAGGTTCGGGACTTTAAGAATACCCCTTGTAATTTTTAGGTGCATTTTTCAAGCAGGCTCTCTGCCTTAATGAAGCCAAGGAGATCAAATTATATAAAAAGAAAAGGATTTTCATAAAAGCAAAAATATAGTAAGACAGAAGAAAACAGGGTCTTGAAGATTCTGGTACAAAATGAAGGAAAAACAACAAATTAACAGCTTTCAATAATTAAACGGAAGTAAAATTCCTTATCTTGCTTTGACAGTAGGGGATGCCCACTCACTTTTCTGTACCTCTCTTTGATGCCTCCTACTTGTTCTTATGATCATTTCCCATCCTCTATCCCGATAAAAACTCTCTGTCTGACTATGTTCAAAAGACATTTTGACAACAAGGCTTTTTAAGTCCTAATCTGGGACTCTTCCAGAGAAAAAACCCACCTACCACTTTCAGAATAAAAAAAAATGTTAGTTTGTTGTCCTCTAAGAGAACCTACTAATGGCCCTGGTTTCTATTAAAATAAAAGGCAATATGCTCAGCTAACTGTCCACGCTGACATGGTTCTTGTCATCACCCACTACCCCAGACTTATACTGGTACTCCTGGAGTAGGTGTCTCTGGAGCACCACAAATAGTATTGAGATGTTGTGTTCCCTGTCATTGATGTCCTCTAGTTACTGGCAAGTGTACCTGTCACCTAGGCATCTTATGACCAGCCCTCGTCCTGCACTATGCCAGTATCATTGCAATTACTGTAATTACCAGGTCTACGTTTACCCTCAATATTCCCCACATGAAATTTAAAAATATTCAGGCAATGGCACAGAACGCTACATAGGGCTGTTTACTGCCTTATGCCACCACCGTTCAGATATGCTTGTACAGTTTACTGTATTAACAGATTCTGAAAATGGACCAGTCCATCTCATAACACACTCGTTCTTTAATCCAAGATGCACATCTATTGAATATTAAGAACTCTGAGCATGGTAAAGGTGTTGTAAATGCAAAATATATTATCTGAATTTTATATAAATAAAACTGAAGTATCTGAAGAAAAGTGGTTTTATAAATTTTTTTTCTCTTTCTTCTTTTTTAACTAAAAATTATTTTTCTTTCAGAAATTTCATTAACATAATTTCTTTAAAGTGAATATATTTTCCCTATTTATGCATATTCCCTTAAACACATTTTTAGCTACAGTATATATAGCACTCTGAATTCCTCACGCTTTATGCTATGTATAGGCATATGAAATTTTTATGCATTTGTGTAAGCAGAATAAATGCTTGAATCATCACTGCTGGCAATACTGTCCTGAAGAGTATGCAGTAATATGAAACTGATAGATTTGGTTACAGGGATTTGTTAAAAATTTTCTTTACAGAAGAATGTTCAAGATGAAGTCACCCCTCTTTCAATTATTCAAGATTGTTTTCAAACAATTAAAACTCATCTACCTGAAAAAAACCAGGTGGGATCCCTTTTTCTCTATCACATTATCTCATGTTTTTGAAACACTTTCTCTGCACTCTCTAGCACTGGTTTGCAGTAAAACTTACTTTTTATAGTTAGTGCTTAGTGCGGGAGAGCATCATTAGCATGTCTAACTTGTTCCCCGATGTCGTTTATACCATGCATTATACATCTTCTTCTTTAGGTCTTGGACAATCTATTTAACATAATGGTAAGTAATTTTCTATTTTTTTATCTAAATATACATTTTTCTTCACAGAAACAGGTCAAATAAATGTGACAAAATGCGCTTTACTTCAAGAGGAGATAACTTTTTTTAACCTTCAAGTAATCCACTGTCACACACGCGCGCATGGGAGGCAGCTAAAGGGCTCGAGTGAAGGCAGTTCTGAGGAATGCCAGGATGTGGCAGAGTGCACTAACTCTCTCACTTCCCTGTAGACCAAACCCGGGAGGCTCCACCTGGCTCTCTTGACATCACTTCTGGGACCGAACCAATGGAAACAGATCTTACCAGCTCCGGCCCCCCTGATGTCACATTCGGGCCTGATCAAATAAATAATGAACACGTGCCCGATCCTTATGACCTCACTTCCTGTCTTCCCCTTTAAAAGCCTACCCTTTTCCCTACTCCCACAGTCTGGTTTTGGACTCCATTGTATGCACTTCAGTGCTAGTTGCTTTGAAAACGCCTTTTGCAGCCAGGATACCAAATAATATGGGTGGCTGCCCCAAACCTTTATCTGTCTTTGTCTCGTTTTGTGACACCACCTATTGTCCATTGTAGGGTCATGGGGAAGCTGGAGCATATGCCAGCAATCATTGGGTGAAAGGCAGGAACAATCCCATAAGACAATGTGCACACTAATAATTAAGTGTACAGTAGCCTGTATAGTCTTCTAAACACAATCAGTTTTTACCTGCCTTCTTTCTGCTGCCCATCTCACTACCTTGCAGCAGCTATTTATGTCTGTATTACTTTTTAATTTAATCAGTCAGGAGAAGAACAGTCCTGTTGTGTCATCAGCTGGCCAGTCCCATTTTAAGTGTCACTTGCCTTATAGGTTCTCCATTCATTTGCTTCCCCTTTAGAAGTGAAATTTTCTGTTAGTGTATCCTGCAGCTCCATCTTGTTTTATCCCTAGAAAGTCACTGATATTTATTGTTTCAAAGGCTCCGCCTTCTCCTCTAACTACAGTTGTATTTAGTAATTAGACACTTGACCTCTACTATTCACAACGAAGGCATCAGTGATCCAAAATGTGTTTTTTTTGTTTCTTTTCAACAGGACTGTGATAACACTATTGCTAAGAAAAGACTTAAGAACACACATGACCAATCTTGGTGATGAATAACAAATTAGAAGAACAAGTGTCGCTTAGAAAACATTACTTTGAATCTGCCACCATTCAGCATTCCCCCTCCAACGATCCAGATGGGCATCTCTTGGTTATTTGGTTTATTAGGATACAGACTCTGACGCCAGATTTAACTAACAAATTGTCTGAGTTAACTGACAGCATACTGTGAATTACTGTTAGATGCAGTGGCTCTGAGGAAAATAGATCAATGCAAAAGATCAAAACCAATCATGAATCTCATCAATAAAATATGTACATTCTGGAAGGTAAATAAAAATCTTAAGACATACACTGTATTGACATGGTGTAAAAATCATAAGAGACACACTATGACCACATCAAAACAGAAAATGGAACAGAACTTATTGTGTCTATGGATGACATGCTGTACGTAAACTTTGTAACATGTAAAGTTTAGTGCAGTGTGTTGCCTTCAAAGGAAAAAAGTGTTGTATTGTTTAAAGATACCAATAAATAAATAAATAAATAAACGGTGCAAAACCTCTCCAGACTTTGGCAAAAATTCATTCATTCTGTCCTAAAATAAGCCTGCTGGGCCAATATTTCTGCTCTTTTCTGTCTTTGGATGTTTTAATTTGTGAGTCTTTTGTTCAAATAGGCTCTACAAACTCAGTGTGGATGGAACTTTAAGTGCTGATTATGCTTTAATGCATTTTAATTTTCTTTCCTTTTTTTTCAATGTTGTGTTGTTTGTATTTTTGATTGAATTTTGTTTTACATATGGTAATGTGGTATTTAAGCTCAATAAAACTTATTAAAAAATGGTCTTAGGGAAAGTGTAAGGAATTTTAATGCTGTGAGGTATTGCATAAGCTATTTGGGCAGAAGAAAATAGGTATTTTTAGTAAGGCCTATGCACAAATAAAAACAATTTGATATACTGTAATAATTTAAAACAGTTTTAAATTTGTTAGTTCATAAATAATGATTACCAGAGTTCTTTTTTATTACCTGACATGAAAGAACAGCAGATTTGATAAATATATTTATGAAAACATAGTACAATGTTTTTTTTAGTTTTAGGCATTCAGAATAAAGTCTAGACATCTTAAACAATAGTACAAATAAGTGGTCCCTCAGGAATTTCGAAGAAGTTGAAAATTGTCAAGTAAGTGATATAGCTAAATGAAAGCAGGCACAAACACCTTTTCATTTTTAAGATAAGCAAACCTTGTGGCCTGGAATCTGTATGTATAAACCCATAACAAAGGCTCAACTATGTTATGTTCATAATGTCCATAAAAAATAACATTCTCCCCTAAGGGAGAGGGCTGACATTTACCTCTGGTCTGCTCAGCAAAAATGTATTGTTTTTGATGAGGGATTGCTGTAACAGCATATTCTTTTCACAGGGAGGATATAACTTTTGTTATATAGATCAAACATTTTTGGATCATCATTTTATTGGACTACATAATAATTATGTCAATTTTGTAAGAGTCACACAATAAAAATAAATACATGTTTTCTAATCTAACTGCACAATACAATATAATCTCTGAAGTCATACTTTCCATAAAAATGCACCTAATTAAAGGCAGGAGAGAAATAACAGTATTTAGTCTGAGTCTGCTCAATTGTGTGTGTGTGTGTATGTGTGTGTGTGTGTGTGTGTTTTTTTTTATTGTCTATTTTCAGAGGCATGTTACCTTTTCAGTCTCATAAGAGACTCCTGTGAGACTATAAGCAGCAATCAAAGAAAAAGAAAAACATTTATCTTGCTGAATTAAGCCAGATCGATTCTCCTGTTAATTGTTTTTATTTTGTTCAACAAAGTTGGCATCACAAGATACCTTGCTTAAGGCTGCTACATGGGCTTGAGTACTGAGTGTGTGGAGTTTACATGTCAGAGGTCTTTCTTCTAGTATTGTGTGTTTCTAGCAAATTCCAAAAATCATGTTAGGCCATGACAATATTCTTTGACAATGCTTAGCACAACGTAGGAGCTCTGGATGTGATAGCATGCTATTATAGGACACACTCCTTCACTAACATTTGTTCAGAATGGGAATGAGTTTAAAACTTACTGAAGTGTATTTAGGATGTGGGAGAAAATCTCAGTGCAAGCAAAAAAAGAAAACAAACACACACATAAGCAATAGCAGGGGGGAAATGCCTGATGTGCTAATGCTACAGAAAGTTGTACGTACAGCACAGTTTCACTCATATATCAAGAAAGTGCAAGTAAAAGTTGTGCAGCACTACTTGACATTATCTCCTCATGTGATTTCCTAGAATTGTAATAACAAACTGCAGAATCTGAACAACTCATTGCCTGGCATATTATCATCAACAACAAAGCACACACGATGAGCACCATGACTTAATACTCTTGATGAATATGGGTGATTTTGAATGCCTTCCTGTATATTTTTTGTGTTTGTAAGAATTACTTATGAACATACTGATATCACTTCATTTTTTTTAATCCTTAGCCTCCTGACTCACCAGTGCACGGAAGTCCATACATGTGATATACCGTTTGACTCATCTTGATGTCAAGTTATGCACGGTGTTATTTTTTGTTGTTGTTGTTACACTTCTATTTTTGAACTTCTAGACCCCAAAAATTCATTTCCAGACCATATTTTGTGCAGGAAATTACCCCTCTATGAGAAAGAGTAAACAAATAGGTGTCTTCAGTAAAAATAATTAGAAGGACTTGAGGTTCTGCTTGTCACATTAGCCAACTCTAGGGGTTCATAGGATTAAGTGGATTAAAGAATGTTTTGCTATTTTTTTCCCTGGTTTAGAGCCATAGGAAGCAAAGGCCTTTCCTGGGAGGCATGGACACAATATAGGAATCATCTTTATATTGAATGCATTTCCCTTACAGTAGATTGATTTTGTTTTGGTTAAATAAACACATTTCGCATAGCTGTTGAAATGAAAAATGAAATAAACTTAAATTGAAACATACATACTATTTGTGAAAAAAATGATTAAAAGTTCTCTAGTAGGGCAAAAAGATGTGATGACCATAATATAAAAACGTTTGGCATTGTAAAATCATTAAACATGATCTGAAAGGACTAGGAGAGGGACTGTTGGATTTGATATTTGCCATCCTTTCACACAGTCGTCCTTTTAATTGTGGCAATCCAAAAAAAAAAGGCATTTCTTCCCAGCTTAGTAATATGATCCTTTATTTATGTCCCCTTAATTTTCACAAAGACATCCTTTATCAATGAGCTTTCTCCTCCCACTAACAGTCAGCCACAAGTATTAGAACTGCATGGGGGCTCTTTTCTTCCGAGACTTCACCAAAACAAGATTTCAGTCTAATTAGATATCTCCCAGGGAGACACCATGTTGTTTACTTACAAGAGCCCTCCTTGTTCAGATGGCCATATCATCCATAGACTTATTAACAACTTCTGCCTAACTTTCATATTGTGACCCAGTAGAATGCAATTCTTTATTTTCACTGATTTGTTACTTATATGAACATACTGCTAAAAACAAACTTGCAAAACCTAGTACAAAATCCGTTTGTTTTAAATTTATAACTTACAATTTTTCAATCAGAAAAAAAAATTAATGATCCTAAGGCAAAAAGAAAATGCTGAACAAGTAGTGGCTGTGGTTTCCATTGTTACAAGTTTTTTCATTATACAAAAGAGACTGAACATTTCAGAATTTTATATGAAAGCTCAAAGGTGACATCTTACAGTAACAGGAACCAACCCCCATAATGTAAAGATCCCACTCTCATTATAATGCAAGTCTGCATCAGAGAGCTTTAGTAAAAGAAAAAAAAGGCATACATTTACTTTTTTGTCCAGAAAAATAAACAGAATGTTAGAAAAACAGCTCATTCGCATACAAAAAAAAAAATCCTGTTACACATTGACTATTCTTGTCAGAATAAAACTTGATAACAAGCCCAAGCTTTTCTGAAGGTCAAAATACAGCTTGTATATTTCTAAATACAGTCTTTGTTTACTTTTATTTGGCTTACATGTTTACCACTTCAAAGCAGATGCTTCTCGATAAATTCTTAAATGATGCATCAATTAAGATGTGTAAGATTCAACTATTGTGCTGAGTTTACCTCAGTGAGGTTACCAACTGGCATGTGGTACTGCAAAAAATGTAAAACAAGATGTCATTTTCAGATTTTTAGGTGTAAGACACAAATACTTTTAACTGTTTTTCTCCAACATGATACAGTAATCTGCAGAAAATGTAGACATGAATTAAGCCACATCTCTGTTTAAGGGGGACAATAAAAGAAATGACTCTTTGTCATTGGAGTCTGACCAAGTGAATTGCATTTAACATTCATGATCACAAGGTTTTGAGCCTGACTTATTAAGAGAAAATGGAGTTAAACCAAACAAGCTTTATCTTTCAGCATAATTCTGGTGAAAGCTAGTACACTATAATATTCATGAAGCTGTTTTTATGGCCTTTACATAAAACATTTTGGAGATATCCTTTTAGATTGGGGAACTGGTGGTAGTGAAACGGGGTCAGGTCTGTTAAATTGTTTAGATGTGATGTTTATTTAGATTTAAAGTTTCACCGAGTAGCCTTTGCAGTGTGAGTAGGGACATTGTTGAATAGCAGAATTACAATGGTCAACTTCTTTTGTTACAGCTTTTCTTTAATCAATAGCCACAAACTCTACAGCAAGTAGGCACAATATTGATAAGTTATGTAATTAGTATAGCATGTAATTAGTATAGATTGCAGTCCTTAACATCAAAAATAAAATATTATGCACATGATCTTTCCAGCAGTGGCTTGGACCCTGAACCTTTCTGATATGATGAGCATGTTTTTTATTGTTTTGACTCTGAATAAATCTACAGAAATGAAGATGAGACAATGAGTTGAAGTATACTGTAGTACTACCTGAAATTGACATTGAGGTGTAGCAGTAACAAGTTTGCAGGAATTGTTTTCAATAAGAATTTTAGCAGCTGAGATATAAATCCTGTACTATGGCGTGGAACATCGAGACAAGGATTTTGCTTGACTTCAATGACTGGAGTCAATGGCTGCGGTACTGTCAAAAAACAGAGCCCGTTAATGCCTTTGAGTTATTCCTTGTGTGATGTTGGCCTATACAAGAAATAAATTATTGTTGTTGAGAACTGCATTACAAATGTAGGAATGATACATTTGAGTATTGGCAGCATTGTGTGTCATAATGGACAAGACCATGGCTATGGTTTTATAATAAAATAGCATTCGTATTGATGTGCTCAATTGGAAATATAAAGGAAATTATGGAATCTTTTATAACACCACTTTAACAGAGAAAGATATAAAAGAACCAGGGTCCAATCATGGCAAACTTTTCGCTTCTCTGAAAGTGTTTAGTATGAATACATAATTTAGCATTGTCTACTGTACCTAACAATGTCATTTTAATGCATGACAGAAGGGAGAAGCATGTAAATGACAAACAGTAAAGAACCTAAAATAAAACACTGTTAATCACTGCAAAATAGAGAGGGTGGCTAACCTATAAATTCTAAAGGAGACAAACTGCTATCTGACTTTTTAAAGTAACACTTAAAATAAGCAAGGGGTATACTAGAAATACCACACCGTAGCTCCCTGTGTATCAACAGAGTATGGTGACTAACAGTGGTAGCTGCTAAAGGACAGAAAGATGAGCAACACTCTAGAAAGTTGACAGGCATGGCAAGAATAGAGATCATCTTATTCTGTAGATTTTTAAAGATCAAGTGTAGTCTTTTTGAGAAAATTATTAATCAATGCAGTTTTACTTTAGATAGAACACAACCAGAATGAAGAGATACATCGATAACTTCAGTCACAAGGGTGCTTAAGTTGCAGATACAACACATATCCAGATGAGTAGGTATTGGGTGCAAAAGATAAATCTGATTGGGGGAAAGCTCTGTTATGAACCCTACATCAATAGTGACAATTTTGAAAAATACCTTGCCAGCAAAGTAATTTGGGTACCTGAGAATGAAAATGCTACAGAAACCTGTCTAAATGAAACACAAGTAAAATCACAAGATTACCCTGTAAACTAATCCCAACTATATTACTGTGTCAGGACACAATGGAGACAAATACTCGAGAATTTTGTTTATAGGCCCTACTAGACTAAATTCACAATATACTATATAATATAATGCTACTGTGTGTGTGGGTATGTATGTGTGTCCCGTTTCTCCAAGCAATCAAACGTTCAGTTTGACTTTGGCCTGATTTGGTCATTTTTGGTTTGGTTGCTCAGTCAAACATGATCAAGAGAGAAAATGCCAAACAACAGAGTTTGAGACACATTAGGATACCAAGGAAAGGAACACTGATTGTCGCCATCAAAGATGAGAAGTTTTCGCAAGAATACAAATGATGTTTTCACTTTATATGGTGGTGGCCTGTCTACCATTTCTGGTAGTCAAAAAGCAAACAGGAGATGACAAAAGCACCTTGAAATGACAGAATTTGAGAAGCAAGTTTCACTGGAGAGCAATCTAGAGAGGAAGCGCCAGGTACAAAAGGTTGAGACACACAAGGATACCAAAGAAATAGAAAGGATGAAGGCAGAGGGTACATGTAAGGTGAAATATCAAATATTTAAAATATTAAATAACAAACTTTTGACAGATAATGTCCCTAGTTACAAATTAAACAAAACGTTTTAAATTCGGTATATAGAAATGTGACCTAGTAGCTATGTATCTGACCTTTAAACCTTTAAGATGTCAGCCCAATCCCCTTTTTATTCTCTTAGTATGGTCTTACATAAGCCACTGAACCTGCATATAAAAATATAAATAATTATAATTTACTCTTTAAAATCACTTTAGATAAAGGCATCAGGCATCCAATACTGAATTAAATATTTTTCTTACTTTAAAATGCTCTTTGTTTTCTTTGTAAATTTCCCTGTGATTGTGTTTTCTGAAAAGGGTGCTTTGTAAAGTAAAGCTCAAATGACTGATTAAAATAAGTAAACAAAATAAATAAACATGCTAATCTACAGGAATGTGAAGCTTAATTTACCACGAATAACACCACTGGAGTAACTCAAACTGTCTTTCAATGTCAGTTGTCTCTCAATTTTCATGCCTCACAGTTTTTTCTTTACTTTTAGTTAATCTAATGCTAGATACTATTGTAACTACAAATGGTCAAATATCATACAGAAAGACTACAAATCCCAAAACCCACTTGTACAAGTAGTGGTGCTGATGATAAGGTTGTCAACAGTGATCTCATTTATGTCTGGATTACGGGAGAATGGGAGATAACCACTATAAAACCAACAGATACCATAATTTTTTGTATCAGTTTTAACAAAATGAGTAATTTCAGGGTTCTCAATCAGATATACATGTAGTGTGATATTACCTGACTACCCCACATCTTGAAGAATGAAATTCATCCTCAGCTTCACCATTATTCCATCAGTTCTCCATCATCCTAGGGAGGTACTGATGAGCATTAATTACAAAATTCAATGGAAATTATTTTGAAAATCTCTTGGCCACATAGTACTGACTTGGCTTCTTTAACATGCCTACAACATCTAATGCCTCTGAAAGTCAGGAAGACTGGAATCCTATTGTAGACAGCATCAGCAATGAACAGATACTTGATGAAACTATAAAGCACTGTAAAGGTGGAAATTCAGTTCAAAAGATGAATAAGGATTGAGTTATTCTAATCACAATCATTTAGTCACTGCCACCATCTAGAAAAATGAGAGATACACATAAGTTTTTCTTTTCTTCATAGATAAATATGCATTCAGTGCTTGTATTGTAGCCTCACGCCAGCCAATATCAGAGTGCTTTACTTTATTTTCCTAAACTTTAATTTCCAGTGCAGTACAGAGTATCACTATAAATAACATATTGTGACAGATATGCATTAAAGGAAAACTGTAACAGGCAGTTGTATCTAAAAATGGTCTCTTTATTTAGATCTTTTAAGTATAGTAATTACAATGCTCCAAAATGTGACCAGCTCTTGATACAAAATGCAAAGTAGAGTCTCCTATTCATCATTATATGTAAAAACAATCACCAAAGTAGCATTTTCACATCGTTTACGAAAGTATTTTTGTCCATACTCATACAACTGAAAATGTATATGACATAATCATCTGCCTACATTGGGCACGTGTGCAGCATAAACATCTTTAACTAGGCATATGCAGTGCAATTATGGCACGCTTTTCAACCCAATTTGCAGTCACCAGTTAATTTTCTGAATTTCAGCTTCATCTGATATCATTTCACAATTGGTATAAGCATGGTTACAATGCCCAATTTCATTTTACAATTGGGAGGTTGCACAATCAAAACAATTTCTGTCATGTCAGAAATCTCAGCCAGCTCTCTTATAGTGTCAGTAGTTTCACAACTCAATTTTCTGAGGTCACCATCAAATTTCTCAAAATTCAATGTGCAGTGACTGCAATGAGCGTGCGTCGTATACATATATTCTAAGTACCCACATCATGGCATGCCAATCAGAAAGAATTTACTTGTGCATTTGGAGCACATATACAAGGTAAGCACCATAGAAAGCAAGTTTTCTATTACCGTTATGTCAGAATATGTTTTATTTTCCATAATGGATGACCTTTCAGGGAATGAGACGTTGTTATAAGCAGCATCTGATCAGGGAAGAGCCACATAATAAGCATGAACCAACAAGAGTGCAATGGAGTCTGCATTATCAAAAATCTTCATTTTTGCCTGTCCACAATAAAATGCAGCGTAGGCATTTATAAAAGTCTCCGGCTCTGAAAAGCATTTATAGAAGTATTCTTTTACATGGTTTGAAAACGCCCTTCTAGTGTGGATGGGAGAAGAAAACTAAGACAAATGTCTATATTTTAAAATGAAAATGTAATAGTGTGGATGGGGCCTCAGTCAATACATGATCAACTTAATATGTGTTTGTTTGGAAAGTGTGAGCAAATCCAGAAGAGAAGTATACACATAGGTACATGGAGATGTACTCCAGCATTGATAAAGTAAATCCAGCCAAATTCTTTTTTTAAGAGTGAATCATATAGCTGAGGACACCAGTGGAGATTAGGAGGTAGTACATTTAGGACTGAAGCCAGGAAGCACTCAAACAGTTAAGGAAATCTGTAATAAGCTACTGACACATGTAGTTGAAGCAGAAACCTTGACAACCTTTAAAAGGTATCCGGATGAGACATTTGAACACATTAACTTTTAGTTAAACAAACAAGCTTGGTGGACTTAATGACCTTCTCTCATTTGTGAAATTGCTTCATATATTTGCTTCATATATTTTCCATATATATTATCTTTATAAAACTACTTCACTTTCTAATTGGTCAATCTTATCAGTGCAAAAGATGGTGCAACTTATTACACATTAAATGAGATCATCAGTATATGAAGGATTTTTAAACATTACTTCAAAGACATTAAAAATTATTTATATCAGATATAATTAGCAACAGTAAAAGATGACGTGTGTTAACTGTAGACCAGAAGGGTTTAGTCTTTGTATGAGTAAAAATACTTACATCCTGTAGAACTATTCCCATGTACTTTAAAATGTGTAATCTCTTATGCAGTTAAAGAAAAGGTGTTAACTAATGTATATACTTCACTGTAATACAATTGTTCTGCAAATCCCATAAATAATTTCCAATCTAAGAATCTTAACATTTTTTTGAAGTCATAGATCTCTATGTCATTAATGATAGCTCGAATTGAAACTTTGAAAAAAGGCTCCTTTCATTTCAAAGAGTAGAGCAGCAAAGAAGATAAAGGACTGAACAGCTACCTCAACTCCCCACAGGCCATTTTTGCTACATAAGGTTTGTGTTCCTTCAACACTACAGTATTTATGAGGCTGTAACCTGTCATTCCGGGTACCTATAAATTATTAAATAGGTTCTGTATATTTATAGCAACATAAGTAATTTCATTAAAACAATGTTATACAGAACAAAAAACAGTGTGGTTAACTGTGTAAATCAATAATAAATGCCTATTAAGTTCTACAAATAAAAATATTTAAATGCCCTTGAGCTGTCATTTTCTGGCAAGAGCAAAAAAATGGTGTGACGAGGACCCACCACATCTCATGGCAGTACATACTTGAGGCAGCCACCTGGGTACATTTCATCATATTAATGGCATAGCCTTAGAAACTTACTGTACTGTTAACGCAAATGAATGAAATATTGTGAGAAACGCCATAAAATCCACTCATAGCCCCTAAAATATTATGATGTCTTTGTTTAGGGTTCCATTCTGGAAATCTTGCATTTTCTTTTTGGAAATTTTGTCCCACATATACAGTATGTATTGCCTTTCTGCATCTTACAAATACATTTCTGGCAGATTTTAAAGAAATTGATATGTTATATTTTAATAAAATTGTATCTGCTAATGTTTGTTTAAAATGCTTTATGAGTTTTTCCAGCAATGGCGTGGCATTCCATCAGGGACTAGTTCATACCTTTGTACCTTTAAAATTATATACAAGAACAAACTTCAGAATTACTAGATTATATGTTTATATGCAAACATATATTGCAAATTTAGCAATCAAAAAGAAAATTACACTGGTGTTTTCACTGGTGCAACGCTCCAGCGTCAATCCAGAATGTCTGATTTCACAATACAACTGGCCATGCATGTCAGTATCATTGAAGGTGAATGATTTGTATTTTACATAGTTAGCCTATAGTGAACTTGGTGGTGCCAGTATTCGCACATGACTATTGTCTACTGCTCATATAATGTCTGGGATGCCTAAGTAACCTTGTGTAGTGTCACTGATACAGCTGTGGATAAATGTGTTTAATGTATGCTTACCCAAAAAAAAAAAAAAAATCAAAGTGATGCCCACAGTTTGCAGGCTGGACATGCATTTGATGCAGTGAGTTGACTTCACAATGTATGGCCTCAACAAAACAAAGTTTTTGCAGTTCTGTAGCTATCAGGAAGTGCCAAAGGGTCTGTGCTGTCCTTTAACATTATTTGTTATAGACACATCGAGTTTGTGCAATTCATTGGATTTTCAAGGAATGGACATGCCTTGATCCTACAAGGTTGTTGAAGACGAAAATGGCTTTTTATATATTGAATATAACAACAAACATCTGTAAGAAAATCATTTTTACAAATGCCAGACCATACTTGACAATTTTTATAATATTTTACTGGTATATCCTTACAAACAAAACATGTTTTTAATTTTTATAATTCTTAATAACTTACAAGTGAAAAAATACAATATAGACTATGATAAAATAATGATGAGGTCAAATGCATTCTTGCTAATCATTTATTGTGCTGATGCTCTACATCAGGGGTAGTCAATTATGATTTAAGGATGTTTGGATAGAGAAAAATTCCTCATGTACAGGTCCGCAACATTATCATGTTTAAGTTGCATTATAATTTTTACATTACAATTAATTTATATATTTTTAAGTAGCATTGCCATTGTATCAACATCTGCACTGCGTAAAGTTAATGACTCAAATCAAACGAAGAAAGTTCAATGCCATTTCAACAATATTTGGTAAGGGCTACATACAATAAAATAAGAAAAAACAAATAACAGTAAAAGTAAGTAAAAACAAGGTAACTTTGACATTCAACTGAGAATTATAAATAATAACTACTTTCATAATAATAATAATAAGTTTTAACGTTTCAACAAAAAAAAAACTTGGCCTTATATAAAAGTTTCACAGTAAATCTGAACATCTTTAAATAACTGAACCTATCTTCCCATCCTTCTTTCCCTCATATCCCACTGCCTAC
The DNA here is from genome assembly GCF_016835505.1 of Polypterus senegalus. Classification (NCBI taxonomy): domain Eukaryota; kingdom Metazoa; phylum Chordata; class Cladistia; order Polypteriformes; family Polypteridae; genus Polypterus; species Polypterus senegalus. Next base: position 51,196,010 of record NC_053162.1, on the reverse strand, counting down.
TTTCTCTTGTTCAGTGAGAGAAATGAGCTCTTGCTTGGTCTGCCAGGATTTTAAATCTGGGCTGGAATGGTGTCAGTGCCATCCTCATGCATGTGTGAAGATTGTCATCACTGAATGTTTTTTGTGACATCCCAAAATCCATGCATCTCTGAGGGAAGATTCGTTAGCGAGTTGTTGGCATTAGGTTGGCTTTAAGATCCCTTGTTTTCTGTAGCCTAACTGGTGAATTTAGTTGGTAAATTTTCTCAAATGTAATTTTGTGCTTAGTTCCATAGTGGTGTTTCACATTCCCACTTTTAAACCACTGCCACCGTCTCAGACCAGATGAGACACAGCGGTTCCAAGCTTCCTACGGGAAGTATGAACATAAACGCCTCGGTCCATTTCGAATTAAAAGCCCGTTTTTCAGTGTCAAGCTACCGCCATTTAGCAAAAGCCATGGCACATTGACTATTTCTTCACTTTTCTCTCTCTTGTCTTCTCACTCCTGTATATTTTTCTCTCCATGTCACTGCCACTGCCACAAGAGTGCCAGCTGTTTTCACTCAGAATGCAGGTTTTCTGCTCCTCTATTCAGTGAAGGCCCGCCCTACTCTGCCTGTGATTGGCTGACATTCTTGCCTTCACTTTGACCAATATCAGTCTTCATGCTTAAACCCAACCAACTCGAACCCACGAAGGCAACAAGTATTGACCAATTAGAGACATGTAGGAGGTCCCTTTCACTGAGTAGCAGAAAACAGTTACCGGTAAAAATGTAATCTCCGCCAAAACTAAATAAAACTCAATGATATGCCTGGGTCCAGACCCGGACCGCGTCCGCCTGTTAGTGACCTGTGCTCTACATAATCCCAGAGGACAG